>NC_091453.1:117229669-117571169 GCF_964237555.1 Oryctolagus cuniculus | reverse complement strand
CTTGTCCATTAAGGATTTCTGTAGTTCAAGGATTTGCTTTTGAAAACTTCTAAATGTTCTTATCATAAATTTTTTGAAATCCGTATCTTGCATTTCTTCTATCTCATCATCTTCATACTCTTGGCTTGGGGTGTTTTGCTTATTTGGAGGCATCATAGTGTCATCGTTGATCTTGCTCCCTCTATTTCTGTGTTTGTTACTCGGCATAGTTAATTCTTCTTGAGTCACTGTGCGTTTTTTTTTTTTTTTTTTTATATACTGTGTCCGTGTTAAGTGGACTGCCTGCTGTTGGAGGAGCCTTGGAGGCTTGAGATGGGTGCGGCCTGAGAGCTCTGCCTGGTTCTTCCTCCCCTTCCAGCGCCGATGTGTGGACTTGGAGCCCTGAGTGTCCCAAGTCTCCCCGCTGTTGTCTGTGTGGCATGCACTCCCCTTCGAGCACTGGCGCGCAGACCCTGGGGCTTCCGCCAAGATTCATTTTCAATTCTCTTTATAAACAGAAGATCAATTTAGTATATATTAAGTCAAGATTTCATCAGTTTGCACCCACACAAAACATAAAGTGTAAAATACTGTTTGAGTACTAGTTATAGCATTAATTCACATTGGACAACACATTAAGGATAGAGATCCTACATGAGGAGTAAGTGCACAGTGACTCCTGTTGTTGAGTTAACAATTTGACACTCTTGTTTATGGTGTCAGTAATCTCCCTAGGCTCTAGTCATGAGTTTTCAAGGCTATGGAAGCCCCCTGAGCTCGCTGACTTTGATCTTATATTTCGACAAGGTCATAGTCAAAGTGGAAGTTCTCTCCTCCCTTCAGAGAAAGGTATCTCCTTCTTTGATGACCCGTTCTCTCCACTGGGATCTCACTTGCAGAGATCTTTCATTTAGAAACACACCTTTAAAAACATTCATTTATTTGAATGCCAGAGTGACACTGAGACAGGGAGCAAAGAGAGAGACATTTCCTTCTCTTGGTTCTCTCCCCAAATGACTGAAATGTCTGATGCTTGGCCAGGCCAAATCCAGGAGCCAGGTAATCCATCCTGGTCTCTTATAGAGGTGGCAGGGACCTAAATGTTTGGGCCCTCTGCTGCTGCTTTCCCAGGCATATTAGTAGGAGCTGGATCAACTGGCACTCCAATAGACGCCAGAGTCACAAGTGATGGCTTAACCCACTGTACTACAACACTAGCCTCATAATCATATTTTTGAGTACATACTAAGAACTAGGCCTAGGATCAGTGTTTTACATGTACTGATGAATCCCTACAACTTTATGACATAAATGTTATTATTTGATTTCAATAGAGAAGAAAACCAAGGTCCAAAGAAATGTAGTGTGTTATTCAAGGTTACACACTTGAGTAGTGGTAGTAGTAGAATCAGAATCTGGGTCATCTGGAACAAATGTTTTGTGTAGTGCTTGAGATATCTTTGTTCCACATCAGAATATCTGGGTTTTTCTTACTCTAGCCTCCTGCCCGTGCAGACCATGTGAGGCAGCAGGTGATGGCTCAAGTAAATGGCTCTCTGCAACCTACCTGGAGATGTGGCTTGAGTTTGAAGCTGCTAGCTTCAGCCCCAGGCCATTCCTAGTCATTATGGACATTTGGGGCATGAAACCATAGATAGCAGTGTTTGCTTGTTTTCTCTTGGTCATGCACACACTCATATTCACTTTCTCCGTCTCTCTCACCTCCCTTCTTCACTCTCAAATATGTAAAAAAAATTTAAAAGTAATCTGTCTTCTGGCTCTGGAGGCTACACACTATTACTGCCACCAACTCCTGCTTTCATATGTGACCATTAGAGCAAACTTAAAGACAGTTATAAGGAAGAAAACAAGAAGAATAAAAATAATCTGTGTCCCTTAACTTAGAGGTATATATTGCATTTGGTACATTTTCTCCAAGTCTTTATCCAAGATGAATAAATAGAGTTATTTTTAATGAACGTGTTGTATTCATGGTTTTGGACACTGCTTTTAACATTTAACCTCTTATTGTGAACATAGTTTCAATTCGTTCAATTTTTTTGAACCATTTTCAAGGTTCCATGTTGGTCAACTGTACCATAATTCATTTAACCAGTCCCTTATTACTGGACATTTTTGTGATTTAATTATTTTCTAAAAACCAATTATAAATAATTCTACCATAAATTCATTTGACTATGCTTGCCTGATTATTTACTTGTTATAATCTTAGCAGAATTACTGTTTTAAACATGTATGCATATTTAAGGTCCTTGACATATAGTGTCAAATATAATGGATTCTTGATACTATCTGTATCAATCAGTCATAATTACCTTTAATAAGCTCCTAATTTATCCAATACTAGGAGCATCCATTTTATTTGAATATTGAATACAAAATAGGTGTGGATTATTCTTTAAAATGTTTTTTTTTAAGTGTGTTTGAGAGGCAGAGAGACAGAAAAAGCTCCATATGCTGGTTCACTTCCTAAATGCCCTTAATGGTTGAGACTGATCCAGTGCTGAAGCCGGGAGTCAAGAACTCCATCCAGATCTCCCACATGGGTGACGTGAACTGAATTATTGAGCCATCATCGTAGCCTCCTCGGTCTGCATTAACAAGAAGCTGAAATCATGAGCAGGAGCTGGGAATCACACCCAGGTACTCTGATGTGGGACATGAACATCTTAACTGGTATCTTAACCACTTAGTCTAGACACTCTCTTCAGATATTGATTATTTTGAAACAACATGTCTTCTTCCTTATCCAAAAAGCTATGTCTTGTGACTAAGGGGAGAAAAATGGGGATGGGCTTTAATTTCACCAGGCAAGAAAAGGCGAGAGCTGAGATGGGGCTGGATGGCATCTATAATATATGACTATCAAGAGGGATGATCTTCAGGATAGAGGTTAAGGGAATTTTGCCTACTATAGTAATTTTACGTGGATGCAACATTTGCAGCATATTCAATCTGTGGGATTGGTATTCTTGAGCAGGGAAAAGAGGTACAAATCACTGAGCTGTTAGAGTTTCTTCACAGTTGAAACTTGAAGAAACTTAAAAAACTCTAAAACACCACCCATTTAATGCTGTCATAACACTCCCCATGAAATCCCCATGTAAGTACCCTACAAAGTACCCACTTTACAGAAAATAACTAGTAGCTATGGACACTTATTAAACACATACTATGAGATAGGTCTTGTGCTAAGTGTTTTGCATCCTTAAAAAAAGTGCCTTAATCCTCAAAAGAACACCAGGACATATGCACTACATTTTGTAGATAAACACAAAGAGATAAGGCATTTAAAATGGCTTATTTAAATTTAAAATTTAGCAAGTCACAGAATGGGATCCAAATCTAGTTAGTGTGTCTTCAGGGCAATCTCAGAGGAGTTAAGTGCCTTGTTTAGAGTCCCTCAAAGACTAAAGAATTGAGCTGTAACCCGTGTCCAGGTTACAATTCTCAATGATCTTTTTTTTAAAAAAAAATTATTGTATTTGTTTTAAAGGAAGAATTGAGAGAGCGAGAGAGCGAGAGAGAAATATCTTTCAACTGGATTACTCCTCAAAGAATGCAATGACCAGGGCTGGGCCAGATTGAAGCCAGGAACCAGAAGATTCTTTTGCGCCTCCCTCATGAATGGCAGGGGCCAAAGCACTGGGACTATCTTCTGCTGCTTTACTAGGCCATGAGCAGGGAGCTGGATCAGAAGTATAGCAGCTGGGACTCAACTGGCACCCATATGGGATGATGGCATCTCAGGCAGAAGCTTAACCTGGTATACCACGATGCGGATTCACTCAATGATCTTTATTCCCAGGATCATCCAATTAATTGGATGCAGTTGGAAGTTTCAGCCCTCATTTGAAATGCCCAACACTGTTAAGAGTCTCTCAGGCACAGAACAAGGCTGCTCATAAACACACACATGGCATATCATTAGTTTCATTCCCTGGCATCTATATATGTCTCTATGTACATTTATACCTGTGACGCCAAAAAATTTCCACAGACACCATTTTACCAATGAGTAGGTAGAAAAACTGAGAAGTAACTTGTTCACGGTCACATAGCTGGTAATGAAAGTAGAAATCATAATATCCATCTCCCAGAGTTGCATGTTGGAATGTGCCTGTCACAAAATAAGCATTCAGTAAATGAAAACATTAATAACTGTGAAGATGACAATTATTTTGCTATGATAGGGCAATAGCATCAACATCTGACACACTGGGGGAAAACATTTTAAATCATATCCAAACTGTAGCAACTATTAGACATTACAATGTAAATTTCAAGTAAATGTTTGTGTAAGTAAGGGCAGAATTTACAGCAAAGGAACAGACCAGATAAAAATTAAATCACATGTTGCCTTTTAAAATTTTATACTTTTAAAAATAATTTTATTCTGTTCATTTTCTGAAATGAAGTGTTACTTATTTCAGATGCCTAACTAAGGTATCATTTCTTCTGTTGAGCCCTCTGTGATATCCCTTGGCTGTGCTGATTATTATTTCCTGCTCTTCCAAACTTTTTTACGTTTCTATATTGTATGGCTGTTTTTCCCCCTTCCCCAATTCTTGTCTCCCATACAAGATAATGAGTTCATTAAAGGCAGAAAACTTGCCTGATTTGTGTTTCTACTTTCATCATATTCACCTTCCCCTTTCTCTCGCTCTCTCTCATACACACACACACAAAACACAACACACACACACACACACACTAAATTGACACATAGTAGGTACTTAGTAGGTTTTTGTTGAAAGAGCTACATGAGAATTCTTTTTTCTTTTTTTTCTACATGAGAATTCTAAAAATGTCATTGAAGATGTGTGTTATGAAGAAACAATTCATGAATTTTTAAAAAAATTGCACAAAAATAGACTTACCATTTTATCTTCTTTAAATTTTTTGAACAATAATTATTGTTTTATGGGTTTAAATAATTATTTATAGCTTATAATGTGACATTTAAATACATCTATATACTGTGCTTTGATCAAAACAAGGTGATGAACATTCCACTTCTATGACATTACATTATGATATGATAGCTATTTGCTATAATAGGGCAATAAGCTCTTTTCCTTCATTATTCTTGTGTCCTCATAGGGGGACCAGAGGAGGAATCATTTAATTGTCTTTCTATACCAAATATTAGCTGAAGGATTTGCCAATGTGACTCCACTTTGTATGATAAATACCTTTCAGGAAGTAGGTGATATGCTAGGAGAAGGTGACCTAACCCTGAGGCTCGCAGATTTGTACCAGAATTACACAGGTTTATATGTAGAGGCATTGTTTCCAACATATCAACCTCACACCTATTTTTGATAAGCAGGGCACTTCTACTTTTACGCACTGTACTTAGATATGAGCCTGCTTCAACATGAGAGGAAGCAACAAGCTTTCCAATCCCTGCTATTTTAAGTATTTAATAGCAAAACCCTGTGGCAGTCTAGGAAACTTATCTCTGCAGAATGTGCTGACACAGTGGAACGGAATGAAATGGAACCTCATACGTGGTGTATTTCACTACTGGCATGTTTTATTCATCCCTGCTTGAATGTATGAATGGGCAATTTTCCTTCCAGATGAAGAGGCACTCTAGCAACAGAACTATAATTTTCCAAGGAGCATTAGTGGGCCCCTGTTTTGTAGTAAGAGATCATTTTGGTTGAGAGAAATTAATAGTTTCCTGGCATGGTATTACCTTTATCATTAAAATATATGGTAGGTTCTAACTTGGTTCCTGTATGAACAATGAATCCCAATAGTGAGACTCTCTACACTTCTGGTATATTATAGTTAGGCTGGAACAAGACTTAGCTCTGGGTTGAGTTTTGATTGTACTCATACTTAGAATCAGGTCACTGTTGGATGGGAAAGCCATGTCTCTCAAACTAAAGAAAATAGGTGTGCGTCATTACTCCCCACTTCCTCCAGTCGCTCAGTGCTTTTTATTGCTATGTTGAGGGTCAACTATTACCCTGAGAAAAGGCAAGTGAGTATGGCAGCCATTGCAAACACATTCCTATTACACATGCATAGACCCACAGGTATGTCAAAAAGTTTATAGACATTGTAATTAAAAGATAAGTTTCCTTTGGCGAAGACATTTTCAAATCAATGTATAGTTTTTAAAATAATATGCATTGTCATGACCATTTTGAAAACACCTTGTATTCATGCATTTCAAAATATTTAGCACCAAAATAAGCTTATATGTTAATTCTGTATTTCAATCACTTTCATGTACACACACAAGTACTTCAAAAATTTCAAATTAAAAGATAAGTTTATTTTGGTGCCCCCAATTCTGAAATCTTGCATAGTTTTCTCAAAATATGTACTTTCTAAGAACCTTTTGAAGCCCTCTTGTGTGTGTATGCAAACACAAACACATATTGACTTTTACTGAGTACACATACATACACACACCAATCACTTAACAATGTGCTGGAAAATTGTACATTCTTTACTAGCAGTCGTGCCAAATCTCAAAACAATCATGACTAAAAGGACTATTATTTTTTTATTTATTTTACAGATGAGAGAAACTGAGGGTCAGGGTTACTAATTTTCCCAAGGATAAAGAGTAGGACCCAAAGATGAGATTGAAACCAAGTAGCTTAATCCAGAGCCTGTGCACTTAACTTTTAAGCCCAGTTGCAACTCAGCCTAAAGTCTTAGATGCATTGTTGTGGATACCAGATCAATGAAGAAATTTTTAGTGTCCAGTTCTGCATGAAGCACTTCATAAGCAATAACCTCACAAAAGCCTTAAGAGATAAGAATTATCACTTAAGATAGGGAGACTGAGGTACAGGATATTTTCCTCGAATTTTCTAACTTTTATGATGAAGAGCTGAGTCTCAAATTCTAGTTTTGCTGATTCTAAAGCACCAGTCTGCAAGGATACTACAGAAAAGATTAAAATAGGGACCTTTCACATTGTGAATTTGTGTACTCATCAGATGGACTCTGGCCATGAATCACAGTAATACAAATCCTAATATAAGTGCCATATGAATAATGAAAAAGAAGGTGAAACAGGAGGATGCTCAGGGAAAAAGGAAGATGATGAAGGAGGGAAGAGGAAGTAGAGGAGGGGGTGGAGGAAGAGGAACAGGGGAATGAAGGAGGAAGAAGAAGAGGAATGAACAAAAGCAGTCCTGTAGAATATGGAGAGACAATATTACTAGTGAGTGATGGTTTCATAGAAGAGGAGGTAATTAAGTGAATCCTTGATGAATGGATAAGACTTGAATAGACCCAGCTGTTTTTATTTAGACCTTGCTGTTTTCTAGGCATTGCAAACTTTAAGCCCATTATCCCTGGGTCTCAGAAGAACAATGTCATTATTCTCAGGTTGTATATCAGGAAACAAGAGTAAAGCAAGATGATGTAGCTGGATATGGGTAAGTGGTTCAAACTAACATGCAGAGGTAGGCAAGAAGGCATGGCCTAGGGATCAGGAATAGAGGAGTGGTTGGACCAGAGAGATTACAATTCTATTAGACCCACTGGGCCCAGATTACAGGAGTTATGGGACTCTATCCTATTGGCAATGAGGAGTTGGCCAAATTCTCCACAAAGCAGAAAGTAGATAATGAGATCTGTTTTAGAGAGGTTCTCAGGCATTAGAATGTAAATGGGAGATTGAATGGCAGAAAGTGTTGTCAGTTAAGACACTATGTCTATAGTTCAAACACAAGGCAGTAGACACAGGCCCTGGTGGCTTGGATCTGAAGCTAGGCACCAGGCCCTGCCATTGATGAGTTGTGTAATCTTAGGCAAGGCATTATGTCTTTTGGCCCTCAATTGTATCAAATGTAGAATAAGAGGATAATATAAAGAACCTGCCTCAGAGGGATGCTGTGAGAAGTAAACAACAAAATGTGGAGTGTTCTGCCCAGTGCCTGAAAAATTGTAATCATTCAGTAAATTGGAACCTATTTTTGTCAGTTTGTGCTGCTCTAACAAAATACTTCAGACTGGGTGATTTATAAATAACCAAAAAAACAATTAGCTTGAGGTCAAGGTGCCATCAGATTTGGTGTCTGGTGTGAGGACTTGCTCTCTGTTTCAAAGGTGGTACCTTTTGCTGTGTCCTCATATTATGGAAAGGACAAAATAGAAAAACACTCCATCAGGCTCTTTTATAAAGTCACCAATCCCATTCATGAGTATAGAACCCTCCCTACTTAACCATGTCTCAGGAGGAACCACATGTTAATACTCTTTCATAAAAGATTAAATTTCAAGATGAGTTTTAGAAGGGCACAAACATTCAAATCTTACCACACCACCTATTTTTTTTGTCCTGTAAAACAGTGAACAGTGAGACCAGCTTTGAGGCTGTTACACTAATCCTGGAATGAGATGGAAAGGACCTTGCCTGAGATAGTAATAAGACAGAGGGATAATGTGAAATGGTGACGACTCCTTGAATGGCTAGGTTTTGGAGAAAAAAAAAAATCTTACTTTAGCCAGAATATTTTTCCATCAAGTGCACAACTGACTTGAAAATTAAATGTATCTATCACATGTACTTTAGTATTCACAGGGCTTTTGTTAGACTGCAAGATATTGACTCCAATTTTGTAATATCTATATTTGTCATTCTTCAAGCATTCAGTGTGTCAATTCCATATCTCCCAAAGCCTTTCCATTCCATAACTATTGAAATGAAAGATTTCAAGATAAAGCAAGGGACTTGAGAATATATGAAAATGAATCCTAAAATAAAAGACTATCTTATTTATAATCTTTTATTCTATGATTATAAGACTTGCATTTTCATCATATCTATCATATTTTCTGTACTGACATTAATATTATAGATATTTAATTAAATTTAATTATATTTAATTAAAGGAATGTTGTCTGATCATGCAATTTCTGTCCAAGGTAATTTATCACTAGTCTTGGGTAAGTAAAAATACACATTTCCACCACAAACCCATAACAACTATTTTATACTTAAATCAGGCCCCGGAAAAAGTAGAGCTTAAGCAATTCAAAACATTTAGCGTGCCTTTGAGTTCAGTATTCAGCTCACAACAAAAAATCCTAAAGACGTAAAAGGCTAACCACCAATCTTTTCTTGATATTAATATAATAGTTAATCATTAACCATGTGTCCCATAATTTTATAGTAAAGATGGAATCTGGATAAGTGGACATTTAGCTTCTCTTCTGAAAGCATATCTATTATCATAGTTGCTAATGAAAGCAAAATTGTATGCAGATATAAGATAACAGTAACCTCTTCTCTCTTAGGTGTTTATTATAGCAGTTTAAAACTCAATCTGTAATATCTGGAAGGACTAATTTATTTTTTGTTTTTCACCATACAGTGGCAATCAAATTTTCTTATGGATCTCTCCTAGCTTGTTTGCATTTAATTCTCCAGCATCTTATTTGAAATCTAAAGTTTATGTCTAACACTGGAATGGATTATTAACCAGATTTCAAATACTGAAATAAAGAGAAATCCAATAAATTTCTTCAGGAGGCTTTGAATAATAATTGACATAAAAGATCATTCGTATTGTGTATATATACTCATAGATTAAATATTTCTGAATGAAAGATAAGAGAAATGGCACATACTTTAATATGGCACATACTCCCATAACTCCTCTACTAAAAACAGTCCATGTTGTTGATTAAATATAGGGAAGGCAAACTAAAAGACACACTTCATGTGGAATAGAAGACAAGCATATTCAGTAATCAAATATAGCAGAAAAAAAGCCCCAAAAGTAAGCAGGGATGAGTATTGCTGGTCTTCTGCCTAATAACAGGCAAAGATTGGACAAAGATTTAGGTCCCCTGGAATAAGGCAGTTCAAGAGTTCCACGTGTGAAGAGGGACCAAGACTAATTCAATGATTAAAATCAAGAACTGGGAACTGGGGACAGAATACCTCACCTTGAATCCTACAAAGAACTTGTAAAATTTCACCTAGGAAGATAGCCCCTGAAAGATGTGGGCTTTAAACAGATAGGATACAGGTCCAGACATGTGACTTAGAAGTAGGCCAAATTGTCCATTTGTTTGGTGAAAGGATATGTCATATCCTCAATATTACCATTGGATAGACATTTCAAACTGACCTTGCAAGATATGGTTCTGAAATAAGAACCAGTGGGGCTGAGTGAAGGCATGTAAAATTGCTGGATGTGAGGAGATAAAAACAGAAAGAAAAATATAACATGGGGCCCAGGGACAGCATTGTAGGAGAGCAGGTTAAGCCTCTTGCTTGCAATGCCATATGTATCCCATATTGGAATGCCGGTTCAAAGTCCAGATGCTCTGCTTCTGATCTAGCTTCTTGCTAATGTGCCTGGGAAGGCAGCAGAAGATGACACAAGTGCTTTGATCCCTGCCACCCAGGTGAGAGGCCTGGATAAAGTCCTTGGCTTCTAGTTGGCATGGCCCGCCCTGGATATTGTGGCCATTTGGGGAGTAAACCAGCAGATGGAAGATCTCTCTCTCTTTCCCTTACACTCTCTCGCTCTGTCACTCTGCCTTTCAAATAAATACATATTTAAAAATTAATGCCTTAAATGAGAGACCTTTCTGTCTCCTTCCCTCTCTGTTGCTCTGCCCTTCAAATAAATATATATAAATGAGTATTTAAAAATGTTAAGGCCCTAGGCATTTCACTCTTAAGAAGGCACTTGCTAAAATTTAAATTTAAACCCCTAAGAATAATTGTGTGTTAATTACAGAGTTCAACCAATAGTACCAGAACAAAACAAAGAGAAAATACTAAAATGGATAAAGTATTACATTGTACATCAAGTCAGGACAAGAGCTGATCAAGTCACTGTTTAAATTTTAACTGAAAAGTGATCCCTGCTAAATATAAGAGTGGGAATAAGAGAGGGATGAGATGTACAAATTGGGACATGCTCAATCGGACTTGCCCCAAATGGTGGAGTTAGAATCATGCCAGGGGATCCCAATACAATCCCATCAAGGTGGCATGTACCAATGCCATCTCACTAGTCCAAGTGATCAATTTCAGGTCACAATTGATCTCACTGATAGGTCTAAGAGTCAAAGGGATCACACAAACAAGTCTAGTGTCTGCTAATACTAACTGATAGAATCAAAAAGGGAGAGAACGATCCATCATGGGAAGCGGGATACACAGTGGACTCATAGAATGGCAGATGTCCTAAATAGCACTCTGGCCTCAGAATCAGCCCTTAAGGCATTCGGATATGGCTGAAGAGCCCATGAGAGTATTTTAGGCATGGAAAGCCAAGACACCCTGGGAAAAAAATAAAAAAAAAAGGAAGACCTAAATGGAAGATCTCTGCAAGTGAGATCCCAGTGGAAAGAACGGGGCCATCAAAGAAGGAGGTACCTTTCTCTGAAGGGAGGAGAGAACTTCCACTTTGACTATGACCCTGTCGGAATAAGATCGAAGTCGGCGAACTCAAAAGGCTTCCATAGCCTTGGGAACTCATGACTAGAGCCTAGGGAGATTACTGACGCCATAAACAAGAGTGTCAAATTGTTAAGTCAACCACAGGAGTCACTGTGTACTTACTTCTCATGTGGATCTATCCTTAATGTGTTGTCCAATGTGAATTAATGCTATAAGTAGTATTGAAACAGTATTTTACACTTTGTGTTTCTGTGTGGGTGCAAACTGATTCAATCTTTACTTAATATGTACTGAATTGATCTTCTGTATATAAAGAGAATTGAAAATGAATCTTGATGTGAATGGAATGGGAGAGGGAACGGGAGATGGGAGGGGTGTGAGTGGGAGGGAATTTATGGGAGGGAGCCATTGTAATCCATTAACTGTCGTTTGAAAATTTATATTTACTAAATAAAAAATAAATAAAACGAAGGCACTTGCACAGGACTGAGAATATGTGCTTAAATTTTATTCCCAGATTCCTAATTATCCCAAGTTAGACCCTGCTAACAAGCCATGATTCCATACAAATATAAATAAATAATAAATGAGGGAGTGAAAACTCTTCTTTATAAAAAAGGTTAAGTAATAAATGTAGAAAGAATAATAAGCAATCACCATTTGAAAATAATCACCAATGAATTCTAAAACTGATGGGCTAGAATTAGATAATAAACTACATGTTTCCCTGCATATTGCATATTTTCAAAGGATCTCTTTAGATGATATATATTAATGACAGAGAGCAAATAGTAACTTTATAGTAGAAAAATCTGGAAGACATCACCATGACCAAGTAATCAAAGTTAACATCACCAGTAATAGGACAAATTGATAATGTGTGTCTCCTACTATGATATAAGAACACAACATATTTCTGTGATATATCTGCCAAAATTATATACTCTGTAACCACAAAAAAACATCAAACCCAAATTGATGGGCATTCTACTAAATAAATGGCCTGGACTCTTCAAAATTGTCAACACTATGAAAGAGAAAGCAATGCCAAGGAATTGAGTTAAATTAAAGGAAACTAAAGCTAAATACAATATATGAATAAATACACTATGAATACACCATAAATACACTATGAATACACTATAAACACACTATGAATACACCATAAATACACTATGAAAGAGAAAGCAATGCCAAGGAATTGATTTAAATTAAAGGAAACTAAAGCTAAATACAATATATGACCCTGGATTGGCACCATTTGCTATGAAGAACATTAATCGGATAATTGATGAAATAGAAGTAATATCTATACACTATATTGTTTTATCAATGTAAATCATCTGATATTTGATAATGTAATTATGTAAAAGAATTTGAAAATACACACTAAATTATAAGGGATAATGATTTATGTTAGTAACTTTGTTCCAACAAAGCAGTTTAGAAAAATAATAAACAATTGGAGTGTGTGTGTATATGGTGTGTATTTGTGTGTGTGTGAGAGAGAGAGAAAGAGAAGAAGAAAGGGAGGGAGAAAGAGAGTATGTATGTGTATGAAGCAGTGATAGAATAAAAAATCAAGTTGGGTAAAATGTTAACATTTGTGGAATTTGGGCTATGGTACATTGTATAATTTTTGCAACTCTTCTATCAATCTTACATTATTTGAAAGTAAGATAGCAATCTATATGGTAATAATACTTTTTTTCCTCAAAGGTTTATTTATTTATTTGAAAGTTGGAGCCACACAGAGAGAGAAGGAGAGGAAGAGAGAGAGGTCCCCATCTGCTGGTTCATTCCCCAATTGGCGAAATGGCTTGAGTTGAGCTAATCTGAAGCCAGGAGCTTCTTCCTGGTCTCCCATGCGGGTGCAGGGGCCCAAGGACTTGGGCCGTCTTCCACTGCCCTCCCAGGCCACAGCAGAGAGCTGGATCAGAAGTGGAGCAACCAGGACTTGAGCTGGCACCCACATGGGATGCAGACACTGCAGGAGGAGGCTTCACCCACTACACCACAGCACCAGCCCCAATAAATAAATCTTTAAATAAAAAGAATGAGTACAATGAGGAAATGTCAATAACAGTAATGAAAATATACAAACTATTTTAGAAACAAAAAGGATTATGATAATTGTACAGTTAAATTAATATTTCAATGATCATAATAAAAGTATAATCAAATTTATTTCAATAAATGGCACAAATTACAAATGAATAACTTACTAGAAAACATATCAGAAATTACTCAAGAAGAAAGCACAAAGCTCCATAAACCATTAAGCATCAATTAAATAGAACTGGCACTTCAAAGTTTTCTGTCTTGAAAGATGACTCAGGACATTTTACAGAAAATTTTACCAAATTTTCAAGGCTTAGATAATTCCTATCTTTTGCAAACTATATCAGAAAATGGAAAATTAGGGGAGAACTATTTAAGAGATTGTTCAAGAACTAAGTAGAGGTTATTGTTCTGTCTCATATAAAAACTTCTTAAGACAGGTGATTGCCAAAGGCTGGGTAGGGGGTTAGGAGAGAGGAGGAGTGATGAGGCAAGGGAGATGTTGAGCAAAGGGTACAAAGTTTCAGTTAGACCAAAAGGAATAATGATACATAATACAAAAAAACACACACAGAAGAAAATCTTCATCACCAGAAAACAAGGAAATTTTTTAACAAAACAAGACAGAAAATCAACAAGCACAAATCATAAAGGGAACAACAGATAAATAACTCTGACTTTCAAATATAGAAGTAAATCTTATAAGTAAAAAAAAATTGATGAGTGAAAAACGCATGAATACACTATGACCTCAATTGTTAAATGTTGAGAAACACACAAACCAATAGTATATGTTGTTCGTGGATGTATATGTATGGTATAAAATTATTAAAAGCATGAATGGGAACTTCTAGTACTAGAGTCCTAACTAACAAGAAGAAGAGACAAGTGGAGAGTAAAATTAGGAAAGGCACAATGAAGTTCTCAAGTTTATTTGAAATGATTTCTCTTTCTTAAAAAAATAAGGTCGGAAACAAATACAACCTAAAGTTAAGTTTTGATAACACTGAATGTGTAAATAGATATATGTTAGCTCATTATCTATTCACATCTATATGCTTGAAACTGTTCAAACAGGGACATAGTGGACAAGCTCCAATTTAGGTCATGGCTCAAGTCCAAACTCTACTGCTTTGTGACTAACATCAGTTACTTAATTTCTTAGTACCTTACTTTCCTCATCTATAAATTGGGGATAATTGTAGTACTTAAAGTATTGTGAATATCATACAAAATAACAAGTGTAAGTATTTACACAGTGCCTAACACATAATAAGCACTCTATACACTCTGGCCTTTGTGATCATTTTCAACAAACTTGCTGGATTTGGATTTTTTGGCAGTGTTATTTTAGAATGTTTAATTTTGAAATAATTTCACACCAAAAAAATTGTTGCGAATAACTCCCATTTACCCTTCACCTAAATATTACCACAACTGTGTTATCATTCTCATAATATATACTCTTATTTCATAGTATATAATTTTCTCATTGTATACATGGAATGAAAAATAAGTATTTTAGTGCAAAAGAATTTTGAAAATTCATAGTTTCTTCATAATATACATTTTTCATGAATTTTTGAAGATCATTTCATGGATTTTTGAAGATTCATGAATATCAAAATGTGTTTGCACCCAAATAAACTTTTTAGTTCCATTTTCTATGAAGTTATTGAAGCACTCGCATATTATTATAAATGTATATTCATTATGTATAGTTTTATAAATCCATAGGATATGTACACACATATATGAATTATAAGCATATAGAAGTATTATATACATATAGTATATATGTTTGTAAACATGAATATATAAATCATATTTTCATATAGGATTTTATGTTGATATATATACATATAGAATGTACATATAATTGTATATATACATGCATACATTGTGTGTATATATATATAGATATATCTATAAATATAGGATTTATAGTTTATCAAGTGACAGCATTTTTAAAAGCTGCTACCCATGCACCCCTAAAATTTGCTCAATTATGTCAATTTTAAAAATAAAAGGCTACTGTCATAATTTTATAAATGAAAATGGTTTATCACCTAAAAAGTTGGAAGAGTATAATCTGAAAACAGTACAATTCACTATCTTGAGTTCCTTTAGCTTTATGAAAAAGTGACTAACCTATCTTTATTTTTCCCATTTATATTCAGATATAGGAAATATTGTAAACACTGGTAAAGTTCCTTAGGATTCAAAGTTGTACAGTTCCAAGACTTTCTATTTTTTTCCTCTCCTTACATTACCCTGGTAGTGCGATCACTTCAGCCAGGTCTGCTCACTGCAATTCTAGTGAGAACCTCATTGAGGGGGGGAACCATTGGGCTTTTTCCTCTCCAGGAGAGAAAAAATTACTCTGCCTAAAAGCCCCAACAGAGTACAAGAAAGAGAATAAAGTGTCAAAGGAAGCTGGGTTTGATGAGTTGGAAAAAATCAAACAAACAAATGAAAGAACATGTGTGAGTATGCATACATACACATTCCAAAAGAAGAATCTAGGAAATTGGGAGTTCGGCCTGAGGCAGTTGGAACTGGGTCTTATTCATATGACTCAAGTTCATAGTAGAAAATGTCATACCTCAGGTCTCTATACCCATCATGGCAGGCTGGACAGCACTTCTAAAGTCAAGTCTCTCTAAGCAGTTCAGCAAATGTTACTGAAATAATCCCAGCTCAGGAATGTCGTCTCTGCTTATTCGTTCACAGGATGAATCCTTGGCCAGTATTGCTACACTGTGCTGACCTCTTATTTCTTGGACTGCAAGAGGTGCAGCAATTTACCTCAAGTCACAAGTTGGTCAGAGTGCAAATGAGATAATGGCAAAGATAGGCTGTGTGGCAGTTTGGTAGCCTATTCATCATGCTGTTTTTGTTAAATCTGAATAATATATATGAGAGCACTTCAAAAATCCATGGAAAATGGAATTAGGAGATACGTTTATTTGGGGATAAAAAAATCTTTGAAATCCATGTGTTTTTTAAATAATATACATTTTCTATGAATTTTTGGCTGCCCTTGTGCATACATTTATAATAATTCTACATTTGTGGGGTTATATATTTTATATAATACATTACATATATCTGCATATGTATATCTATATGAGCAAAATTGAGAGGCATATTATTATTGGTTTGTGAAATTCAGAAATTTGGGAGTCTTTGATTCAGACTGCCATAGATGAAAGGTCCTTCAACATTAAGCTCTTCATCCCAAATTTACAGAAACATAAGCTAAAATACTTAAATTTACATAGCAAGTTAGTAGCAGAACCAGTCCTAGAAATAAAATTGCCAGATAATCTTCCTGAGCCTTTGCCACCCCTCCCCTACTGTTCCAAATCAAAGAGGCACTGAGGAAAACCTCTCTTAACCTCAATCTGTAATGCGTTTTTACCATGCACTACTTATTTCCTTTGTCATTTTAAATTCAGGAATAAAAGAAAAGCCAAAACTCTAGTGGGAGATGATAAGGATGAAGTTCCCTGCCTCATCATCAGTAACCCTGTTGGAGTGGAGGCAGGCAGTAAAATGGTCACTGAAATATTTTGCTGACTTACTCCCTCTTGAGTCAGAAGAAGTGCCTACTCACAGCATTAATTTCTGAGTAACTATTAATTGATAGGTTAGAAAATAGGATGGAGAATAATATGTCTTCATATATCATTTTCAGATCATCGGTAACTAAGTAGCAATGGTTTGCAGAGGTAGGTTAGTGCTCTTACAGAGAGGGGAACTGGAGATGTTACAGCTGTACCAAAAGCAAGAGACAATCAGCTCTGACCTAGAAAAGATGGTAGAGGCAGAATCTTCTCAAAATTGGAACCCTAGGGTAGCATGCACTTAAAATTCTTCTTTCAGTGCCAGGATTAGACGAGACACAGAAGGACACATGGAGAGGCATGGCTCTGGAAAAACCTCCTCCTGCATCTAAGTTAAAGGAAGTCTGGCTTTGATTAGGAGGGGCCTCCAAATATCTTATCTTCTACTGGGGTACTATTTTCTTATTATTGCTGCACAAATGACCAAAAACTTAGTGGCTAAAAGCAACACAAATTTATTATCTTACAGTTCAGGGTGTCAGAAATCCAAAATGGATCTCATTGCACTAAAATCAAGGCATCAGCAAGACTGTATTCCTTCTGGAAGCTTTTGGGGAGGATCCATTCTTTGCCTACTCCAGCTTCTGAAGGCCACTCACATTCTTTGTCTGGCAGTTGCATTACTTAAACCTCTTTTTTCATTACTATAATTGCAATGGACTCTCTTTTTTATTTTAACTCTTCTGCCTCTCTCTTATGAGGACCCTTGTGAATACACTGCTCCCACTCATACCATACAGGTAAATCTACTCCTCTTAGGATTTATAAACATATCTCTTTTGACATATAAACAGAGTCACATTCCAAGGATTAGGATGTTTACATCTTCTGGGGTAGGGTGTCATTATTCAGACTAGTGAATAATAGTAAACTAGTAAAACTAATAGTAACTAACGAGTAAAACTGTCTTTAAGTGAAATTATGCGAAGAATCTCAACATATAAATTGCATCAAAGTAGAGCATCTGAATGTAATGTCTTTCCTATTTTGTCTCCACTACTTCCTTCCCATGACAGTCCCAGAATTACCTAAATTTGACTTTGGAGATGCAAGACCAATTTCAATATAATTGATTTATACCAGAATGAAGAATGCCATTTGAAAACACCTCATCTACCACATTGCTTCTTTTCCTTATATTTTCAATGAAACCTGATACTGCTTAATACTTGTCAATGAGCTCAGTGGGACAAGAGATCTTGCTCATTTAGCCTGGAATCCCCAAAAGCTGAGGTGCTCAATGTTGAATGAAGGCGTGAAGAATCAATTAATAGTGACTGAAAACTGCTTAGCCAACCTCTGTTTTCTTGTTTCCCTGCTCACTGTTATACATGGCTTAGACTATTTATTAGTGTTAATGGAAAAAGTCAAAATGGAACCCTACTGCCTGCCTTTCATTATATCCAGTCCCAAACTATTTATACACATGTGCACACACAGAATGGGACTGCTGGTCATACATTTTAATAGAATGTACACTTTCAATTTTTTTTTATCTCAGGTATCTTATTAGCACATCATGGAAATACATATTGGTATTCTTTTATTTTTAAAGATTTTATTTTATTTATTTGAAAGACAAGAGATACAGAGAGAGGTAGAGACAGAGAGAGAGGTCTTCCATCCGCTGGCTCACTCCCAAGGTGGTCACAATGGCTGGAGCTGCGCCGATCTGAAGCCAGGAGCCAGGAGCTTCTTCCAGGTCTCTCGCATGGGTGCAGGGGCCCAAGGACTTGGGCCATCTTCTACTGCTTTCCCAGGTCATAGCAGAGAGCTGTATTGGAAGCGGAGCAGCTGGGACTAGAACTAGCGCCCATATGGGATGCTGGCACTTCAGGCCAGGGCTTTAACCTGCTGCACCACAGTGCTGGACCCCTCCTCCTTCCTTTATTATTTTTCTTTTAATTTTTATAATGACATACTTTCAATTTACTTTCTAATCACAAGCTTTAACCCCCCACTAAATAAAGAATTCTGTAAGTAGTAAACAGAAAAACCACTGTTCCTCAAGAGTGTAGACAAAGACTATAAAAAAATCAAAATATCAATTTTCCTCATATGCATTACAATTTTTGTATTCTGTGTATTATAATAAATCAAGAAAACATTTTATTTGTCTTTTTGGGACTGGCTTATTTCACTAAGTATAATGGTCTCCAGTTGCATCCATTTTGTTGCAAAAGGCAGGATTTCATTCTTTTTTTTTGGCTGAGTACTATTCCATTGTGTGTTTTGTGTGTGTGTGTGTGTGTGTGTGTATGTGCAGCACGATTTCTTTATCCATTCATCAGTTGATGAACATCTGGGTTGATTCCGTATGTTAGCTATTGTGAGTTGAAATGCAATAAACTTGGGGGCACAAATAATTATTTCATATGCTGACTTCATTTCATTTGGGTAAATTCCCAGGAGTGGGATGGCTGGGTCATATGGAAGATCTATTTTCAGACTTCTGAGGAAGCTCCATACTGTCTTCCATAATGATTGCACTAGTTTACATTCCCACCAACAGTGTATTAGGGGACCTTTTTCTATACATCCTCACTAGCATTTGTTATTTTTTGGTTTTTGCATAACAACCATTCTAACTGGAGGTGAAATCTCATTGGGGTTTTTATTTGCATTTGCCTGATCCTGAGTATCTTTTCATGTATCTATTGTCCATTTGTATTTCATGCTTTGAAAAATGCTTGTTCATATCCTTATCACATATCTTAACTGGATTGTTAGAGAAGGGACTTATTCAAAGTCATAGAGCACATTTTTAGAAAATATAAATAAGAACCCAAGTCTTTATTCCTGAATCTATTTATCCTTCACTTGTTCCACAGTCATGCAATGCTGAATAGTTATATCCAGAAGAACAGCAGCTATAAGAAATAATAAAACTTGAAGTTTTAAGGATAGTACAATTATCTCTTATCTCTGCAATCCTAACTTTGGCACACTAGTAGCTCTTAGAAAAACTTCAACCCACAGACTTGTTTAAGTTATCTCATAGGTTGTTGTTTCAATTGACAGGGAATGTGGTTTATCTAAAAAATTATTTGAGAGGGAAGAGAGAGATTCCATTTGCTGTCTCATCCTCATATGCCCACAACAACCAGGAATGAGCTGGGCCAGGAACTGAATACATGTCTCCCATGAAGCTGACAGAAACTCAATTATTTGGGCCATCACCATTGCCTCTGAAGGTCTGTATTTGTAGGAAGGTGGTGCCAGGAGCCAGAGCTGGGAAATAAACCCAGGCATCCCAACATGGGACACTGTCATCTTAACTGCCAGGGAAAACACCCACTCCCTGGTATGCCTTTAAACAGAACAGGCACACTCCATTTCACTAATGTGCAAATCACTTCCAATCTTCTTATATTTAGCCAGTTTCATTATATATTTGGCTCTTGTAGACATTTGATTTATCAACCTTTGCCACAAGCCATTAAAATACAGTCAACCTTTCAGTGTTTAAGGTTACATGCTCTATTTCTGAGTATCTTTCACCCTACAGGTGATATAAACATTTGTTTTACAGACCATGTGTCTTGAAGTCTGATGGTTCAGAAAATAATCATAGTTAATCCAGCTTTCAGTCAGTGCATGAGAAGGGAGTGATGATAAAGCAGACCATATCCTTCTCCTATCCAAACCAATCATCACTAATTTATTCTCACCTGGGTTTTTCACCACCAACACCTTGGGAATTTTTAGGTCTGATTCTAATTAAGATTAGTCATAGGTCACATATGACAGTGACTTTGGCAGTGTAACTGTATAGCATATGAAAGACACTTGTAAAGTTAGCTATTATGAAATTCTTCAACATGAAGTAAATATGAATAGTGGCAGCAGAGCAGAGGTCCAGTACCAGAGTGGAGCTGGAATGATAAGTAGAAACTGTAATTGGGCACATACAATGAGGTTTGGAGAGGAGAGTATATTTAGGTTTTCATATGAGTGGTCAAAGTCCCAGACATATCAGAGAACAAGTTTCAGGAGGGAGCTGAGGCTAAGCCTACTCTGGTAGGAAAGCAGGGATTGGCACTCAGTCAAAACATATTTTATTGGAAGTAATGACAAACAATCTGGTAAAATAATTGGTTCCAAGTTGCAGTTTTGGACCAAGACACCTAAGTACATTGAAATGACCTCAGATGTTTAAGTACAATGCACCACATAGAATATTTTTTGAAACTTTCTGGCTTTATTTGGAAATTTATATCTGATATATGGTCAAGGCTTATGGTTTTCAAGACTTTGTAGTAATGCTGAATCCTAAATAGTGAACCTTCAAAAGCTTTGACTGCCACAGGGCATTGATGTGATCTATAAACAAAAAGAGAAGAGTTACTTGAAAAGGAGAAAAAAGTGACCAGTTCCAACTGGTATAATATTTTATTAGGTATAATAAGAAGAGTTCCATCTCTTTTTCAGTGATGGCCTACCCCTTAGAAACACAACTCTGAGAAAAACCATTTTAGAAAAAAGCACGGGCAAGAAAGCAGGGCTGAATATCTATCTGGCTCTGGCATTGATGTCATATGACTGGGAAGGTGCCTCAATGGCCTGCTCTATGGAGATGACATACTGCACAAGTGATGCTTAGAGGAATGGAATTCACACAAGAAATGTCTTCCAGGAAACTTAGAAAAGGTATTTGTTTGTGATGCTCAACATTATATCATGGCAGCTTACACTGTGTACCTGACATGTAGTTGGTGCTTGGTTACTGGCTCCCAAAAGACCCAGTAACTAGCACTGCATTCTATCATCCAGATTTTTAACAAGTTGACAAATACATAAAATAGTAAATATGGAATTGAAAATATCACATTGGGGCCAGGCTACAGGACCTAGATTAATAAAAAAAGTTGTAATTTCTGTTAAGGAAATCGCAAAAGGTAGGCTTCTTCATCTAATCTGGACAACACAGGAGCAGGACAGGTCACTCACCTGAAGGAGCAGAGTAGAATGCCTATTCTTATATATACAATTGCTACCAAGAGAAAGGAGGACTGAACTGAGTTGAACATATTTCTAGGTAATCTAACCAAATTTACTAAGAGAAATAAATGTCCTTTCTTTTGGTGCTCAAATTCTTGATGAAAGCATATGTGAATGGTGCCTGTGGAAAGTTCGTAGGTGAACAGAAATCAGAAACACCATCTGGAAATTACTGTAGCCCAGAACACTTTGGTACTAAGCTATAGATCACTTCACGTACAACTAATGGAAGAGAAAGGCTGCCTTGAATTCTCGGGAGGGAGACACAGGAATACAAGACATTCACCCTGAGATGAGGTAAATTCAAATAGAGGCTGCGGCAAAGGGTCACTGGTGCAGCTGGGATAAGAGATCTGCTAATCTTTTTTCCAGCAGCAAAGTGGATGAAGAAAAAGAGATTCATTAAGCCAAAGTAAGTTTCAAGCTCTGTTTTGCTTTGCTTTGTAGAACACCTGTTAATGTCACTCTGTTTCTAGCCATGTGTTTCTGACTGAATTAATCCGAGGCAACAAAAAGGGCCAAGGGGCCTGATGCTATAAGGAGAAATTCAGAAGGTGGTTATCTTGTTGCTACATACCTAATGACTGGCAATCAGAAGCTTGAAATTGTCTCCACTCTCCTAAAGAACTGAGTTCAGTAACTACAGTGTTTGGAAAGCGCTGTTATCATGAGGTACCATGCTTTTGAGATAATAAAATTAGAAGGTTCTCCACTGGCACTCTTATTCCTCTCGGATAAATTGTATGTAAAGAAGCCCTGTTTTTTTAACTTTTAGTTAATAAATATAAATTTTCAAAGTACAACTTTTGGATTATAGCGGCTTCCCCCCCCCATAACTTCCCTCCCATCTGCAACCATCCCATCTTCCACTCCCTCTCCCATCCCATTCACATCAAGATTCATTTTCAATTATCTTTATATACAGAAGATCAATTTAGTATATATGAAGTAAAGAGTTCAACAGTTTGCACCCACACAAAAACACAAAGTATAAAGTATTGTTTGAGTACTAGTTATACTGTTAATTCACATAGTACAACACGTTAAGTACAGAGATCCTACATGGGGAGTAAGTGCACAGTGACTCCTGTTGTTGATTTAACAATTGACACTCTTATTTATGATGTCAGTAATCACCCAAGGCTCTTGTCATGAGCTGCCAAGGCTATGGAAGCCTCTTGAGTTTGCCAACTCTGATCTTATTTAGAAAAGGCCATAATCAAAGTGAAAGTTCTCTCCTCCCTTCAGAGAAAGGTACCTCCTTCTTTGATGGCCCATTCTTTCCGCTGGGATCTCACTCACAGAGATCTTCATTTAGGTCTTTTTTTTTTTGCCAGAGTGTCTTGGCTTTTCATGCCTGAAATACTCTCATGAAGAAGCCCTTTTTTAACATGTGCCTGGCTTTAACTACTGAGTTGAATGTGAACATCCATTAATGGTAATCACCTACAGTTAATCTCACTATTTTTACTTTTAGGCTTTAGTTAGATCATTCCTAGGTCTGATTTGCATCAAAGCCTGATGACTTGTCTAAATTCCACTGTGTCACAATAGGTGACTCCGCTTAAGCTTTAGAAATAATTAAATAGACAGCTTTAGTTTCAATATTTGTGTAAGAGTACTTCATAAAGTTTATAGAAAATAAAACCAAAAGATAAGTTTATTTACTTGCCAATTTTGGCAATCTGTGCATACCAAGGATCTTCAAAAAGTTTATGAAAAATACATTTATGAAAAAAACTATAGATTTCAAAAGATTTTGCACCAAAATAAACTCTTAATTTGTTTCCATGAAGTTTTTGAAGTACTCTCCTATGTATTCATTCATTAATTCCACATTTATTCACAGCCTATTACCCACATACATCAAGCTCAATGCTCTTTAAGCCCTTTAAAGATACCATCTAACACAACAGCTCTGCAAAACTGAGACTATGTTCCTAACTTTCCAGATGAGAAATAATCTCATTAGAGAAATGAAGTTGCTTGCTCAAGTTGCACAAAGAAGTGGTGGAGCTAGGAGCCAACCATCAAGGCCACTGAACTGCCAAGCTCCACAGGCTCTTTTTAATAACATGTTCAACTGCTTCCAGCTGCCTTTCCAGTGCATCTCTAGATCATGGGAACCATTCCATGGTTTGTGATGCTCACTTTGTTTCTTCCTGTTTTCCCCCAGTTAACATCAAAAGAGAAGTGGTCCCATCACAATAGGATGGGCCCCTGAATGGTAAAGGGAGCTCACTGATGTCCTCTTCATTGAATTACTAAAAGTTCCTCTTTTTGTGCTATGCTATTTGCTTCTTTCTCTGGAAATTTCTGTGTGTGAAAAATGTAACAACAGTAAAATATGATTTAGAGCTTCCTTAAATAACTGCTTAAACTAACAAAATGCTGTTTGGCAGAGCTTCCCGTCACAAATTGGGGCTTATACCAGACAAGAACCTTTGTGGACATTTAAACTAATTATTAACAAAAATTGTACGTTGAGATTTGAAGCAGTTTTATCCAAGCCCAGCCACAGCCGGACATAGAGCCCTGTATCCAGTGATAGGCATTAAAGCCAAGCTCTATGGATCTGGGGAAACTTGACTGCCAAACTTCCTAATTTAGGGGGACTGGAAAATGAGAGCGAGGGAAGGAGTAGTATGATTTCTCAAGCTTTGAATGACACAGAATTCGGCCAGATTTTATAACTGAGTTCAAATATCACAAAAGGTTGGGCCACTCTTCCACACAGATGCACTCAGAAAAGAGATAAGAAGAGCAGGGCATATGGGAAATATGAACTTAGAATTACTTAGTGGATTCCAAGGTCCTGGTGGAACCAGACAGCACATTCCCAAGTATGGCCTTCCATCCCAGCTGACCCAAGATAAATCGGCTAACAGAAAGTAGATTTCATTTTACCCATTGGAGAGTTCCTATAACTCTGGTACAAATAGATTTTTTTTTATTTTTGTAAACAGAAATCTTGTGCAAATTCTCTCTCATTACAGAAGCCTTCTGATGAATCCTTTTGGATACTGAAAAGGCCTTTTGTAATGCAAATAAGCTCTCTCTAATCTACCTGTATTGTTTGAGTTTTTTGGGTAGGATTTTCTTAAAGAGGATATGTTAGTAATGCCCCAAATCACAAGTATATTATTTATTTATAGGCTATACATTTTAGAACACAGTTCATCTAGAAATTCATATCCCATTGTTTCTCTTCATTGTTAATGAGTCTT
The DNA here is from genome assembly GCF_964237555.1 of Oryctolagus cuniculus. Lineage (NCBI taxonomy): Eukaryota > Metazoa > Chordata > Mammalia > Lagomorpha > Leporidae > Oryctolagus > Oryctolagus cuniculus. Next base: position 117,545,850 of record NC_091453.1, on the reverse strand, counting down.
GGGAAATAGTGACTTTCTCTGAGTCACTTAACCTTGTAACATCAAGCTTTAAATGCTTTGTAGGAGATTTTCAAAACTAGCGGTGATAAAAATCAAGTGTATCTTAAAATAAAAGGGAACCTCTATGTAAAATATCAAGACAATGACCCTAAGATTCTTTGTTTTTTTTTTTTTTCTTTTCCTTAACAAAATGATTCATAGTGCTTTCCAAATAATGGGAGGAGAGTTTTCTCTTTTTCATTTGGACTGGATTTAGGACCATGAAATCATTAAAAGAAATAATTCAAAATCAGAAATGTTTGCCTTTTAAAAACTTTAATCCTATGATGGCTGTTGGGGATTCTGCTTCTTCCTTAGCCAGTTTACATGTTGTGCTGTGGTGGTGCCTTCTGGATCACTGAGACTCCACCAAAACATGGAGAAACCTGTGGAGATTTAGGGCACAGTTTTCTGAAAGAAATGTACCAACTCTTACATAGGACTGGAAGGACAATAAGTTTGGATGACAGCATTTGTCATTCTAACTGGATCAAGATCTATTGCACTGATACCAGCAATAGCATACTAAGAGAAACTTTCTAAAGAAGACAGAGTGTGTATTCACAAGGCAGTATTACAATTGAGGTGGTGATCCCCAGGCATTGGCTTCTTTGTTTTTTTTTTTTAAAAAAAAAAAAAACATTTATTTCTTTATTTGAAATACAGAGTTACAGAGGAAGAGAGAGAGACACAAACACACACAGAGATTTTCTATCTATTAGTTTGCTACCCAAATGGCCACAACAGCCAGGGCTGCACCAAGTCAAAGCTAGGAACCTGTAACTCCATCCAGGTCTCCCATGTGGGTGGCAGGGGCTCAAGCAATTGGGTCATCTTCTGATGTTTTCCTAGGTGCATTAGCAGGGAGTCTGTGTGGAAAAGGAGCAGCCAGACTCCAACTGGCATTCATATGGAATGTTGGCTTCGCAGGTAACTGCTTAACTCCCTGTGCTACAGTGCTGGCACTGGCTTCTTTCTTATTGAAAGCAATTACAGAAGAAACCTAAAATGAACAAGGACACACACACACACACACACACACACACAAACCACAGAACTCTTAAGGCCAACCAGTGAGAAGCAAGTCTTCCAGAAGTAGATCCTTATTTGAATTAAGAGTCTAGGCCCCATAAAAGGTAATGGGGACCATGCAGATTTTTGAGGGCACAGTGTTATATTTATAGTAATTGTTTTTTAAAAAAAGGTATTTGTGAATTGAGCTAATAATTGGTGAAAGTGCCCATATGGCTAAGAGAATTAAGAAGGTTTATTCTCCAACTTTCTGCATGAGGCTTGGAACCCAGAACAATGGGCAAAATTCCCTGAGGGAACCACCACTTCATGCTCCCAAGTGTATAATAGGGATATGTGCATATCACATTCTGTACCCACAGCTACATGCTATTTTTGAGACCCAACCTGTGTAGATAACATTCAAGTCACTTTGAATAGATTCAAATGCAATTTGAGAGTAACAGGGAATCATTCTGCTCAAATGTTAAATAGTTGATAGCGCCAACTTTGAAACCAAATATGATGGGGATCCTTAAAGTTGGATGAAGTTGTGTAAGATACAAATATTCTTTCAATATGCTCTATTTTCTGATATAAGAAAATAACAGAGGCTGACGTTGTGGCACAGCGGGTTAAAGCCCTGGCCTGAAGTGCCAGCATCTCATATGGGCGCCAGTTCTAGTCCTAGCTGCTCCTTCCAATCCAGCTCTCTGGTATGGCCTGGGATAGCAGAAGATAGCCCAAGTGCTTGGGCCCCTGCACCCATGTGGGAGACCCAGAGGAAGTTCTTGGCTCCTGGCTTCAAATCCACTCAGCTCCGGCCATTGCGGCCATCTTGGGAGTGAGCCAGCGGATGGAAGACCTCTCTCCCTGTCTCTACCTCTCTCTATAACTCTGTCTTTCAAATAAATAAAATAAATCTTTTAAAAAAAGAAAATAACAAATAATTTAGAAGCAGAATGTGAATTGTGATCCTACATGTAGTTTATTTAATTATGAATGTCAGTGATTTTAAATACTGCCCATTTCAAAATTGCTTCTGCATCATCAGTTTCTTACATATGATGAACCTGAACGTTTGTTCTGTGGCTGTGGTAATCTAGTCTTGTGTTTTAATTTTGGCATATCACTGTAGGGGTGAGGAATGTTGTTGGGAGGTACCTGAAAGGGAAGCTACCTAGAATAGGATGTGCCTGGAGTCAATGCATTTTGCTTTGGATAATTTATTCATTCACTTATTTGTATAATTACTTGATTATAATAGACTCAAACAGACATTTTGTACTATAGGATTGCAAATAATCATTGCTGAGCCCTTCAAAAATAATTGTAGTAATAAATTGTAGCTGATGCATAACTATTAGCTCTTAAAAGGAAAATGACAGAAAGCCAGAGTTGGGACCAAATTAGTGATAAGTGGTAGTTATAAAAATGATGCCTGGAACTCTAATTGGTTGGGAGTAACTTAGAGACCTGAGGACCAGAGGAACTATGCTGACAGTGGTTCTGCTAAGCAACTGGAGTTTTCCACAACACATACATGAGCTTGGGAAAAGAGCAAAGGGACATGTAGAAGAATTTAAGTTTTATCCCACAACTCCCAGTCACCAAAATAATGCCCCTTAGCTAAGGAGAGAGAAAAAGCAGGCTAATTACTCTGCCCAATTTCATCTATGTCACTAAATATTATGGATATATTTTTTAAAGATTTACTTGAAATGCAGAGTGACAGAGAAAATGAGAGAGACCGTCCTTCCACAGGTTCACTCCCCAAATGGCTGCAACATCCTATGCTGGCCCAAGCTGAAAGTAGGAGCCTGAAACTTTTTCTGGGTCTCCCACGTGGGTGGCAGGGGACTAAGTGCTTGGGCTATCATCTACTGCTTTCCCAGATGCATTAACAGGGAGCTGGAAGGGAAGTGAAACAGTCAGGACTTAACATGGGATGCCAGCATTGCAAGCTGCAGCTAAACCCACTTTGTCACAAGGCTGATCCCTAATGATGGATATTTTTGAATCCTCATTTTACTTGACACTGTCTTGGGAGCTACTGTTGTGTTGACAACACCCTCCTTGAAGTACCCTCTTTCCCAGCTCCATTTCTGGCTAGTTCTACCCAGTCTCAGTTTCTCTTCCTCTACCTGACCTTTAACTGTTGGATAGGATCAGAGTTCTGCCTTTGGTCCTCTTTGTGTTCACTGTCCACTCTCCCTAGGTGAATTCATTCACTCTCTGGCTTCAATGGTCACCTTTGTGCTGAAGTGACAGCAGACAGATCTCTATCTCCAGGCTATGCCTTCCCTCTGAGTTCCACATCTATATATGGAACTGCCCAATACCATATCTCAAAGGTACCTCAGTTCAAACTATCACAAAATGAACTAGACATCCAGTCACCCTACTCCAAATCTGCTCCTGACCCCAGGTTACCCAGACAAGTGAACAACTTCACCTCCCACCCAGGTGCGCCAGCCTGAAGGCAAGAAGGCTTCCCTATCACCCGCCTTCCCCTCATATTCCACACTTCATCTATCACTGTTTTAACTATGATATCTTTCTCAAATCAGTCCAGTTCTCTCATTCCCTCTAGTCCAAGCTACCATCATCTCTTACTGGAGTATAGTACTTGAACTGGTCTCTGCACTTTCCTTCAGGACTGCCTTCCCACAATCTATTCTCTATGTAGCATCAGTATCTTTTGAAAATGTAAGTCATATCATGTCATTATCTTGATTAAAGTATATCTGCAGCTTCTGATTTCCCTTAAAATAAATTTAAAGTCTGTATCATGAACACAAGGCTTTGTGTGGTCTGGGGCCATTAAGCTCATCAACTCATTTTGTACCATTCTTCCCTTTGTTGATCACCCCTAGACACACTAGCCATCTCTCAACTGCTTAAGCTTGCCATATGTTTCCCATTCTTGGTGTTTTCCTTTATATTTTCTCTGGCTTTAATTGTTTCCTCTACCCAATCCCATGTTTCCACTGCCTTTGCTTAGTGCTATGGTTGCCATATAATTTGTCCCCCAAAGGTTTGTCCCCAGTGTAATATTATTGAGGTGGAAGTGCCTTTAAAGGCTGATTATAGCATGAAGGTAACACTCACAGAAGAGATTAATGTGGTTACCACAGGAACAAGTTAATTACTGAAAGAGCAAGTTGTTACAGAAGAGTGAGCCTGACCCATGCCTGGTCGCTTGCTTCTTTGCTTGCACAACTGCCTCTCCTGCACATGACCAATTACCTTTGTGTTTCTCTGCCGTGTTGTTATATAGCCAGGAGGCTCTTGCCGAACACCAATGCCATGCTGTGAACTTTCCAGTCAAAAGAACTGTGAGTCAAATAAACCTCTTTTCCTTATAAAGTACCACAGCCTCAAGTGTTTTATCCCAGCAATAGAAACTATAAATAGGTGACCAAGGCACCTAGCTAAGTCTTCAGAGCTCCAGCCAAATGTAACTTCCTGGAAGAAACCCCCATGACCCTGCAGGCTGGGTCAGTGTCTTACTATCTGTTCTCTTAGAAACATGTCCCTTTTCTTCCCATCACCTTTACGTCAAGCAAGTAATTACAACAAGAAGCATGTCATTACAATTATGCAGTCCTCTTCCCGAAAGTCTAAGTGCTATGGCCTGAGACTGTGTGTCTGCTTTTGATTCAAGAAAGCCTGCCAGGGGCACATTTGACATTCTCAACAAGAGAAACCATAGCTGTTCATGCAGGTCTGTCCAGAGGGGACCCCTAGAGCTTCTTGCTCTGGGATTCAGCTGTCCCAGAGGGGCTTCTGGAGCAGGGACACTGTGGCAGGCCTCCATTTGCCAACAGCCTACAGAATAGATGCTTCAGCAGTGTAGGTGTTAGGAGCGATGGCTTAACTGCCTTGGAGTGAGCAACATCAGGCTTCTGGACAAGCTTGGAAGTATGGCTTTGAGTGGCAACAGAGAACATAACTGTGACAGAGATTTTGGAAAAGGTAAGAAGTATCTGTGTGTGCTTATAAGTGCCAAGCACTGTACTTTACAGATATTCACCAATTTAATCTTCCAAGAACTGTGTGGAGTAGGTGCTTCCTTCTAGATGAGGTGACTAAGGGATTAGATACTTTTGTCAGGGTCACACAGCTAGTAAGGTTTCAGAGCCATGTTATACTATAGTATAGATATTTGTTCTGTGGACAATAAAGAAAATGGGATGGATTTATACCAATGTGACTTACAATCCTGGCCATGGTATCCCCATGTGCAAATGGAGAAGGTTGCACGAGATTGCCATCAAAAGCCTTTTTTATTTTTTCTGTCTGTCACTGGCAGCATCTTTTCTTCAGATAAATGGCTAGAGATCCCTTTCAGAGTCCAGCTGTCACCTCCTTGGTGCCATTATTTCATGTTGTCAGCCTGTACCTAGGATACCCGCCTCAGTGCCTTCCAGGAAACTTCTGCTCCACTGCTTTGGGGAGAGGAGCTGAACATTATCTGCTCTCACAGCCTCCTCATCCTCAGGATTTCTGCAGCTCCAAAACAAGCTGATTTATATCCCCATCTTCTCTTTGCAGGGTATTTTCCTGTCCCCTTACCTGGACTCCCGATTGGGGTTGCAAGGATAGTAGTTGAGGCGCAGTGACACAGGCCTCCAGCAGCCAGCAATGTTCCACATGTCGTGGTCTCATGATAGAAATCACTAGCCCATGTATGTTGTGTCCTCTATGCTGGGCTGTGCGCCAAGTGCCTTACGGCACTACCTCATTGAAGCCTTGTTACAATTAGGTAAAAGTTGATATAATTATTTTACAAAACAAAGCCCAGGGAAATTAAGTTGAAGATCTCACATCTAGAAAATGGCCAGAATGGAATTCCAAGGCCAATCATTTTCCTTCTATGCTGTATCCTTGTCATGTAATCCTTGTATGGGTACTGATTAGTGACCTAGCCTCTCTGAGCTTCTTCTAGGAAATGAGGATAGCAAAAGTGCCCAACTCATAGGCCTAGCTAGGAGGCTCAAAACATGATCTGTATTCCTAAGTCATAGCAAATGCTGCATACATAGTAGTATAGTGTAGCAGTAATTGTCATGGTTGCTGTTGTTATTGGATCATATCATTACCACCTTGAGTTGCCTCACTGAGCTCCTCCAGCTGTCCCTCTTTCCAGCACAACCAGAGATTCAGGGTGTCTTTGTGGTGGGAGAACATGGTGACTCAACATTCAACTGCCCCTTTTCTATCCCCCCCCCTTCTCCAGGAGAGCCAGTACCAGCTTCTGAGTCATGACTCTGCCCAGGTGATGATAATAATGAGGCGATCTACATAATAGGGAACTGAGCTGCTCATGCCTAATAAAATAGTGAAGTTCCTGAGGCTATCCAGTCAGTGTATTTAAATAAAACAGAAATCAAATGAAAGAAGAGATATTTACAATTGTTTAAATCACTGCATCCTGCACCTGTGGAAGGGACTATGTGGCACTCACATGTTGGAATGCAATATTCGGGCTCCTCATCTCTTAGAACTAATTACTTTAATGAATTTTAAAGGTAGAGCTTTAATTAAAACAGGTCTCTGTGGACAGAAAGCATGCCATTTTGTGAGCTTGGTAAATATTGCCTTTTAAACTAATAAGTTCAGTTACCAGAAATACTACTGCGTATAAACAGTGGCCTTTTTTTTCCCCTGTGCTTTGGAAACATAACTAGATATTGAAGAGAGGCAGGCTGCATTTCAAAGCCTGGCATTTGGCTTTTAAAATCATAGTGACTTAAATTTGCAAGGTATCTTTCTTCTCTGGAACACAAAGAACTTTACAGGCATGAGCTCATCCTGCCTTTAGATATTCTCCCATGAGGCTGGACTGACTTTGTCACTTGCCTTAAGTGCCCCTCTGCACCCCCATTCCTCCTGCACATTATAAAGAAAACTGAGGCCAGAAAGAGGGATTCCATGATTTTATTCCCTTTTCCCCCTTCTAGCCGGTACCATTTTCATCTCTTCTGAAAAGGATAATCAATAAGATCAGTACTGCTTATGACAATAACTGATTGTAGGCGCCAGTCACTGGGATAAGCATTGACATGCATTATTTCATTTCATATTCAAAACAAACTTCTGAGGAAGGTACTAATGTTATCCTCAATTTTTTTTACCACTTCACTTAGAAAAACAGCCAAAGCCTTTCAGTAGCCTACAAATCCCTGTTTGCTCTCTGATCACATTGCAGGTACCTCTACCCTTTGTATAGTTGGGTATCTGAGACATGATAGAAACAGGGTTAAGCTTCTGATTACAAAGTAAATGGAAAGTATGTAATTGTAAAAGTTAAAAGAAAAAACAAGGGAATGAAGATGGGAGGGAGAGTAGAGAGGGAAGAATTATTATGCTCTTAAACCTGTGTATATGAAATACATGAAATTTGTTCCCTTTACATAAAGAAAAAAGAAACAAAAGGAAAAGAAATAAGCTTGCCAATATTTTTAAAAAGATATCTTCTATTCAGCATCTACTCTATGCCAGACTTCATTGCAATAATTTTTACACAAATTATTTACCCCCTGGTAACTGTGAAAAAGGTATCATCATTATTAATCCATCTTAGTGATGACAAAAGCAAGGTTTTGGATGACCAACTTATCCTAGGGCCACAAATCTGGTAGATGGTTCAAGGCTTAAACTAGACTGTCTACCTCCAGAGCCTGCTCACTTTTGTTAAACTCATTGCCTCCCAAAGCCCAGAAATCTTTCTGCAGACTCATGGAGGAATGCCACAACCACTCTTACTGCACATTTCCCATTGGTCTCATTTTTTGTAACTTCTGTTAAGTAGCAGCAAGATTTTATGGCTGAGATGCAGTGTGCATGGCTTGTATCACCTGTCATTCACCTCTAATTATGTGACTCAGCCGCTGAGTGCTTTACTGTCAGAAAGCAGCTTTCTGTCAGTAGCAAGTTCTGTCTTCATTCAAATAACCTCTAATTTGTGAGCAGAATATTCCCTTTTGGGTTATTTAGAGGCAGTATTAGTCATATTATGTGGTCAGTTTCAGGATCCCCACTTGTTCTCTTTCATCTTTGCTCATCCTCAGGTTTATTGCAAGGACTTTATTTGCACTCCTGATTTAAAAAAAATAAAAGAATGAAGATCTTGACCTTGGAGAATGTGAGAGAGACCACCAGCGCTCACCATTATTCAAGTTTTACTCTTCTTCAGCAAACAATTCAACTGTGGTTCCTAGGCTCCCTACATTGAGGTGTAACCATGTTATTATGACATATAAAATATGATTGGAAATAATGTGCACTATGTTCATACTTTTTAACTTTTATTTAGTAAATATAAATTTCCAAAGTACAGTTTATGGATTACAATGGCTTCCCCCCCCCATAACTTCCCTCCCACTCGCACCCCTCCCATCTCCCATTCCCTCTCCCATTCCATTCACATCAAGATTCATTTTCAATTATCTTTATATACAAAAGATCAATTTAGTATATATTAAGTAAAGATTGCATCAGTTTGCACCCACACAGAAACACAAAGTGTAAAATACTGTTTCAGTATTAGTTATAGCATTACTTCACATTGGACAACACATTAAGGACAGATCCCACATGAGGAATAAGTACACAGTGACTCCTGTTGTTGACTTAACAATTTGACACTCTTGTTTATGGCATCAGTAATCTCCCTAGGCTCTAGTCATGAGTTGCCAAGGCTATGGAAGCCTTTTGAGTTCGCCGACTTCGATCTTATTCTGACAGGGTCATAGTCAAAGTGGACGTTCTCCCCTCCCTTCAGAGAAAGGTACCTCCTTCTTTGATGGCCCCGTTCTGTCCACTAGGATCTCACTCGCAGAGATCTTTCATTTAGGTTTTTTTTTTTTGCCATAGTATCTTGGCTTTCCATGCCTAAAATACTCTCATGGGCTCTCATAATAGCTTTGTGTGATCTTAAGTGCTTTTTCCTGTATATTAGGCTAATGGAGAGAGAGGAGCCTAGGTTTTGGATGGCAATGTAGGAGCTACTCAACCAGTTATACTTGCTTTGGATCGTGACACGAGTTACAGAAAAGAAAAAAGATTTCTGAGATGTGGCTGGAATTTGAGTTAAGAGGCTAACTTCATTTACTCTAACTAATATATAGGAAAATAGTTTCTGGAGGTCCATAATGTAGATGGGAGGAGGTGGAACAAGCCAAGAAAAACAGAATCACTGATTAGGAGGAATAAGATATATGTGGTACAAGTAACTTCCTTTCTCCATTTTTTGTAGCCTACCTTTTATTCTTCTTTTTTCCCTCCTGGAAAAGAACTTAGTGAGACCATTTCACCACCACCAACAACCCCATATACTGCTGATTAAAGCAGCAGACATCAAATAATTAATGACTTCTAGACATGTAAAAATACACTGATCAACCCCAATGTCTCTCCAAGTGGTAGATTATGGGGGAGGGGTATTTTTTAGGAGGAGTATTATATGTGGAAGTCACTACTGACCAGAGAGGGTCTTCACTTCTCATAACAACTCCTCCTAGGTTTATCTGGAAATTAACCTGTCCTCCCAATCCTTCATCAGTGGTTCTGACATATGAGTGTCAATTCAAGCAGAATCAACCTGTTGGGAGAAAGGGGATTTGTGTATTCAATAATAGAAACCACAAATGAGACAGGGCCTTGGAAAGAAATGCAGAGAAGCTTCAGTATTTCTAACAGGTGACAGAGATTAGTGTAGCTCTCATCCACTCTGGAGCCATTACTCTTAGATCTGAAGGAGATTTGGTATGGACTGTATAGGTGGAGGCTATAGAGGGTGCAATGGGCATGACCTGTTCAACATCCCAGAGCTTCTCAGTGTCAGAGAGCTAGCTTATGGCTGGCTACTGCAGTCCCTTTCAAAGCAAAACTTGAGTTTTTATTATTTCATAAAGATGAGAAGTAATTTTAATGAAATAAATCTTTTACAGTGCTCTGAGCTTGGAGGCAAATTCTCTGCCAAACTCAGGGGAAGTTGTAGAAATATAGCTGAGTGAGTAATCTCTTTGTGTATGTATGTATTGAAGATATAAGACTGTTGTTAAATAAAGTGTTTCATTCTGAAATATTAATTTGGAGATTTGCCTGAATTCATGCAGTTTTTGCCTCTGCTGTGTTAAGACAAAAATTGTTTCTTAATGAGTGAGTAATACTTACATATCTGCTGATAATTTTTCAATTATTAAATACTTACATAGCAATGACTGGGGCATCATGCTAAGGGTTGCATGGGAGAGTGTGGGGATATATATGCAAACAACAGTGCCTTTTTCTTGGGCACTGGCTCCTAAGTTCTCAGGATGTACCCCTGTATTCCTGCACAGGAGCCCTGCCGAAAGTTTGAGCCGCTTTTACCACAGTGACATTCTATCTTCCCCTAGCTGGCACTGCTCAGTTTTTCCAGGATTCATCTTTTCAATTTCATGGATTCATTCTGTTTTTTCAACTTTTATTTAATACAAATTTCCAAAGTACAGCTTTTGGATTATAGCGGCTTTTCCCCCCATAACTTCCCTCATACCCGCAACCATCCCATCTCCCACTCCTCTCATTATGGATGCATTCTTTAATGCTACTTAACCTCTTTGGCTTTAAATGGTTTTTCAGGAACTTTTTTATGCATTGCACTTTTTGATTACTCAAAAATACATATTCTATTAGAAAGTACACAAACTCCACATAAACAAAAGCAGAAAAAATTCTAGTCACTTTTTCCTTTTTATAGAGATACGTATATTTTTAACTTACAAAGATTCCCTTATAATTAACATTATTTTATATTTTTATCTATTGTGAAATTTTTCCATCACCATAAATATATATTTTATTTTTACTTTTAAGGGATATGTAACATTTCACTGTACAGAGGAACTACCATTTACTTAAAGCAATCTATTGAATATTAATTTATATCTAGTTTTTCACTCTAAAAACTAGTGATTCTTTATTTCTCCTTGTATACCATGAGCTTCAAATGTTCATGGAAAAATTAAAAGATAACACATATTTTAAATTGAGGACTTCTCATATATTTTATGCCTACATTATTATTTCCAAAGAATAAATTCCTAGAAACGGATTGTCCATGTCAAGAGCTATATACCTTTTCTGGTTTTCAATCTCTATCTGTTTGGTATTTGATTTATCTTCTCTGAAAAATATTACCTCCCTGATTGCTGCAATTTTTAACTGCAGAGGACTCAGTCCAAGTCTGGCCCCACCCACCAAGACCTCAGATCAGGCAATCAGCTACCTATTATCAGGGCTGAAGCTAAACCTTGCATTTCCTCACCCAGTAACTTGTCAACTATCTAATACTAAGGGTTAACAAAGGCTGCTCTCAGCTGGCCCCTTCTCACAAAGAGTGATCTGGCAGGAGCCTGCAAGTAGAACCTGGTTTGCAACAGGCCTCTGGCTTATCTGGGTATTTTTACTCATTTCCTCATGGGAATCACATTACTTGAAATACAAATACAATTTAATGATTTTTAAAATATGTAGTTGTCTCCATTCTAACTGCCCACTGAAGTAGAGAGAATGCCTTTAGAATGTTTTGAAAAATGATACACAGATGAATGTGAAGCTGAGAGGAAAGGGACAAAAGAAAGTCTAATATAATAGAAAAGAGAAATAGACCATGGTTCTAACTCCACTCTGTTACCAACTCTCGCAATGACCTTGGGACATCCTTTTGCCAAGTGGGTTTCAGTGTGCTATATGCACAAAGACGAGGTTGGTCATTGATATCTAGGATTCCTTTAAGTTTTAATGATCTCAGATTATAACTCAACAGGTTGAGGGTTACATTCTATCTCCAGACTATCATGTTTATAGAGAAAGAGGGTAATTTGGACAGTCTAACAAATCATCAGGCTGGGTCCAGGGCTTGAAGAGAAGAAATAGGATATTATCTGGCCACTGTTGTCAAAAAGTTTGAATCAGCCGGCGCCGCGGCTCACTAGGCTAATCCTCCGCCTAGCGGCGCCGGCACACCAGGTTCTAGTCCCGGTCGGGGCGCCGGATTCTGTCCCGGTTGCCCCTCTTCCAGGCCAGCCCTCTGCTGTGGCCAGGGAGTGCAGTGGAGGATGGCCCAGGTGCTTGGGCCCTGCACCCCATGGGAGACCAGGAAAAGCACCTGGCTCCTGGCTCCTGCCATCGGATCAGCGTGGTGCGCCGGCCGCAGCGCGCCGGCCGCGGCGGCCATTGGAGGGTGAACCAACGGCAAAAGGAAGACCTTTCTCTCTGTCTCTCTCTCTCTCACTGTCCGCTCTGCCTGTCAAAAAAAAAAAAAAAGTTTGAATCAGCTTGCCATAATTTAATGTGTTGTAACCTCCCCTGAATAGCACTAACTTAATATAGCCTACAGTATTCTAAGATGCCACTTATGTAAGATACTCACTTAGGTTATATACTGTTTAGACATTCTTTACCACCAAAATTAAACTGTGACACAAAGGTGTCTTACATATCAACTACACCATGTGTTTCAATTTCAGTGTTGTTAAAACTGAAAAGTGCATCTAAGAGTCTATAAATATGGTATTCATATATTTCATCATAAAAAGTTAAATTGCATTCATTCACTAAAAAACATTATCTTGAAATCATCAAGCCACCACATCTTCAGATACCCTCTATGTTTTATGGAGTAAGAGAGTCCAGGGAAGTAATGTGAGTTTCTCAAGGTCAGAGAGACAATATGAGTCTAGAACCCAAATGGAACAGAAAAGAACTCCTTGCAGAAAGGCAGAGGAATGAATCCAAAAAACTCTTCCATTAAAGGAAATAAAAACCCTGGCAAAAATTGTCAAAGCCAACTTTTTCACAACTCTAGAAATTAATCAAAGCTGAACTTCAATAAAAACAGAACTGTGATGTATTTTAGCATTCCCTATTCACCTCATCCTCTCTGAAACTCTCACAAGGCTTGAAAATGAGCACTGTTGCAGCCACTAGCAGAAGAATGGCTTGGAGTTCCCCAAAAGTGTATACCTAGAGAAGTTTCACTATTTAACCTGGCTGGCATAACATAGAAAAGTGCCATTCTCAGGATTTTTCTTTTTTCTGCCTGACCGACTATGGCATTGCTCATTGTCAACAACTCTATCCACAGGGTGTTTGGTTAAAAAATAGTAATAGTTATTTAACATTGTAACTGCTTGAAACAGCAATACCAATTGGGGCAAAATGAGGCCAGTCAAAATCTTTAGAGGAATAATTAAGGAGTTAGATATCCATGGAATGTTTTTGAAAAATTCTAAAATAATACAGAATATCCAGAAGGTCATGCAGGTGCATAGGAATGTGCGCATGCCCAAGACTCTGTACATATACCCAGGAAGGTCCCAAAGAAGGTCCTAATGTTGCACTCTAATATTGCCCTGCCCAAGTGGGAAGTAAAAGTTAAGGCATAGTTGTAAGCTGGTGAAATATTTCAAAAATGATCCCTAAAACACACACAAGGGCTTTAGGCTTGGCTTGGTTCACAGCACTTAAGAAAATATTTGTTGACTTATTGGCTGGCTGCTATGGTGATCCAGCAAAGAGTTCAGTTGTGGCACATGAAATATAATAGAATCTTTTCAGAACTGGCCTAAGAAAACCACTGAATAAACAAACCCAAGAAATAGCATCACCAATCAGGAGATCTGACTTTTATAGAGGCTATATACATATTATTATTATAAATGTTTAGTTTAAAACAAAAAAATTAAGAGAGAGATACAAAGGATCAAAAATGCATGACCCAAATACAGGGAGAAAAAGCAGTCAATAGAAACTTTCCCCAAGGGAGCCCCAATGATAGACTTACTAGTCAAGGACTAGAAATCAGCTATTATAAATAAGCCTCAGAAAAATAAAGGAAAATATAGATGAACATCATTTATGAATATAGATGCTCAAATCCTAAACAAAATACTAGCAAATCAAATCTATTAGTATATTAAAAAGATTACAAAGCATAAACACTTTTGAGATTTATCTAAGTGATGCAAGAGCTACAACATTTAAAAAAAATCAGTCATACATATAGCAATAAATCACATTGTAACCCATAAGTATGAACAATTTTATATATGAAAAATTTTAATGTTAATTTTGAAAATTGATATGGCTTCAAATCCAAAAAATACAAATGTGTATTAAACTGATAGGACTACCATAACAGAATGCCACAGACTGATTGGCTGAAACAACAGAAGTTTATTTTCTCAATTTTGGAGTCTAAAAGGTTAAGATCAATATGTTGGCATGTTTTTTTTCTGGAGAGACCTCTTCCCAGCTTATAGATGGTTACCTACTTGCTTTGTTCTCACCTGGCCTTTCCTTAGTGGGCATGCCACTTTGGTTTTTATTTTCTAAGAACACCAGTAGTATTGGATTGGGGCCACCTGTATGCCTTAATTTAACCTGTATTACTTCCTTAAAAGCCCAGTTTCCAAATACAATTGCATTGGGGATTAACACTTCAACATATGGATTTGGGTGTGGGGGAAGAATTCAGTCTGTAACACAGTATGTCCCATTAATAGAATGAAAGTCATAAACCTACATGATTACATGATTATCTCAATGCAGAAAAGGCATCTGAAAAAGTCCTAAACTCTTTTATGATAGAAACTTAGCAAACTAGGAATATAAGGGAATTTCCTCAATTTGGAAAGGAGCATTGTGTTCAGTGGTGAAAGACTAAAAGCTTTCCTCCTAAGATCAGGTAAAATATGAAGGTGCTTGCTTTTTCCATTTCTAGTCAATATTACCCTGGAAGTTCTAGCTAAGTTTACAGGTCCAGAAATGGTAGAGACTAGAATTATAAATTTGGACAACAGATCTTTAACCAGTGCATTATCCCATGCTTGCATATGAGTGTCCACTGAGACCTCATAAATTCCTGATTGATAAAAATGCCAAATATAATTTACATGTTTATATGTTTATTTATCTCTAACTCTAATGCCTAAAATGATGGGAGCATGCTTTTAAGAAGGACAAAATTAAAGGAACATATTTTGAATGAACATTTATGCTATGCCTGATCAGGACGTATTACATAAAACCACCTCATTTAATTTAATGCTCACAAGAGTCTTTTCAGATAGATGATATAACTCACATTTTTACAAGTGATAAAATTAAGTCTTGCAGAGATTAAATAATATGTTTGTGATCACTTGGTTGTCACATAGCAAAAGAACCAGGTTTTGAAGCTAGGTCACTGTGGCTCCTAGGTCTGCCACACCGACTGGGCTGCATTTGCAATGATATTCATACAGCCTTGGTGTTGTAGTTACTCATTGAACACTTCTTGACTAAACTGTATTTTGGCTATATAAGCTGTGTATTCAAGCTTAGCATTTATGGCTTATACCACTGCCTTCAGGCTACGTGGTTTCAGAGTCATTTACAGCCCTCTCCCGACCCCATCAGTTGGTCCAAATATCCTGGTTACCAAACATTGGCTATAATTTTGTTCTCAAGCATCCTTTACACAAAACATTTTCCGAGTTTGTGGGTGGGGGTATGGATAGGTGGCATGGACATGGTGGTGGAGGCTGGCAAACATACATGCATATCAGCTGTACCTGTGGCTTTTCAGTTTGACAAGCCTCCACCTTCTCTGTGTATTCTTCAGTAAATTGTAAATGGTTGTTTGAAATGGTAGATTTTGAATTTAACAGTGAAATCTAATAAATCAGAGTGACTGAATGCCATAAGGAAAACAGATGCCTGGGAATGGCACTGTGGCACAGTGGGTTAATACCCTGGCCTGCAGCGCCAACAATCCATATGGGCGCCAGTTCGAGACCCGGCTCCTCCACTTCCAATCCAGCTCTCTGCTATGGCCTGGGATAGAAGAAGAAAATGACCCAAGTCTTTAGGCCCCTGCATCCGCGGGAGAGACCTGGAAGAAGCTCCTGGCTCCCAACTTTGGATTGGCTCAGCTCCGGCCATTGTGGCCAGCTGAGGAGTGAACCATCAGATGGAAGGCCTTCTCTCTCTCTCTCTCTCTCTCTCTCTCTGGCTGGAGATTAGCAATCTATAATTTAGAAATTAGAAAACCCTGGGGAGTTTGGAGCTGAGGCATAGCTGGTAAAGCCTCTGTCTGAAATGCCAGCATCCATATGGGTGCTGGTTCGAGTCCCGGCTGCTCCACTTCCGATCCAGCTCTTTTCTGTGGCCTGGGAAAGCAGAGGAAGATGGCCCAAGTCCTTGGGCCCCTGCACCCACGTGGAGACCCAGAAGCTCCTGGCTCCTGGCTTCTGATTGGCACATCTCTGGCCATTGTGGCCAATTGGGAGTGAACCACCGGATGGAAGACCTCTTTCTCTCTCTCTCTCTCTCTCTCTCTGCCTCTCCTCTCTCTGTGTAACTCTGGCTTGCAAATAAATAAATAAATCTTTAAAAAAAAAGGGAAAACAGATGCCCTAGACAGCCGGTGTGGCTTACATTCAGACTTGAGCAGAGTGTGCTCATTGGGTCCTGTTCTCTGCTGTCAGGCTGGAATGAATTACGTTAAACGAGATAATCTAAATAGAGAATGGCTCTGACTCTGATCATATTTAGACAAGGCCATGGTCAAAGTGGAAGAGTCAACTCAGGGGGCTTCCATAGCCTTGGCAGCTTATGACAAGAGCCTAGGGTGATTACTGAGGCCATAAACAAGAGTGTCAATTTGTTAAGTCAACAACAGGAGTCACTGTGCACTTACTCCTCATGTAGGATCTTTGTCCTTAGTGTGCTGTACATTGAGATTTAATGCTATAACTAGTACTCAAACAGTATTTTTCACTTTATGTTTCTGTGTGGGAGCAAACTGTTGAAATCTTTACTTAATGTATGCTAAACTGATCTTCTGTATATAAAGAAAATCGAAAATGAATCTTGATGTGAATGGAAGGGGAGAGGGAGTGGATAAGGGGAGGGTTGCGGGTTGGAGGGACGTTATGGGGGGGAAGCCATTGTAATCCATATTCTGTACTTTGGAAATTTATATTCATTAAATAAAAGTTAAAAAAAAATAAAATTTAAAATATAAAAAAATAAATAAATAAATAGAGAATGGCAAGTGTTGTGGTGCAGCAGGTTAAGATGCTGCTTGGGACACCTGCAGCCCCCATCAGAGTGCTGATTCGAATCGTGGATACTCTGCTTGAAAGCCAGCTTCCTGCTAACACATCCTGGGAGGCAGCAGATAATGATCTACCAGTAAGCTGGTTAGCTTACTCTCTGTTTCTGTGAGTTCCAATTTTTTACACTACACATATGAGTGAGATCATGTGGTATTTGTATTTCTGAGCCCGGCTTATTTCACAAGCTCAGCATACTCCAGGATCATTCATGTTGTCACAGATAACAGGATTTCATTCTTTTAAAATGCTGAAAACCAATCTATTGTGTATATATGTCACATTTTCTTTTATTATTTATTTTTTATTTAGTAAATATAAATTTCCAAACGACAGTTAATGCATTACAATGGCTTCCCCCCCCCATAATTTCCCTCCCACTCACACCCCTCCCATCTCCCACTCCCTCTCCCATTCCATTCACATCAAGATTCATTTTCAATTATCTTTATATACAAAAGATCAATTTAGTATATATTAAGTAAAGATTTCATCAGTTTGCACCCACACAGAAACACAAAGTGTAAAATACTGTTTCAATACTACTTATAGCATTAATTCAAATTGGGCAACACATTAAGGACAGTACCCACATGAGAAGTAAGTACACATTGACTCCTGTTGTTGACTTAACAATTTGACACTCTTGTTTATGGCATCAGTAATCACCCTAGGCTCTAGTCATGAGTTGCCAAGGCTATGGAAGCCTTTTGAGTTCGCCGACTTCGATCTTATTCCGACAGGGTCATAGTCAAAGTGGAAGTTCTCCCCTCCCTTCAGAGAAAGGTACCTCCTTCTTTGATGACCCCATTCTTTCCACTGGGATCTCACTCCCAGAGATCTTTCGTTTAGGTCTTCTTCTTTTTTTTTTTCTCCAGGGTGTCTTGGCTTTCCATGCCTGAAATACTCTCATGGGCTCTTCAGCCATATCCGAATGCCTTTAAGGGCTGATTCTGAGGCCAGAGTGCAATCTAGGACATCTGCCATTCTATGAGTCCGCTGTGTATCCCGCTTCCCATGATGGATCGTTCTCTCCCTTTTTGATTCTATCAGTTAGTATTAGCAGACACTAGACTTGTTTGTGTGATCCCTTTGACTCTTAGACCTATCAGTGTGATCAATTGTGAACTGAAATTGATCACTTGGACTAGTGAGATGGCATTGGTACATGCCACCTTGATGGGATTGTATTGGGATCCCCTGGCACGTTTCTAACTCCACCATTTGGGGCAAGTCTGATTGAGCATGTCCCAAATTGTACATCTCCATATCTTGTCCATTGTAAAAAATGCTGAATTAACACGGGAATGTAGGTATCTCTTCAGAATACTGATTTGATTTCTTCGAGCACATACCCAGTAATGAGGTTGTTGGTTCATATGGCATTTCTATTTTTAGGCTTTTAAGAAACCTCCATACTCTTTTTCAACAATGATTATACTAAGTTACATTCTCATCAGCAATGTGAAGAAAACAATTTTTCATGAAATATGTTTTGGTGATGTTGGCATATAACTCAGAAGGAATTAAGTGACATTGTTTAATGAATGTTTCTTAGCCCTCACATATAAGAAAATAGAGAGAGAGAATCGAGACTGAGCTGTATCTCATTCTGTCAAAAAGTAGTATTCCTTCTGAGACACAGAAATTAATTTAAAATACATGCATAATCTCTTAATTCATTGAAAGACTCATTTCTGCTGAAGATTTTCTTGTGGGTTTCATAATTTTTATCAAAATATTTAATTCATTTATATTATTTTAAAAATGTGTTATTGATCATTTTAATAATATAATATTAAAGAAAATAACACATAGAGCCTTATATTCATATTTTCAAATTTTAATTTATATTTTGATGTGAAAAAATTATAGATATTCAAGCATAAAAATATATTACATGATGGTAAAAATCTGAGGAAGGAATGAAATGAATGTTTGTAGTCAAGGAAAAACAGGAACTATGTATATTTAAAGTAAATAATGATGATTAGTAGATTTATTTAGTATTTTTACTATTTCAAAATTTATACTCCTTGTACCTGTTTACAAATGACAAAAAATGTGAACTTTAAAGTGTGCAGGAGTGTGCTTTATTCTTAAAAACCAAAATGAGGAAAGGCAGTGGAGGATGGCCCAAGTGCTTGGGCCCTGCACTCACATGGGAGACAAGGAAGAAGCTCCTGGCTCCTGGCTTCAGATCGGTGCAGCACCAGCTGTGGCGGCCATTTGGGGGGTGAACCAACAGAAGGAAGACCTTTCTCTCTGTCTGTCTCACTGTATAACTCTATCTGTCAAAATAAAAAAAAAAGTCAAAATGAACTACAAGTATAGAATCAGATAAGAACAGTAACAAGAAAATTCTATCACTTGAAAGATTCCAATTATTATATGAATTTTAAGATCAGTTGATCCCATGGAAAAATCAATTGAGACTTTGAATGGGGTCATAATGTATTTGCCAATTACTTTGGGAACACTGACATCTTTATCATTTTGTGTCTTTGCATCCATTAGAACACACCTGTCTGTTTAGGTCTTTCAAATCCTTTCATAAAATTCTACAATAGCTTTTTTATGAGAGACACCTGTTTATTATAATTTATTTTTGATATCTTATTTTTGCCTATTTTTATTGGTTTATAGATACCTTTATTTTTGTTTATTTACCTTGATTCTTAAATTTTGCCAAACACATATTGTTTTTGATAGTTCAACTTTAGGTTCTCTTGGATTTTCTAAGGTAATCATTTCACCTACAGAAATGAAAATTTTGTTTCTTCCTTTCTAATACTTTTTTCTTATCTTCATCAATCAAGATAACTTGTCAACATTGAATAACTGAAAATGTAATCAGCTCCTTTGCCATACTTCTGACTTTAATTTGGTGTTCCTAACATTTCATTAGAAATTATATGGTCTGCTGTAGTTTTTTTGTAGCCATTTGTAATACAAGGTTGTAGAAATTCCCTTTTATAACTATTCTCATAAGAATTTTTATTTTTATTATTTATATTGTACATTTTTTAGAAATTTGCTGTGGTACTTCAATATATGTATACAATGTATAATGATAAAAACAGAACAGATATTATTTTAATTTTCTTTTTTTAAGATTTATTTATTTATTTGAAAGTCAGAGTTACACAGAGAGAAGGAGAGTCAGAGAGAGAAAGGTCTTCCATCTGCTGGTTCACTCCTCAATTGGCCGTAATGGCTGGAGACCTGATGATCCGAAGTCAGGAGCCAGGAGCTTCTTCTGGGTGTCCCACATGAGTGCACGGGCCCAAAGACTTGGGCCATCTACTGCTTTCCCAGGCCATAGCAGAGAGCTGGATCGGAAGTGGAGCAGCCGGGACTCAAACCGGTGCACATATGGGATGCTGGCACTGCAGGCGGTGGCTTTACCAGCTACACCACAGCGCTGTCCCCTATTTTCATTTTCTTAAACGTTTAAAAGGGTTTTTTAACTTTTTAAATTTTAATTAGTTTTTAACAGATCCAATGTGCTTTATAGATACAATTCTAAGGACATAATGATGTTCCCTCTATCCCTTCCTATTTCTCTTTCCCACCCTCCTTCCTTCTCCCTTTCTTTTTTTTTAGTTTTGGAGGTAACATATTTTAAATTTACATTACAGTAAAAATGTTCTTTACTTATTAAAATTATATTATATATATTTAAAGATTTATTTATTTATTTGAAAGTCTGAGTTACACACAGAGATAAGGAGAGGCAGAGAGAGAGAGAGAGATCGTCCATCCATTAGTTCACTCCCCAATTGGCTGCAACGGCTGGAGCTGCACCAAAGTCAGAAGTCAGGGGCCTTCTCCAGGTCTCAACGTGGGTCCAGGATCCTAAGGACTTGTGCCATTTTCTACTGCTTTCCAGGCCATAGCAGAGAGCCGGATCAGAAGTGGAGCAGCTGGGACTCGAACCGGCATCCATATGGGATGCCAGCACCGCAGGCGGCAGCTTCACCCACTACGCCACAGCACTGGCCCCCTTGTTAAACTTCTTATTTGGCCAAGTAGTAAAAGTGATTTTGATGAACAAATAATATTTGTGCATTTTCTTGGGGTACAGTTATTTCAATATATCTATATAGATAGTATATACTCATCAAATCAGAGCAAGTAATATTTCCAACTTATCATTATTTCGCTTGGAATTTTCCAACTCCTCTCTTCTCATTCATCATAAACTATATGATAGGTTGTTGTGAACTATAGTCACTCCCACTGTGCTGTAGAACACGAGAATATATTCTGTGTGTGTTACGTTGGCTATTATCCAATCTCCTATCTCCCTCCAGACCTTCATACTCTTTAGCAACATTATTCTGTGTTCAGACTGACTTTAGTTTTAGCCTCCACATATGAAAGAGAATGTGTATTTTTCTGTGTCTGACTTACTTAACACAATGATCTCCAGTTCTATTCATTTCTTCTGCTAAGAATTTTTTGAATCACAAATTTATAGGGAATATATTAAATGATTTCTGCATATCAAGATGTTATTTTTTTTTCTGTTTGATTCCTGGAACTAATACTACTTGATTATAATGCAATTTTTTTAATTGCCTCATGAGATACAGATTGCAAATATTTAATTTAGGACTTTTGTGTTTGTCCCTTAAGTTGAATTCACCTATAATTATACTTTCTTTTTTTGACCTTGATTTTTTTGTTGTTTAATTCAAAATTGAGGTTTTACTGAGATCATAAAGGAGTTGAAGACTTTGCTTATTTTTCTATTCTCCCAAACAATTTATAGAAGATTATAGTGGTCTGTTCTTTGCAGGCTTGCTCTAGGACATTTTCTGGAAAATTTCTTAATCTAGTGTTTATTTTGAGGTTAAAGTTTCTTTTGACTGCCTATTAGCTTCCTGTAGTGATTTTAGGTCTATATGTTTCCTGAATAAATTTAAGTAATTTAAAAAAAAAAAAACTTATTAGACAGGTAGAGCTACAGACAGTGAGAGAGAGAGAGACAGAGAGAAAGGTTTTCCCTCCCTTGGTTCAGTCCCCAAGTGGCCGCTATGGCTGGTGCTGCACCAATCCGAAGCCAGGAGCCAGGTGCCTCCTCCTGGTCCCCCATGTAGGTGCAGGAGCCCAAGTACTTGGGCCATCCTCCACTGCCCTCACGGGCCACAGCAGAGAGCTGGACCGGAAGAGGAGCAACCGGAACTAGAACCTGGGGTGCCAGCGCCTCAGGCAGAGGATTAGCCAAGTGAGCCACAGCGCTAGCCCAGTTTAAGTAAATTTTTTAAAAAGATGTATTTATTTATTTAAAATCAGAGTTACACAGAGAGAAGGAGAGGCAGAGAGTGAGAAAAGTCTTCCATTGGCTGGTTCACTCCCCAAATGGCTGTGCAGCAGCCAGAGCTGAGCTGATTTGAAGCCAGGAGCCAGGAGCTTCTTCCAGGTCTCCCACGTGGGTGCAGGGACCGAAGGACTTGGGCCATCTTGTACTGCTTTCCCAGGCCACAGCAGAGAGCTGGATCAGAAGTGGAGCAGCCAAGACTTGAACTGGTGCCCACATGGGATGCCAGCACAGCTGGTGGTGGCTTTACCTGATTTGCCACAGAGCCGGCCCCCAGTTTAAGTAATTTTTAAGGAAATTATGTTTGTCTGTATTTTCAGATGTGTTAGCATACATTGTCCATAATACTTTATTTTTACATTTGTATGTTATATTGTAGCAATATCTTCTTTACATTTCTAGCATTTGTCTTTTCAGATAAGCAACTTATGATGTTGTTAATTATTGTTTATATTAATGATTCTTTTTTTTTTTTTGACAGGCAGAGTGGACAGTGAGAGAGAGACAGAGAGAAAGGTCTTCCTTTTTTGCCGTTGGTTCACTCTCCAATGGCCGCCGCGGCCAGCGCACCGCACTGATCTGATGGCAGGAGCCAGGTGCTTCTTCTGGTCTCCCATGGGGTGCAGGGCCCAAGGATTTGGGCCATCCTCCACTGCACTCCCTGGCCAGAGCAGAGAGCTGGCCTGGAAGAGGGGCAACCGGGACAGAATCCAGCAACCCAACCGGGACTAGAACCCGGTGTGCCGGTGCCGCAAGGCGGAGGATTAGCCTAGTGAGCCGCGGCGCCGGCCTAATGATTCTTTTTTAAAAAATTAAAAAAAAAGAAAAAAGAAAACACAAAGTCAGAGATGAAAAAAGAGACATTACAACTGAAACCACAGAAATACAAAAGAATAAGAAAATATACTCTGAACAACTATATACCAACAAACTGAAAAATCTTGAGGAGATGTGTCTATTCTGGGCCACATACAACTTACCAATATAAAATCAAGAAGATATACAAGTAGTGAGATTGAAGCAGTAATTAAAAATTTCCCATCAAAAGAATTCCAGGACCTGAAGAATTTACAGCTGAATTCTTCAAAACATTCAAAGAACTCAAACACCTCTCAAACTATTCCAAAAAAATTAGAAATGATGGAATTCTTCCAAATTATTTTTACAAGGCCAGCGTTACTCTGATACCAAAACCAAGCAAAGACACTAACACAAAAACTACAGGCAAACATCATTGATGATCATAGATGTGACAATTCTCAACAAAATAGTAGTAAACTAAATCCAACACTACGCCAGAAAGATCATACAGCATAATTGAGTGGGATTTATCCCAGTGATGCAATCATGGTTCAACATTCACAGATTAGTAAATGTAATTAATCACATCAACAGGATAAATAACATATTGTCATCTCAATAGATGCATTAAAAGCATGTGATAAGCTTCAACATCCCTTCAGTATATATTATCATGAACTATGGATGAATTTTGAGTATTATTGTCATCATTCTGTTCTTTGTGCTTTGTGTTCATTTATTCTTTTTCTCTTACCTCTTGAAGTTTTATATTACTAAATGTCAATCTTCCTTTTTCCTTAATATATATACATATATACTACATATACGTAAAATTATTAAAATTTTTCCCAAATACTCCCCTTTACTTATATCTCACAAATTTTAATATGCAGCTCTTTCATTGTTTATTGCAAATATTGTTTAATTATATTGATTATGATGTTATGTATGTATTTTCTGGAGTCTAGATTTTGGCTATGCTTTCATTATTGACCTCTTTTGTATTAAGTATATTTAAAGAAAATAGTCTATATGTCCTTGATATCTTGGAACTTATTGTATTGTCCTTTGTGTCATATTACATGTGTATTTAACAGTAATACAAATTCTCCATTGGTTGAGTTCAGAGGTCTATGTGAATCTGTTAAAGAATTTGTTAAGTGATATTCACATCTTCTATACATTTGCTAATCTTTGAACCATTCATTTATCTTTAATTATGTTCAAAAAGTCCTCCACTCTAATTGTGAATTTAGCAAACGTTGTCATCCAGCTAAGGGTTTGCTTTGTATATGAGGAGTCTTTCAAAATGTTTGTGGAAAATGCATTTTATGAAGAAACTGTGGGTAGGTTTCAAGATATTTTTGCAGCAAGCTAAATTTATCCTTTTTAAAAAAGATTTATTTATTTATTTGTAAGGTAGATTTACAGAGAGACAGAGGCAGAGAGAGAGAGAGAGAGGTCTTCCATCTGCTGGGTCACTCCCCAGATGGCCACAGTGGCTGGAGCTGGGCCGATCTGAAGTCAGGAGCCAGGAGCTTCTTCCAGGTCTCCCACATGGGTGCAGGGGCCCAAGGACTTGGGCCATCTTCTGCTGCTTTCTCAGGCCGCAGCAGAGAGCTGGATTGGAAGTAGAGCAGCTGGGTCTTGAACCGGTGTTCGTATGGCATACCGGCACTGCAGGCGGTGGTTTTACCAGCTACACCACAGCAGCAACCTCTAAATTTATCTTTTAATTCAGTTTTCTACAAACTTTTTGAAGTACCGTCATACATTTAAGTTGTGTTGCCTGGTACATATGGGCACATCATTGTGATGATTTTTGGTAGATTTTTCTTTTTATTATTACTCCATGCTTCTTTTTATTTCTAGTAACATTTTCACCTCACATTCTATTTCGTATGATATTATATCATGAAATTAGCTTTCTTTTGGTTAATGTTTGACTATTGTTTCTTGTTCAGTGCCTTTACTTTATCATTATGCTTTAGGTATATCTCTTATGAATAACATATGGATATCCATTTCAAAACTCAGTTTGATTGGAGGAATGGAGCTAGGGAAGAAGAGCAGTATCATATTCTTATAATTGTGCCTATCAACTACATTGAATCTTTTCTCTTTATATTAATATCATTACAATGACAATTTGTGGGAATTGCTTTGTAGTAATTGTCATGCTTTTGTTGTGACCCTCAGAATATAAGGTATAAATAAGTTCCTTAAAAATTTATAAACAGGGGCCATTGCTGTGGCACAGTGGGTTAAAGCCCTGGCCTGAGGCGCTGGCATCCCATAGGGGCACCGGTTCAAGTCCCGGCTGTTCCTCTTCTGGTCCAGCTCTCTGCCATGGCCTGGGAAAGCAGTAGAGGATACCCCAAGTCCTGAGGCCCCAGCACCCACGTGGGAGACCCGGAAGAAGCTCCTGGCTCCTAAATTTGGATTGGCGCAGCTCCAGACGTTGCGGCCATCTGGGAGGTGAACCGGTGGATGGAAGACGAATCTCTCTCTCTCTCTCTCTCTGTCTTCTCTGTGTGTAACTCTGACTTTCAAATAAATAAATAAATCTAAAAAAAATAAAAATAAAAAAATTTAAAAAACAAAAACCCACTAAGATAATCTCTCTTTTCATAGACCTATTTAATCTGTTTAAATGTATCTTTTAAGTATTTTCAGGTGTTTTTTCTCTATTGCTTTGTTTTTTCTTTTTACTATGCTTTTATTTTAATTCTTTTTTCTCTTTACCTGCTTACTGCAGTAATCAGGAATCTTTGTTCCTTTTTATCCTTTCTTGGTTTGCTACACATTTTATTGTATTCTTTTAGATAGAATATCCTGGATATTTTACTCTTTATGCTTAATCCAAGCTAAAGTTTATCAGTATTTCTGTCCTCCTGAACAATAAATTGATGTTAAGCTTCTTTAATTCTGAGTTCACACTTTCGATCTCCTATGTTACCATTGTTTAAATGATTAGTCTCACCTTATAATTACTACTCATTTTATGAATTTTTAACAGTTGACAATTATTGAATAGGCAGTAGAAATAAAGTGAGTATGAGCATAGTTTCTGTAGCCAGACTGCCATTTACTAGCTGTGAGACAATGAGCAAATTACTTGACTTATCTGAATCCCGTTTTTCTCACTTATGAAATAGGATTGTGTCAGGATTGTTGTAAAGTGCTTATGACAGTGTCTGTCTCAAAATGCTCATATGCATAATATACTCATAGTGGAAATAATATTTAGATGTATTAAAGTGTTTAACACTTTGCAGTGCTTTTTGCATCTAACACTATTCCTCTAGGTCCTATTTCTTTCTTGTGGTAATATATCATTTATTAATTCTGTTAGTGAGTAATAAACTTAGGATTTATATGTCTATAAAATCCTTTATTTTATGTTCCCTCTAGGATGATTGCTTAGTTATGTATAGCTTATTAGATTATTTCCCCCTAGAACCATGAATGCATTATTCTACTTGTTATTGACATCTCTTATTGGTGATGCAATATCTACAGACAACATGGCTTTCTTTCAGTTGTAGTTAATCTGTCTTTCCTCTGTGGTTGCTATTTGCTCTACAGTTTCACTGGAGTATCTAATTATGATTTATTGTAACTTATTCTACTAGGGATTCAGGCTGGTACTACTTGAACGTGGGGATACTAGCTGTTTCTAATCTGAAAAACTAGGGGTGATTATTGCCTAAAGATGGTCTGTGTGCTGTAAAGTCCTAAAACACCTGAATGCCATGTATTGGCTCCTATTCTTTCATTCATGTCTATTGAAATCTTTGTCATATTTTTCATCTCTTCATTTCATTGTACTATATTTTCCAGGCTGTCCTCAGATTTCACTTCCAGTTCATTTGGCTATCTCCAGCAGTTTTTAACATACTGTTTAACTAATACTTGAGATTTTATTTATTTCTGTGACCAAAAATTTCAATTTATGAGGTTCTTACTTGGATATTTTCAAAGCCACTGGTTCATACTCTAATGCTTTGTTTCCTTTATTTTTTAAAAAGAAACATTAAATATACTTTAAATGGTGAATGATTTCTAATTCTGGGGACTTAAATTCTTACTCATATTGTTTTCTTATAATTATCATAAGAGAAACAGTTATCAGAGGGAACTGTTTTTTATAGACATCCTATGTCCTTTAATTGCATATGAAACCCTGTAAGTCAATTTGGCTATCTCTTTGGCTTTCCTACAGAATGTACCTTCTTTCAACTTATTTTTATGTTTATTTCATTACCTCAGGTTCCTGAAACCTGCAAGTGTTGTGAACTGGGATCTTTCATCTATGGAAAAAGAGTTGGTGATCTGTCCTTGTATTTGACTTAATTTTTTCATTCAGTACCAAGAATATGATGAGTTATTTAGCTGCTCACCTTGACAGATAGGCAAAGTTTTTCTATTATGTTTCAGGTAAGGACTATTTTTTTTTTCATGTGGCTTTGTGCAGGGAACTCAAAAAGTTCATGGAAATGCATATTCTATAAAACTATACATGACTTTTAGAGTTTTTGTACCGAAATAAGCTTATCACTTTTTTTGACAGAGTTAGACAGTGTGAGAGAGAGAGAGAGAGAGAGAGAGAGTTATAGACAGTGAGAGACAGAGAGAAAGGTCTTCCTTTTTCCCATTGGTTCACTCCCCTAATGGCCACCATGGCCGGCGCTGCACCGATCCGAAGCCAGGAGCCGGGTGCGTCCTCCCAGTCTCCCATGTGGGAGTAGGGACCCAAGCACTTGGGCCATCCTCCACTTCCCTCCCAGGCCACAGCAGAGAGCTGGACTGGAAGAGGAGCAACCGGGACTAGTACCTGATTGTCGCTCCCCCTCTTCGTGGAGGAACGACACTGGACCCTGCGCTGTTCTTTCGTCTGCTCGGCCCTCCCCGGGTTTGCTGCTGGTTCTTCCCGGGTTGGCTACTGTCCCTTCCACCTCCGTGGAAGGGCGGTTCCCCCTGGCCACATTCCCCACTTCCGCAGGGGAGCGGCACACCGCCGGCCGGCTCTCTCGGGGGCTGCACAGGTGTTCCCTTAGATGTTCCCCTTAGATGTTCCTCCTAGATGTTCCTGGTGCATGCCGTCTCTCTCCTCCTTTATAGTCCTCCTCCGCCAATCCTAACTCGGCTGCCCACACGCCGAGTACGCTGCTCTCCTCCAATCAGGAGCAGGTCCTACAGTTTATTGGCTGAACTGGAGGCAGCTGTGTAGAAACTGTTTTCTCCTCTCCCAGCGCCATATTGTGGGAGAGCAGATGCATAGAATAAGTCTTAATTCCAGTAACAGTCTAGTCCGGGTTGCTCCCCACAGATCCCCCTTTCTTTTTATTTTTTGGCGTTGATACGCGCCTGTCTTCGGTGTCCCGCGGCACACACTCTGCTCTACTTGCTAGAGTTGCCACAGGTTCTTACAAGTCCTATCAATCAGGCAAACCGAATCCGGGTCCTCTCTTCGCCATGTTGTGAGGAGGTTTTTAGGCGCTGATGCGTGCCTGTCTTCGGTGACCTGCGGCTCATACTCTGGTCGAGCCGCCTGCTGGTGCTTACCGCCTTACTAATCAGGCAGACCGAATCCAAGCCTTCTCATTGCCGTATTGTGGGGGAGACTTATTAGTGTTGGTTCATGCCTATCTTCGGTGACCTGCAGCTCATACTCTGGTCGAGCTGCCTGCTGGTGCTTACCGCCTTACTAATCAGGCAGACCGAATCCAAGCTCTCTCATTGCCATGTTGTGGGGTGACTTATTGGTGTTGATAACGTGCCTGTCTTCGGTGACCTGCGGCGCATAAGCTGCTAGCCGCCCGCAGGTGCTCATCGCCTCACTAATCAGGCAGACCGAATCCAAGCCTTCTCATTGCAGTATTGTGGGGAGGCCTTTCTATTTCTCTATTTCTCTATCTCCGGGCATTCCTATTTCTCCCATTTTACTTCTATCTTCCAGCATTCCTATTTCTCTCATTTTACTTCTAAACTTCTGTTTCTCTTATCCCCGCGGCTTCCCGGCGCCCGCCCCGAGGCTGCTTCTCGGCGGCTTTCCGGCTCTGAGCCGCTTCAGCCCGCGCCTCTCTCATCTGCGCGGCTTTGCACTAGCCCAGCGTTCCCTATCTACTTGAGCCCCGCACGCTCTGTCTGCGCGCGGCAGCCTCCGCGAGTCACACAGCGTAGCTTACGTCTCCGCCACTAGCATTCAATCTAAGTTCCCCGGGCTAGCCTGGCGAATTCAACCCAGCTCACGTCTCCGCCCCACGATTTGGCTTCCCGTCCTTTGCTCCCCGGGCTAATCAGACGGATCCCAACCGGGCTTACGTTTCCGCTTCTGGTTTTAACTTTTCGCCCCCTATTCCCGGGCTAACTTGAGAATCCCAAAGTGGCTTTCGTTTCCGCCTCGGCCTGCCCCCCGCGGCTTCAATTTCCCTAACACTTTTCTCTACCCGGTATGTTTCCCTAAGTTTTCTTCCAACAATACTCCTCCCTCATTTCTCCTGGCCTCTCCCCACAGTCCGCATCTGAGTCTGTTTGTTCTAGCTTTCACTTTCGCTTTCGACCTTAGAGATTTCTCCCAGCTTCCCCCCGTAGTCCGTATCCGAGTCTATGCCTAGGCTTTCAATAGCTTCTTCCGGCACCTTTTTCGTCCGGCTTTTCCCTAGGCTGTTTGCTAGTCTCTCTCTCCGATATTTTCCACTTCTTCCCGTTTCTTCCCTCCTAAGTTTCCTATCCGTCCTAGGTTTCCTATCCGAGTCATGGCACCATTATGTCGCTCCCCCTCTTCGTGGAGGAACGACACTGGACCCTGCGCTGTTCTTTCGTCTGCTCGGCCCTCCCCGGGTTTGCTGCTGGTTCTTCCCGGGTTGGCTACTGTCCCTTCCACCTCCGTGGAAGGGCAGTTCCCCCTGGCCACATTCCCCACTTCCGCAGGGGAGCGGCACACCGCCGGCCGGCTCTCTCGGGGGCTGCACAGGTGTTCCCTTAGATGTTCCCCTTAGATGTTCCTCCTAGATGTTCCTGGTGCATGCCGTCTCTCTCCTCCTTTATAGTCCTCCTCTGCCAATCCTAACTCGGCTGCCCACACGCCGAGTACGCTGCTCTCCTCCAATCAGGAGCAGGTCCTACAGTTTATTGGCTGAACTGGAGGCAGCTGTGTAGAAACTGTTTTCTCCTCTCCCAGTGCCATATTGTGGGAGAGCAGATGCATAGAATAAGTCTTAATTCCAGTAACAGTCTAGTCCGGGTTGCTCCCCACACCTGATGCCCCAACTGGGACTAGAACCCGGGGTACTGGTGCCGCAGGCGGAGGATTAACCAAGTTAGCCACGGCACTGGCCCTAAAATAAGCTTATCACTTAATTCAATTTCCAACAAACTCTTTGAAGTGCTCTCATAACTTTCTACATGGGTCTGAGTCCTTACTTGCTGTTCTTGAATAGATATTAAAATCTAAAGTTCTAGACTTGGACCTTATAGTTGCATGAGCAACTTTCAAAAGCCACTGGCCATTCTGACTTTGAGGTCCTTTTTGTTTTTTAGTACAAGAAGATTTTCTCTTCTTATTTTTAACCTTGACCGAACAACTCACCTTAAGCCAAAGACCACAAGGATGGGACTCGTCACAGCTACACTGGGTGCTCCACTTTTGCATCCAGAAGGCTCAATGTGACTGTGTCAAGCCTCAGCTCCTTGCCCTCTTTGGGCCTTAGTATCTCCTGTTCAATGGGTCCTTCAGTGCCTTCCTGATGGTGCTGTTCAGAGGCTTAGCTGAATGGGGGTGTAGGAACGTGTTGTATAGGATCTGGCACATAGAATTAATGGTTAATTGGGGCAGGCATTTGGCATAGTGGTCAAAACACCACTCAGAACATTCACATCCTATATTGGAGTGCCTGCGTTTGATTTCTGAATCCTCTGCAATTTCACCTTTCTGTTAATGGGCACTGTGGGAGACAGAAAATGCCAGTTTAATTAACTGGTCCTGTGCCTCTCACATGGGAAACCTGGATTAAGTTTGAGGCTTCTGGCCTTGGCCTGGCCCAGCCTGGGCTATTGCAGGTATTTGGGAAGTGAACCACCAGACAGAGAGATCTCTCTCCCTCTCTCCCTCTCTCCCTTTCTGTCCCTCCTTCCTTCTCTCCTCTTCATATCTGTCTCTCTGGCTTTCAAAAAATAAATAAATAACTTTTAGAAGAAAAATGATATTGTCATATTTTATCTAGCATTTGTTTGTGTTTGGAGCCAAAAGCTTGTTGACAAGAAATCCCTTTGGCTTGACATTTGTAGGAACCAAATAATTGGTATGGGAATTTTATGGTGCAACTGATCTCAGATCAAAGATACAATAATAAATATCCTTTTGGCAATATGTTCTTTACTTTGCTTGATATTATTTATTTGAAGCAATATTCTTGATGTATAATTGGTACAAATAAGTTTCCGAAAACACAAATATAAACTAATTACAGTAAATTCTCATTTAGTGTTGAAGCTATGAAATCTAAGAATTCAAATGACTTCTTTTGTCATCAAAGGAAACAAAAAAGTTTTGGGTATCAGACTCACAGGCTCTATTTTCCCAAGGGTATTTAAGTCTGCCCAGAAGAGATAATTGCCTAGAGCTCCTTGGTTGTCTTATGAAAAATTTCCTCGTAAGTATGGATTTTGATGTTTGCCCTTTATCCTCCCCCCTCTTTAAACATCACCTTCCCATCCTTCCAGAGAGGAAAGGCAAAAACCATTCATCTTGTATTTCACTTGACTAAAAACACAAGCCTCGTCTTTGTGTTAATGTGTTATGTGCTATCCAGAAGAATGCATTCTTGCACTTTGTTCAGCCTTTAACCCAGACTATCTAAATTCATCTAGGAATCATTAACTTTTAGGATAGCTAGAGAGCCTGGCATTGCAGTCAGAGATCACAACACTTATTTTAAAGATAAGAATCTTCATTGAAACCAAGAATTGGAAATGTTAATTGCCTGCTCTGATCTGTGTACGTTCTATACATGTGTTGAAATATTCTACTGTATTCCATAAAATGTATAAGTAAGACATATTTATCAAACATTATTTTAAGAAGTTTAAAGTCTTTAAAAATTTTTTTAAAACATTTGTTTACTTGAAAGTCAGAGTTACAGAGAGAGAGGGAGAGACAGAGAGATGCCTTTCATCTGCTGGTTCACTCTCCAGATGGCCACAAAGTTAAGGCTGAGTCAAGCTGAAGCTGGGAGCCAGAAGCTTCATGAGGGTCTCCCATGTGGGTGCAGGGGCCCAAACACTTGGGCCATCTTCTGCTGCTTTTCCCAGGCCATAGCAGAGAGCTAGATTAGATGGAGAGCAGCTGGGACACAAACCAGTACTTGTAAGGAATGCTGGTGTCACAGGCAGTGGCTTTACCTGCTATGCCATAATAAAAGTAAAAAAAGAGAATTGAATTGCATTGTAAGTAGCAGAGGCATGCGAAGGTTCAATTGAGAAGTAGAGGGCTTTGTGATATGAGATGAACTAGGAGTTCTTTTTTTTATAAAAGATGTATTTATTTGAAAGGTAGAGAGACAGAGAGGCAGATACAGAGAGAGATCTTCCATCTGCTGACTCACACCCCAAATGGCTGCTGCAGGTGGTGCTGGGCCAGTCCAAAGCCAGGAGCCAGGAACTTCATCTGGGTGCCCAACATGGGTAAAGGGGCCCAAGAGCTTAGGCCATCTTCTGCTGCTTTTGCAGGCACATCAGCAGAGAGCTAGATCAGGAGTGGAACAGCCAGGATTCAAATCAGTGCCCTTATGGGATATCTGCATTGCAGGAAGCAACTCAACCCACTATACCACAACACTGGCCCCTAGGAGTTCTTGATTACTTATGTGCCAGGCACTGTTTTCACCTTAACCTGCAATAGCTCCTTTAAAAACCCTCTCAGTTACCCTATGATGTAGACTTTTTGCTTAAAGTGTTCCCCACCATAGAGAATGTTTAAGTGATCTGCCCAAGGTTTCATAGCTAATAAGCAGTAGAGCCAAAATAAAACTTTGGAAGTCTGCTTCTAGGCCTGAATTTCTAACCACTATGCTACACTGCTAATGAAGTAGAGATGCTAATACTTAAACGATAGCATTATTGGAAGGAATTATATTAATCTAGATAATACTATGCAATTGAATTTAGTGCAAGTACATTGTATTCAGTACTTAGAAAGTACTGGCCCCAATTAGGGCCTCTTAATCTAATATTCATTCCACTGTGCCCTGAATCCCTCACTCCAAACTGCCAGTTTATCAAGTAAAAATAAATAGTATGCATTTTCTCCTTACTATGTAGCAGGAATTGTTCTAAGTGCTTTGCATGTAATGATTTAATTCATCTTCATAGCTTCTGTCTGTGGAAGGTGCTAATAATACATTTATTTTACAGAGACAGAAATGGAAGGCAAGAGAGGTTGAATAATTTTTCCTAGGTCTTGGGGTCAGTTAGCCAAGATGTGGAATCCAGTGTATGCCAGGCTGCAGATATGTTATGGTTAATTCTGTTACCAGTATTGATTTTTCTCTGAATTCCATTGTCATATGCTAGAGACCTGGGTCAGTTTTCTCATTCAAATCCAGTGACTGACCAGTGTGTAATGACTTCCACAATCCTGTGAAGGGGAGTAGAGAATAGGTGACTTTCAGAGAAAGTATCAGGTGAAATAGTCTGTTGACTATTCAGTATCCGATTTCTGTTGAGGAATATTTTAATGTAATAATAATTTCAATATGTAAGTTGGTAATTTCTTCTGAAGCAGATAGTACAAGTGAAATAGAAATTCTATTCTCTAGCAATATCTGAATAAAATATATACATGATATGAACTGTCAGATTTTTTTTTTTTTACAGGCAGAGTGGACAGTGAGAGAGAGAGAGACAGAGAGAAAGGTCTTCCTTTGCCGTTGGTTCACCCTCCAATGGCCGCCGCGGCTGGCACGCTACGGCTGGGGCACCGCGCTGATCCGAAGGCAGGAGCCAGGTGCTTCTCCTGGTCTCCCATGGGGTGCAGGGCCCAAGCACTTGGGCCATCCTCCACTGCACTCCCTGGCCACAGCAGAGGGCTGGCCTGGAAGAGGGGCAACCGGGACAGAATCTGGCGCCCCGACTGGGACTAGAACCCGGTGTGCCAGCGCCGCTAGGCGGAGGATTAGCCTAGTGAGCCGCAGCGCCGGCCCGAACTGTCAGATTTTTAAGGAGCAGATCTTACACATATTTGTTAGATATATCTGTAAAAATTTCATAGTTTTGTTGCTATCATAAATAGAATGCTTCTTTTTAAATATCAGTTTCAAATTGTTCATTGTATGTTGCCAGTATATCAAAATGCAATTCACTTATTTTTATCAAGGAAAATTTAAGACATTTTTATTTACAAATAAGTTTTCATGAAAATAGGATTTGTGTAAAGAGAAGGATCCCAGAAATTGTGTTTATCATTTGTTCAACATATTGAACATTTTGGCTTTCACACTCTGCTCTAGGGAAAGGGGACACAGTAGTGAACCAAACCAAGCCCCTTCCCTTTTTTCCTTTTTTTTTTTTGCATACACATATATAGTATGTTTTTATATATATAATGTTTTCTTGAAAACAAATATATTAATATCCCAGTGAGGGATTCATGACAATGATCATGAGTGAGAAGAGTAGATTGTCATTTACATGGTATGACTCAGTAAAACAATATTTATAATTAAGTACTAAGTGATATGACATCACACAATTTTTAAACTCACTATATTGACTTCCACAAATAAGATAAAAACATGTGATATAGTCAAATAATCCAGATGCAATTAACTTCTATATATCTACAGCCCTCTATCCTGCAACCTTGCTAAACTCACATATTTGTTCTAGAAGCTTGTTAGTAGATTATATGAAAAAATTCACAGGAACAATTATGTCTTCTATGAATGGAAACATTTTTATTTCCTCCTTTCAAATCTGTAATATTTTACTTCTTACTACCTGTGTAGCTAGGATGTCCAATGCATGTTGAATAAAAGGAATGAGAAAGCACAGCCATTTATTATTGATTATGGAAGGAAACATTAACTGTTTAATCATTTAGTATGATACAGCAATTTTTTTCTAGAGAAGATTTGACTAGAAGGATTTTTTTAATAGATACCCTTTTTCAATTTTAGGAATTTCTCTTCTTTTCCTGTTTCTTGAGAGTTTTTTTTAAAGATGTATTTATTTATTTGAAAGTGTTACAGAGAGAGGAAGAGAGACAGACAGAGAGATCTTCCATCCACTGGTTCACTACCCAGATGGCTACAATAGGCAGGGCTGGGCCAGGCTGAAGCCAGGAGCCAAAAGCATCTTCCAGCTCTCCTAAGTAGGTAGCAGGAGTCTAAGTACTTGGGTAATCTGTGGTTTTTCCCAGGCACATTAGCAGGAAGCTGGATCTGAAGTGGGACAACAGGGACTCTAACTGGAAGCCATAGGAGATTCTGGCATTGCTGGTGGTGGCTTTACCTGCTATGGCACAGTGCTTGGCCCACCTGAGTTTTTTTTTTTAATATAAAAGTATGTTAAATCTTGTCAATTAGTTCTGCTGCATCTAGTGCTAGATGATTAATTTTTAAACAAACGTATCTACTGTTATGGTAAATTACATTATTGGTCTTTAAATTTTGTTGTAAAGAAATTGATTTATTTTAACAGTTTGTGGACTTAGAAGTGACAAAAATATAGTTTCTTTGATTTATTTTCAGTGAAATATACCATAAGGAAAGTTATGAATATCTTTTCATTTCAAGTTTTGCTTGGTTTGACAGTTTTTGTCTTAATTATATTTGATCAAGGATCCAAAACCAATCCCTGGAGTAAGGACAGTCTATTCAATAAATGGTGCTGGGAAAATTGGATTACCTTGTGCAGAATCATGAATCAAGACCCCTACTTTTCACCTTACACAAAAATTCACTCCACATGGATTAAAGACTTAAATCTATGACCTGACACCATCAAATTATTAGAGCACAAAATTTTTTAAGTGCTGAAACAAAAGAACTGTCAACCAACTCCCCCCAAACAAAACCTGCCACAACTCACCTAATATGAAATAAATAATTTAAATAGACCTATAAATCTTAATGAAATTGAATTCCTAGTTTCAAAACTCCATAAAAAGAAATCTCCAAGCCCACATCATTTTGCTGCAGAATTCTACCAGTTTAAAGAGTAATTAGCACCAGTTTTACACAACTTCTTCAAGCATACAGAATAGGAGGGAACACTTCCCAACTCATTTTATGAAATAGTAATACTTTGACATTGAAACCCTACAAAAATAGCATAAAGTAAATTTGAAAACAATATTCCTCATGAATGCAGATGCAAAAATCCTTAACAAAACACTAGCAAATATAAATCAGCAATCCATTAAAAAAGTATTCACCATGATCAAGTGGGGATTAATTCAAAGACTAAAGGCTGGTTCAATATTTTAAAATCAATAGATACAGTCTACTATATCAAAAGACATGAAAAGAACATCACATTGTCATACCAAGTTGTAAAGAAAAGCGTTTCAGAGGCCAGTGATGTGGTGCAGTGGGTTAAAGCTACTGTTAGCAATGCTGGCATCTGATATCAGAGTTCTAGTTTAAGTCCTGGCTGATCAACTTCCAATTCAGCTTCCTGCTAATGCACCTGGAAAGTCAGTGGAAAATGGCCCAAGTGCTTGTATACCTGACACCCATGTGGAAGACCCAGATGGAATTCCTGGCTCCTGACTTCAGCCTGGTCCAGCACTGACTGATGGAGCCATTTGGAAAGTGAAATAATGGATGCAAGATTTCTCTCTCTCTCTCCTCTCCCTTCCTCTCTCTCTTCCTCCCTCCCTCTCTCCTTCCTTTCCTCCCTCTCCTACTCTGGCATTTTGCCTTATAAATAAAATAAATAAATAAATAAGTAAACAAATAAATAAATAAGCATTTGACAAAACCCAACACTCATTCATGATAAAAACTTTCACTGAAATAGCAATTAAACAAAGTTTCTCTATAAAATCCCAACTGCTAAGATTGTACTTTTGATGAAAGACATAACACTTTCTCCCTAAATTTGCAAACAAAGCATAAATGTTCACTCTCATTCTCTTATTCAACATTGTACTTGAAATTCTAGCCATTGAAATAAAGCAAGAAAAAAAGGCATAGTTTGGAAGGGAAAGAATAAAACTGCCCCTATTTATAGAAGACAGGACTGTCTTCACAGAATTTCTCAAATATCTACATAAAAACAACCTCTTAGAGCTAATTTGTGAGTTTAGCAAGGTTATAATGGTATTTTTGTATTATAATAATGCAAATGCAGAAACAAGTTAAAACACTATATTTTTAAAGTCACTCCAAAAATGTAACACTTGGGTCTAAATTTATAAAAATATATTCCGATTCTCTATGCTGATAACTACACAATGCCGATAAAAGAAATTGAATACATTCTGACAATCTCTGTCTTAATTGATACATTTAGACCATTTATATTTAATGTGATTGTTAATATATTTGGATTTAGGTATACTATTCCATAATTTGTTTTCTGTTGGTCCCCTTTGTTTCATTTCCCTTCTCCTGTCTTCCTTCGGGTTATTTGAAATTTTTATCCTATATTTCTAAATAGATCCCTGTATATTTTTAGTGGTTGTTATAGAGATTATGTATAGTAATTACCTCCTAACGAATTTTCCACTGTCTAATTAGCATAAATATTTTATCACCTTTAACTGGAACACAGAAACTTTACCAGTATAGATCCTGTTACGCACCGTACTCTATGTTATAATTTTTACTTTATATATACCTACACAGAAAACTACATCAGATGATTTTTTTTTGTTTCAACCATCAAACATATTTTAAAGAATTTATAGTCTACCCAGATATTTACCATATCTGTCGTTCTTTCTACATTCCTGGTTTATCCTTCAGGTGTCATTTCCCTTCTTTTTGAGCCACTTTCTGTAACAGTTCTTTTACAGCAGGTCTGCTGACTCCAAATCTTCATAGGTTCCCATTATCTGAGAATGTCTTTGTTTCACCTTTATTCTTGAAGAATATGTATGCTGCATATAGAATTCTGAGTTATCTGTTACTTTCTTCAGTACTTAAAAATGTTGTTTCTTCTTTCTGATCTCTATGGCTATTTATGATAACCCCATAGTCATTTGCATCATTGTTCCCCAAAGGTGACTTGCTGGCTGCTTTTATAGTTTGTTTTTATTTTTCAATACTTTGATTATGATGGGCATGAATTTACTTGGGCTTATCTTTTGTGGGGAAGCTTCTTGAAGCTATAATTTTGTATTTCATCAAATTTGGGAGTTTTTCATCCAAAATTTAGTCAAATATTTGCTCAGAATTTCACTCTTCTTGAACTGCAGGGAAATAAATGACTGTTAGACCATTTGGGTGTCCCCATGAACCTGAGGCTCTGTTAGTAAGTTTATTTTTCTCCTTTGTTTTCATATTGGATCATTTGTATCAGTGTATCTTCAAGTTGACTAAGTCTTTCTGAGTCATTTCCATTCTGCTATTGAGACTTCCATTGTGTTTTTTTTTATTGTATTATGAACTCTAAAATTTACTGTTGTTTGCTGACATTTGTATCTATTTTTCACCCATAACTTTTGGGAGAAATTTATAGCAACTCTGTTAAACAGATCATTTTAAAGAGCTACTTTGTCAGATACCCCAACATCTGGTATACTGGATGTTGGATCTCTGGATTTTTTCCATACAAGTTTACATTTTCTTCCTTCTTTGTATGCTGAGTAGTTTAGAATTGTGTCCTGAGCATTTAAAATGTTATATTATGAAACTTTGGTTCCTGTCTAGTGGGAATGTTGGTATTTTAGGTTTTGCATGCAATCCACAGGTCATAGGTTTACACCAGCTA
The DNA here is from genome assembly GCF_964237555.1 of Oryctolagus cuniculus. NCBI lineage: Eukaryota > Metazoa > Chordata > Mammalia > Lagomorpha > Leporidae > Oryctolagus > Oryctolagus cuniculus. Next base: position 117,506,577 of record NC_091453.1, on the reverse strand, counting down.
TCTGTGTATTGTGGTTTTAACGTTCCGTTTCAAAATCATTTGTGTATATCCCATGTGTGAACCACTCAATGGCCAGTCTGTGACCTGAGTTGTAGGCCACCTCTTGGTTCTCAAAGTGTACGTTATTATTTTTAGGGTCTGATTCACATATGCACATGATCTCATAAACAGCTTTATGAATTTGGTATCTTTTGTGCCCTCTCCATCTCATGCTCTTGTCTCACAAGTACTTTTGGTTCTATAGGTCTCCTCTTTTTGGTTCCTTCACTCAAGAGCTGATGCTGTATTTACTTTATGCTGCTGTGCACTTTTCATAACTATGCCAACATTTGGCACCAACTTGTGGGAAGACTTATGGGAAGAGTTTCACATGTTTTTCCTTCAGTTACTACTATAGTAGTTCAGTGTTATGATTTCTGTATCAAGTTCAGCCAACCATTGTAGAGCCACAGCTTTTACTTGAGAGTATATTTCCCTTCCTCAGAAGCTTTGGCTCCTACAAGCCCCTGTTGCTTCTTCTGTTGCTGATAGTGCCACTGCTACACATTTAAGCTTGGAGGCTTAAATGTGAGAAAATAGAGAAAATACACCTGATAAAGGACTAATATCCAGAATATATAAGGAACTCAGGAAACTTAACAGTAACAAAATGAACAATATATTTAAGAAATGGGCAAAGGATATTAACAGGCATTTTTCAAAGGATGAACTACAAATGGCCAATGGACGCATGAAAAAAATGCTCAGGATCACTAGCCATCAGGAAAATGCAAATAAAAACCAAAATGAGCTATCATCTCACCCAGTTAGAATTGCTATCCTCCAAAAATTAAAAAAATAATAATAACAAATACTGGCAAGGTTATGGAGGAAAAGGTTCCCTAATAAACAGTTAGGGAACAGAATGTAAATGTAATAAACAGAATGTAAATTGTCACAATCCTTATGGAAGACACCATGAAAATTCCTCAGAAAACTAAAAATAGATCTGCCTTGTGACCCTGCTATCCCACTCCTGGGAATTTTCCCAAAGAAATTGAAATCAGCATATGAGACAGTTACCTGTGCTGCCATGTTTACAAAAGTTGAATTCACAATAACTAAGTTATGGAAACAACCCATATGCCCATTAACTGATGACTAGATAAATAAAATGTGGCACATATCCATGGTGGAATACTACTCAGCCATAAAAAGAATAAAATCCTGTCTTTTGCAACAAAATAAATGAAAATGGAGACTATTATGCTTAATGAAATAAACTAGACCCCCAAAAGACAAATATCACATGTTTTCTGTGATGTGTGTTAGCTAATACAGAGTACAAAAAATAATGTATATGAGAAAATTGAAATCTTGGGATTTAATTATTGTTTATGGCCCTTGTCTATGTTCCTGCTAAGCAGTGGTCTCTTTTTTACTTACTGAACTCTTCATTTAGTGTAGCATTAAGCCTGTATATATAAAGTAAACTAAAAATATGTTATCACAGAAATTAAAGAAGAAATAAAGGAAGGAACTAGGAGAAAGGGAGGAAAGTACCATTACATTATATTCTTAGAATTGTGTCTATTAACTACATGTAACCTGTTCATGTTATATCAATACATTTTTTAAAAAGTAATAGAGTTAGAAAAAAACTCACCTTGAATATTGGGAAGTTACTTTTCTGCTTCTAATGCAATAAATAGAGTTTTTCCTGAACCTTTCTCTGTTCATGCCAATTTCCACTTCTAGGTTTCAGGCTGCATTAAGTCTAGACTGGAGGATAACTGAGGAGGTAGAAAATGCTCAATGCAGGTTTAGTGATACTTTGCTGACCTGCTGGTGCTTGTCACTCTGTTCCAGGATCATTGTGTGGGATGGAAGGGTTTTCTGTTGCTCTGATTCAGCCTCTTTTTTAGGAAAACCCTATGCACCTGGGCCTCAAGAGTAGCGTTTTCTCAGTGTTCCTAACTCTCTCTCCTGTGGTATCCAGCTCTGTCTGTTTTGTTCTCCTTTGTTGGTATCTTGAGGCTGAGATGGAGTCTTGCCCTTCTTTCCAAAGCAGAATGATTTTGCTTCCACCTCTTTTCTCTGAAGTGCTATATTTCTCCTTGAGCTTGGGACCAAAAATATTGTTGTAATTCCCCTCCAGGGACTTAAACTTTTTGCTTCAGAAAAAAAGAAAAAAAATACAGGGAAGAAGGCAAGACTTTGTGTTGGTCCCCAAGCAGTAGCCAATCACCTGTGACTGTGTCACTGAAGTGGATTCTCCCCATTCTCCTTCCTTTCCTTCCACTTTTCCAGTGAATACTCAATAGAAGTTGATTGAAGTTAGTGTGATATTTCCTCATGCCTGTGGTTCTTAAATATTCAAAACTGATACGCTAACCCACACTTGGCCTTTAAAAATTAATTAAAATGTGATCTGATTTCTTTTTAACTACTTATATGGCAGCCTCATTTTCCTTTCTGCTCTGCTAAAGATGAAACAGATGATGTGTCTCATCTCTCCTTAGAGAGGTTAGCACTCATTTTATATGGTTGCCCTGTGACTTCAGATTTCTGGCTCAAGTAATGTTATGTTCTTATTAATTATACAGTCTGTTCTCATTGTTAGAGTGGAAGGGACAGCCTGTTGTACCTTTCTATATCTGAAGTGGAAGCACTATCTTCATCTATTCATCTTTAATTATTTCTTAATAGAATTCCTAGAAGTGCAGTTGAAACACAGTGGATATATCAACATATTTTTATGACTACTTTGTACGAATGGCCAAATTGCTATTAGGAGAATTTTTCACATGTTTTTCTTTCAGCTACTGATATAGTAGTCCAGTGTTATAATTTCTATATCAAACAAAGATATCTTTCCACTAAGATATATATGTATTTGATTTTAAAGCTCTAACTTTTTATATATTTATAAATTAGGTTATACATTTTATAAATTAGGTTATACATTTTATAAATATTTATAAATTATATATTTAAAAATAGGTATCTTGTTCAAAACTGATAGTAAAGACCACATGCTAGGATTTCCATTTGTAAAACATATGATAACGAGATTCTTTGGTGGCTTCAATAATCCAGCCTCCTGAGAGAAAGTATAAATATTACCTTACATAAACTTCTGCTTTATAGGAAAAGTGTTTCCTTGAAATGCCAACATAACTGAACTAAAATAATGCCAAATATATTATGCAATGGGGGAAATAACAGAAATGGGTGTAATTGATAGTTGGGGAAATAAGAACACTCAGTTGGTCCTTATATATTACAAAGAGTTTGGCTAGATCCCCAAGTTTACTAATCCTCAAGCCATTTCCTCCTACTGCTCTAGATTCCTGAAGGTTTAAGTCATTACCAAAAACACATTACTAGTTGGATCTCTGACCCCATATCCCCCTACTGGATGACTCCTCCTCTGGTGAGCTAGTCTAGAGGGCCCTGACTCTTGTCCTGACCAAGGGTAAGCACAGAATCCTGATTCTTTCCCCCCTTTGACTTGGACCTACTTGGATTCTGTCTTCACCTCTGAGGACAGAGGTATCCTTTGATCAACTGGTGATAGTGATAGCTCATTTTATTGGGTTCCTGTCACCCACATGGGTGACCTGGATTGAATTTCCAGCTCCTAGTTTCAGCCTGGCCACCAGCCATGGCTGTTGTGGGGATTTGGAGAGTGAGCTAGAGGATGAAGATATTCTCTCTCTTTCTCCCTCCCTCCCTCCCTCTGTCCCTCCTTTGCTCACTCCTTCCCACTCTCCCTCCTTACCTCTCTTCAAATCAATAACATAAATTAATGTTTTTAAATCCCAGAAAAGGCTATAGGCTGGCCAAGTATATTGCCTCTGAGCAATTGGATCTATTGGATCTATTGGATATACCTCCAGAGCAGCAACAGGGATAAAAGCTGAGGTTTCTATGACTAGAAGCTCCCAGGGAGTCATAGTCACAGTGGAAAAGGAACCGTTTTTCTTTTTTTTTTCTTTTTTCTTTTTTGACAGAGTAAGACAGTGAGAGAGAGAGAGATACAGAGAGACAGATCTTCCTTCCGTTGGTTCACCCCCCAAATGGCCGCTGCAGCCGGAGCTATGCTGATCTGAAGCCAAGAGCCAAGAGCCAGGTGCTTCCTCCTGGTCTCCCATGCAGGTGCAAGTGCCCAAGTACTTGGGTCATCCTCCACTGCCCTCCCAGGCCACAGCAGAGAGCTCGACCAGAAGAGGAGCAACTGGGACTAGAACCCGGTGCCCATATAGGATGCTGGTGCCGCAGGTGAGGATTAACCAAGTGAGCCACAGCGCTGGTCCCAGGAACCGTTTTTCAAAAGAGAGGTATGGATCATGGGTGAAACACCTGAGGAGAATTCTGGGGCCAGGACTACAACCACAGTGCAAGTCCCACAGAAGGTAAGGGTATAGAAACAGTCAAGGCCAGCTGAAATTTCAGGCCCAATTCAAAAAGAAACACTGGAAAAACTGGTATATTGGAGAATATGACCTGAGTCCTTGGATATGTGCTGCCCTTGATCTCTAGTGTACCTCAGTAGACTGCATTTCTGATGGCATCATCTCTGGCCTCTTCCCATCCCCTACCCTGTCCCTATATTGTTAATAGCTGGAACTGTTTCAGGTATTGCTTAGTGCCTCGTGACTCTGTTGTATCTCCATGTCCTACTTTCTCAGCTCCTTGTGTAACGGGTGTGTAAGGGTCTCTCCTGTTCCTCTTTTCAGGTTTTTTTTTTACTATTGTGATTTCTATTTCTAGCTTACTAATAGAACTGTTGTACATTTATTTTGACAGATTTTTCTCATATCTCACCATTGTGTATTCATAATATAGAAATTATATATGAAATAAACCTTATTACGTTCAAGGTCCAACTTTTCAACATCACTTCTATACAGGGCATCTATGTCCATATTTCCCAGGTGGCACTGTCCTGTAACAGACATTGGTTTTGCTAAGAACACACTTAATGCTTAATTAGACACTCCAAGCACAACTGTAATGTGACCAACATGTGTACTTCATGGCAACTCATCCTCCTTCCCTTAGGTCATGCAATTTGTTTTCCTAAAAAGTGTCAGAATCAGATCAGAGCTGTCAGAGTCAGTAGCATTCCTCAGCATGGTTGACGCTGGCCTTGGATTTTTTCAGGTGGAATAATTGCAATAATACTTTGATGATGAAAACAATGACAATGATGATGACAGAAAGTAGGAGTACTACCAGGATACTGATAATCATTTAGTTTACCATTGGACGCTTTTTAAAATTTTTATTTAATAAATATAAATTTCCAAAGTATAGCTTTTGGATTATAGTGGCTTTTCCCCCCATAACCACCTTCCCACCCACAACCATCCCATCTCCCATTTCCTCTCCCATCCCATTCACATCAAGATTCATTTTCAATTATCTTTATATGCAGAAGATCAATTTAGTATATACTAAGTAAAGATGTCAACAGTTTGCACCCACACAGAAACACCAAGTATAAAGTACTGTTTGAGTACTAGTTATGCTGTTAATTCACATAGTACAACACATTAAGGACAGAGATCCTACATGGGGAGTAAGTGCACAGTGGCTCCTGTTGTTGATTTAACAATTGACACTCTTGTTTATGGTGTCAGTAACTCTTTAATGGACCCTTTTTTAAAAAGTGAGTCTCAGTCACAACATTGTCTCCCTACATACTTATGGCTCTTGATGGCAGTGAAGGCTAGTGCGAGAAGCACAGCTGGCTAATGATGAAGAGATGGGTTTATGTACCACTTCCATCATGCATGGGAAAGTCATTTCACCCTTCTGAATCTCCATTTCCTTTCTTGAAGAAGCAGAATCATAATAGTATCTGTTTCGCAGTTTTCCAGGAAGGTTACCATGTGAAGAACATAAAAATATTTGGCATGTAGTAGATGTTAAGTAAACCTGTGTTTCTAATCTTAGAAAGGAAAGACATCTAGAATTGTGGTTGGTCTTTTAGCTATATTGTTGTGAGAAAGTTACTAAAAAATCTCTCTGTGCCTCAGTTTCCTGATATGTGGAGGATGAGTATGAATGCATTTCATCGCATCCTAGGTATGCAAGTGAGACAAATTATTGAAGCACTTTCAGCAATGTGGGGAGCAACTCGGACTAGACTAAGTTACTGGAATTAAGACTTATTCTATGCAACTGCTCTCCCACAATATGGCGCTTGGGAGAGGAGTAAAAACAACTTTTACACAGCTGCCTCCAGTTCAACCAGTAACCTGCAGGAGCTGATCCCGCTCCTGATTGGAGGAGAGCAGCGTACTCGGCGTGTGGGTAGCAGAGTTGGGATTGGAGGAAGAGGACTATAAAGGAGGAGAGAGACGGCATGCACCAGGAACATCTATCTGAAGGAACACCTGAGCAGCCCCCGAGAGAGCCGGCCGGTGGTGTGCCGCTCCCCCGCGGAAGTGGGGAAAGTGGCAGGGGGAACCGCCCTTCCACGGAGGTGGAAGGGACGGTAGCCAACCCGGGAAGAACCAGCAGCAAACCCGGGGAGGGCCGAGCAGACAAAAGAACAGCACAGGGTCCTGTGTCGTTCCTCCACGAAGAGGGGGAGCGACACAGCAACAAAGAGATTTTCATTGCATCTGACTCCTACAAATGTTGTAAGGATTAAATGAGGGGCTGGCGCTGTGGCACAGTAGGTTAAGCCTACCCCTGCAGTGCTAGCATCCCATTTGAGCACTAGTTCTAGACTCAGCTGCTCCTCTTCCAATCCAGATTCTCTGCTATGTCCTGGGAAAGCAGTAGAAGATGGCTCAAGTCTTCAGGCCCCTGGACCCACATAGGAGACTGGAAAGAAGCTCCTAGCTCCTGGCTTTGGATTGCTGCAGTTCTGGCCATTGTGGGCATTTGGGAGTGAACCAGTGGAAGGAAGACCTTTCTCTGTCTCTTTCTCTATCTGTAACTCTACCTCTCAAATAAATAAGTAAAATCTTAAATAAGGATTAAATGAAATATTCATATATAGCCCCCAGCACTGTACCTGGCACTGATTTGTAATTTTATTTATTTTTACTCAAAGGTAATTGTATCATGGAAAAGCCTAAATACCAGACTTGAAGAAAACTGAACTTCATTAAAAAAATAAGACCTATAGTAGGTTGTAAAGTGGAAACCCTCCTCTTCAACGAATATATGTTCACATCCTAATTCCCAGATCCTATGAATGGGAATGTATTTGAAAAAAAAATGCTCTTTGCAGATGTGATTGAATTAAAGATCTTGAGATTAAATTGTCTTGGATTATATGGATGTGTCATAAATCTAATGGCAAATGTCCATCTAAAATAAAGAAGAGAAATATATAACACTGTAAGAGCTACACAAAAGGAGTTGTGAAGATGGCTGCAGAAATTGGATCCAATGAACACTAAGAGTCGCTGGCAACCACCAGACGTTCCGAGAAGAGACAGCAGCAAATGGATTCTTCACCACAGCCGCAAGCAGAAATTAGTCATCCTCATACTTTGATTTCAAATTTCTGGCTCCAGAAGCACGGGAAAATGGATTTATATTATTTGGAGCCACCAAGTTTGTGGAACTTTATTACAGAAGCCTATGATACTAATACAGACCCTACAAGATAAGTGAAGAGATTGAGGTGGTAAAGGTATTTTTCTGAAAGTTTAACCCAGCATTTCCCATTCATACCATTACTCTGTTAGAATCAGGGAAAGGTATGTCACTGGGGAATTCTTAAGAGAACTGAAAGAAAAGATACTGAAGTCCTTTCAGGAAGAGTAGAAAAAATGTTCCTAAAGGAAAGAATTGTCTTCTTCCTGAAGCAAGGATCAGATCTCTTTGGATACTATAAGTAGATCCTAATAATCTAAAGGGCTGGCCATAGAAAGTCACTTGGGAAAATGAGGCCAGACAGACTAAACTGCATGGTGGAAGAGGCAGAATAAACTCTCTATGAAATTCTATAGTTTGTATATGAATTTGGATGTCCCCCAAATGCCCACATTTTGGCAAGTTGAACCCCAAACTATTATGTTAATATTTAATAGGTTAATGTTAATAGTTAATTGATTAATATTAGAGACTTAGTCCAATTTTGGTGGCTGAAGTTGGGGCTTTTGGGAAGTGACTAGATTGGATTAAGTTGCCGGGGATGGGTATTCGTGATTGAATCATCATGATTTTTAGACATATGGATATGGAGAACCAATGTGCTCCCTGTCACTCATCTTCCTGGCTCACCATGTAATCCTTCCTGTGCATAAACTTTGCCATCACTAGCTTCCACCTTCATCAGAGGCCGGATTAATAGGACTGCCCAATCATGAACTGTGAACCTCCCAAGCTGTGAGCCAAGATAAACCTTTTCCTTTATAAGTTAGCTCCTTTCAAGTATTTTAGCTATAGTAACAAAAAGCTGACTTACACATGAAATAAGAGAAGATCAATTTATCCTCTTGGCTACATTGTCATCTCATTGCTTTTGAAAATTAAATTCCACTTAGGAGAGGAAAAAGAACTATGACTTATTGATTTCCAAGTCTCTGCAGGTGCTTAATGCGCAGTTTTGATTTCATCATCACAACTTCTCTGAAAGGAAGACAAGTACTATTGTTACTCTCATTTTACTCGTTAAGTAACTGAGCCCCAAAGCTTCACTGCTAGTTGGTGGTATAGCTGGATTTTAGATTCACCTTTGAAAAGGAGAACTATGCACACTAATACATATATGCATTTATTTTGAGAAATCAAATTTTTATCAGAATTTCAAAGGGTTTTGTGGCCTCAGGTGGTACAGAATTCTTGCTGGAGTCTCTTACTATTATTCTCATCTCCTCTGAGGTGTCATCTCATTGGTCAAATTTTGCTTGAGACCTCCTTCTAAAACAAGCAGATTTAATTAGGTGCCCCTCCTTTTTGCCTCTATGCTACTGTTCCACAGCAGTTTCTGTGCTCTGTGGTCTATTCATACTTATTCTTCCTCTATCACACTGTGAACAGGTTAAGCACAGCACTGTGCTCTGTCCATCTCTTTATAACTAGCACCAACCACAGGTCTCAGCATATGGGAGAAACTCAGCAATGTTGGAGGGTTGGGTGGACGGTGAGTGGGTAGAAGGATGATAGATGTGGCAAGGTCTTTTCAAGGTCAATAGGCCCAGGTTTTTCTCAAAATTTGAAGCCTGTGTTATCTTAAGCAGTAATAGTCAACATAGGTTTACAACATCCATGCTTTGTTTATACTATTTACATTAAAATGTTAATGTGAACATAAAATTTTATTGTAGTATAATCTTACTTTTACTAAAATTGATTATTGTCTACGAAAGAGCTCAGAATAGGACCTAATACATAGCAAGTACTACGTGTTGGCTTTTCTTCATATTGTCATTTAAAGATTATGGTGAAAGCAGAGAGGCAGGTGTTTTATAGTGAGTTAAACCGCAGCTTGGGAGGCCTACATCCCATGTCCAAGTGCTGGTTCAACTCTTGCTTTCTCTTCCATTCCAGCTTTTTGCATCCTGGGAGGCAGCAGATGATGGCTCAAGTGTTTGGGCCCCTGCCACTCACATTAGCCACCTGGATAGGGTTCTGGGCTCCTGGTTTGGACCTGGCCCTGCACTGGCCATTGTGGGCATTTGAGAAGTGAGCCGAAAAAAGATTCTCTATCACTCATTCTCTCCCTTTCTCTTTGTGTGAGGGTGTGTGTGTGTGTGTGTGTGTGTGTGGATTTGCGTATGTATTCATCTCCCCCACACACACTGTTACTCTGCCTTTCAAATAGATGAAAATAAATAAATCTTTCAAAGTTTAATTTTTAGTCCCTTTGTGAATATGCGGTTCAAGCCCAGGGGCCCTTTTCACACACACTGTGTAATCAGCACTGGCTCGATTAATAGAAGGACTACCCTTTCCTTGGAAGAACAATCCTCATTTAATCCCTTTGCCTCATCTCTGAAATCCCTTTGGATTCATGTTGAAAGAAGTCGGTTTAGCGATAAAGTATATTGTATTTGATGAAAACAAAAACAGGTTTACAAATATCTGTGTAGCAGTTGCATAGTAGTAGAAAGAGCAACAACGTTTTACTCCTGATTTCTGTGCCCTACTTGTTCCCTAAGTAACCTTGAACCACCTTCTCCTCATGAAGTCTCTGTGCCTAAGTCTTTTTTTTCTATAATATGCAGGGTAGAATTAAACTAGATGACCTCTAAGGCTCACTTGAGCTTTGGACATATTTTGAGCCCCTCAAATGGTAGGGCAGGATGAACAGAATGAGCAGACCAGTCACATGCCAGTTAACTGTGAAAGTCAGTATATTAACATCTCACATCCTCATAAGTTAAGAGGGAGCAAGCCAGCAGGCAGTTACAACTGACCACAACGAGTGAGGAGGGACAGAAGGGTAGAATGTTTTATTGCTGTTTTCAGACTAACTTGTGGCTGAAGAGCAAGTAATGCTTTTTAGGAAAGTCTTGGATTTCTCTGTTACCTTCAGGTGTGTATTGGGTGGGTAGAGTGGGAGGGAGAAGTAGAGGAACTACCATTTTTGAGGCTCTAACATGAACCAGATAGGATGACAGGTATTCCCAAACATATTATTATCTCTACTTTACAATAAGAAAACTAAAACTCAAAGAGACAGAATGACCCAAATGGGGTGATAGCACTTAAGTTTGTCATTCCCACCATCTCTCAAATACCCCTGCTAACTTGGAGAACCTGACTGTGGTTGTTGGTACATGAATCATTGCCTGAAATGACTCAACTCTAGGAGCTCCGTTACACAGTACTATGTTAATTTTTGAAATAGCTTAGATTTATGAAGCTTGTACTATGGTGGTTTGACAGCAGAATCATGCAAACACACAACAACCAAAGAATCAACAATAGGTGTACAAGTATTTTGCTGTTACTTAACACAAGAGAAGCTTGAGGTCCTCCTTTTTGTAACTAAGCCAGCAGAGAAGGATTTTTTCATATCAGTCTCGTCAAGAATTCTGTCTCAGCCCCAAACACAAGGCAAACATCTGTGAAGGTCATCCCAGTGGTTTCAATAGGCTGTCTTTTCTCTGCCAACACTCTTCTCCCATTCACATCCAATACTGTTTCCTCATCTCCTGTCTTGGCTCATTCCCCCACCAAAGGTTTTTATGTGTATTATTTTCCAGTCTCATGCTCCAGCCCAGTGGACTTCTGCTGTTTCTACCTACCCAGCAATCATTTCCTCATCTTCAGATGAAACAAACTTTTCATTGAGAAAACATTCAGCTTCTAATTTGAATCAAATTAGTTTGGGTGGAATGAACTCCCATGGATCCCTTAGGTGTAGGCACATGACCTGAATCTTGCCTACTAATGAATTCCAATCTCCTGCTGCAGTGATGGTTTAGGATTAGTTAAGGCACTCACTCCAGTTCAGTGAGACTCAGTTCTGGAATTTTAGTAGAAATTACTAGGAAAGAGGTCCCTTTTTCAGTAGACTTGTATCTTTGAGGTTATTAAAAAGGGAGCCTGACAGCAAAAGTCTGTTTAAGTTAGGTTTCTGCCACTTGCATTCAAAGCTGCTAACTAATACATTCAGGGCAGTTCCTATATGACGTTTCCCTTTCGAACCACAAAGGGAAACTTACAAAGGGTCTCTTTATAAATTTCCCCTAAGCACATGAGGACTCCAGCCTGAAGGACCAAAGCAGCTCCAAAACTGGCCTCTTCGGGTCCTTGCCTTCTGCTTCTGTCTCTGCCTCTATGGGTTCTCCTTCCAAGAGAGCTGTTTTCATCTTACAATGTCACTCTAATCTGGCCTCCTATCTCTAGCATTGCCAATTCTAATGCTGACCCCAGGTTTCTGGGATGTAAGTTTGCTGCCCCCTTGCAAGTTTCATTTTCCCAGATGACAGTCTCTGCCTAGTAAAGGTACTTCCCTTGATTAGATTATTTCCTAAGGCTCACGCAGCTTCTAGACAGCTAGGCCTCAACATTTACTCTATGTGACACTTTGAATTGTGTTATATATATAACAGATGACAACAAATAAAATCAGCTGCTCCAACTACTGCTTGTGTAGGGAAAGTTTCATATTTCTGGAATGAGTGTCCAGATAACTTTAAATAGGAACTTTAGGTAGTGTCTAGAGAGCTTTTATGAAGGGGCTGCTGTTTCTGCTGTTGAATTAAGACAAATGATGTTATTTCACATGTTTCACTAAATGCCTGCTGTGCCCTTCCGTGTTCCAAGCCATGTGCTGCGTACTGGGTGTGGGAGGGAGTGGAGAGGAAGAGGGATAGGGAGAGGAAGAGTTGCAGTCCTCAAGCATGCCTGTGAAATCATTTGCTGGGTGACTTCAACAGATTATTTAATCTGTCTGGCCTCAGTCTCTACATCTGTCAGATATTTATTTCCTGTCTTCAACACAATGCTATTGTGAAGAGCAGTTGATCCCAGAGCTAAGAAAGCTCTGAAAGTCTTGAGGGGGAGGTGAGAGTGATAGTAGTCTTGTGGTCTGTCTTAATACTTCCAGCCTGACTCAGAGTCTCTTTGTCTTTAATTCTGTCTGTAGCATCCTGCCCAGAGGCTAAACCATCCCTGCAAGGTCCCGGATAAGATGTTTTCAGAGAACAGATATCACAGGGAGCACAAATTCTGCATGATCCTCTTGGAAATATGCATGGGACAATAATGAGGACCAAAATACCATGACATCCCAGGATGCTCATTTAGATTAGAGATAGTTCTGAGGGAGAGGATATTAGACAAACAAAGCCTTCATCCTAGTAGAGTCACTACACCCTTGCTGTCCTGCTCAGCAAGCACTGGGCACCAAAGATGATCTTATGATTGTCACTCTTTCCTAAACATGCTTGCTCTAACCCCACCCCTGCCATCTAGCTGATGTAGCCAAAACCCTAGAAGTCATCCCTGACTCCTTCCACTGTGCCCCCACTTCTCAATAGACACCTAATTCTGTTGATTCTATTTTTTTATATTCTTATAAAATCTATGATCTTCTCTCCATCTTCATTCCATCTCCCTATTTCTGGCCATAGTGAGTGGCCATTTGGTCTCCTGCTTCTATTCCTATCTCCACCAATCAAGATCCACAACATTATCAGTAAGATATTGTAAAAATTAGGAGTCAGTAATATGGTGTAGCAGGTTAAGCTGCTGCCTGCAATGCCTGCATCCTATATGGGCACTGGTTTGAGTCCTGACTGCTCAACTTCCAATACAGCTCCCTGCTAATGGCCAAGGAAAGCAGTAGAGGATGGCCCAAGTGTTTGGGCTCCTGTATCTACATGGGAGTTCTGGAAGAAGCTCCCAATTCCTGGCTTTGGCCTGGTCATCTCTGGCTGTTGCAGCCATTTGAGGAGTGAATCAGCAGATGGAAGATCTCTGTCTCTCCCTCTCGCTATGTAACTCTGCCTTTCAAGTAAATAAATAAATCTTCTTAAAATTATGTTTTGGAGGCCAGTGATGTGGCAGGTAAAGCCACTGCCTGCAGTGCCAGCATCCCATATGGGCACCAGTCGGCTGCTCCACTTCCGATCCAGCTCTCTGCTGTGGCCTGGGAAAGCAGTAGAAGATGGCCCAAGTGCTTGGGCCCCTGCACCCATATGGGAGACCTGGAAGAAGCTCCTGGCTCCTGGCTTTGGATCAGCACACTCCAGCCATTGCAGCCATTTGGGGAGTGAACCAGTAGATGGAAAACCTCTCTCTCTCTCTCTCTCTCTCTCTCTCTATATATATATATATATATATATATCTTTCTCTCTCTCTCTCTGTCTCTCTGCCTTTCAAATAAATAAATAAATCTTTAAAAATTATATTTTAAAAATTAAAATTTGAGCATGTCGATCCATTGCTTCCCATTGCTTTTAGGATAAAATCCCTGCTCTTTAACATGGTCCGTAAGGCCATGTATTATCTATTACCTCTTTAGCATTGTAATTTCATCTCATGCCATACTCTTCCCTAGCTTTCTATATGCCCCAGAAACATTGGCTTTCTCTCAAAGCCTTTCCCAATTCAGAGCCTTGCTTCCACTTGAGAAGTTTCCCTCCCATCCCCTGCCCTTCACTAACTTCCTTTACTTTTTTTATCTCAATTTCTATATCACATATTCTTAGAAGCTTTATTTCTATAAATACTCAAACTGGGATAATTCATATTCTCTCTCTCTCTCTCTCTCTCTCTCTCTCTCGTTCCATCTACTCCTTTTCCCTCTTCTCCATTTCCATTTTTTTCGTCCTTCTGCACACTATGTCTCTCCTTCTTAGAAAGTCTCAAAGTGGAATGAAACAAATGCAATTATATGAATGTATGCCACTCCCTCACCACCTCAAGTCTCATGAAGATAGTGACTATTTTTCCCACTGCTGGTTCTATGGGCTTTGGTCAAGACCTATCATGAACTTAGTACAGTTAGTTTACTAAACTAGCTGACTTACAATTCCTCTGCTCACCATTGCCCTGAACCTGGAAGAAATTACCTTCAGTCCATTCTGGGCTACATCCTCTGCCTCAAACGTTCTGCTATCTCTGTGTTGGACTTCAGGTCACCTCCATGTATCTCATCTATACTCTGACAACTGCCTTCTTACTGGTTTCCTGGGTACCATTTGAGTTTTTCCTCACAGCCTTTTTTGCTTACCTCTGGCTGCCCTAAAGACCTAACCACTGTTTTCACTCAAGTTCCCCTTTTTATGTCACTGCCCTGCTTATGAATTGCTTTTTCTTCCATTGGGAATGCCTTTTCCTGATATCTCAGCCTGCCCAAATTTTGCCTTACCTGGTACTCTTTGCCCTTAGTCTTCTTTCATTCTCTCTCTTGACTGAAAAGGATCATCATCATGTTCTGAATATTTAAAAATATTTATTTATTTGAAAGGAAAGTGAGAGACAGAGAGACTCTTCCATCCTCTAGGTCACTCCCCAGATGACTACAACAGTCAGGGCTAGGCCAGACCAATGCCAGGAGCCAGGAGCTCCAGCTGGGTCTCCCAGTGGGGTGGCGAGGGCCCAGTACTTGGGCTATCTTCCATTGCCCTCCCAGGCACTTAGCAGGCAGCTGGATTGGAAGTGGAGCAACCAAAACCTGAATTGACACTCTGATATGGGATGCTGGTGTTGCAAGCAGTGACTTAACCCACTTAGCCACAATGCCAGTCCCTCCTATTCTGAATTCTACTGGCAGTTTATCAATACATCCTTCATGGTTCTGACTACTTTCTGCCCTGTACTTTAGTTGTGAGTCAGCATGTGATATCTATGAGTACCACTTATCAGGGCACTGGGAGCAAAACGTTATCTTTATAGCCTTCATGGTGCCTTGCTTGGTACCTGCCACATCACAGGGGGCACAATGTGCATTTGAGGAATGAAGCCCTTTTCCATAAATCCACCTTTCTCAGCTTCTTCCCCCACTCACCCACCTATACAGATATCCTGTATTAGTTTTCTAAGTCTGCCATAACAAAGTACCACAAACTGAGTGGCTTCAATGGCAGAAGTGTATTGTGTGAAAGCTCTGGAAGCTAAAAGTCCAATATCAAGGTGTCAGCAAGGCTGATTTCTTCTGAGGGCTATAAAGGAGGTATCTATTCCAGGCTTTTCTCCTTTGCTTGTAGTTGGTCATTTGCTGCTTATGTCTTTCCATGTTCTCTTGCCTTACATGTGAGTCTATCTCTGTATCCAATTTTCCCCTTTTTATAAAGATGCCAGTCATACTGAATCAAAGTCCACCATCTTAATGACCTTATCTTAACTAATAACATCTCCAAGGACCCTGTATCCAAATATGGTCACATTCTGCGTTACTGGAAGTTAGAATTTCAACACAGGAAATTTAGGAAGACTGGGGAGAGGGGATGCAATTCATCCCAGAACATCTGCCAGATGAAGAAAAGGAAAATTTGCTCTTTACGACCCCAACTCTAATTAAATCAAAATCCAGCCAAGTTCTTACTGTGTAGAAGATATTGGACAAAGGGCAATAGTATGGAAGAAATATAGATTTCTTTGCCTTTGCAGATTTAGAGGTGGATGGCACTGTCCTAATAACTACCATGGTTCCTAACACATAGGAAGCATCCCATAAATGTTTAAAGCATACAGTTCTGCTGTGGAAATCAAGGGTCTCATATTTCTGATTGCTGATTGTGCCACTTGTTGGCTGTGTAGGGTTATAAAACCACTTCCAGCTTCTCAGATTCAGTTTTCCGCCTCGAGATTTCATGGCCCTTCCATTTCGAACATCACCTGGTGAGTATTTAATGGTGGGAGAAATGACATCAGGACCCATATCAGCCAGGGATGTTTCAGTCCTGCCTCATTGGTGCTCCAGCTAACATATTTCTGAACTGTGGCACCATGCTCCTTTATCTTGACTGCTGTAGTCCTGGAGAGGTGAGATTCATTGCAAATGGCTCTCAGGAAACTCTCCAGGAAATGCACACTCTGGATATTCTTGCAGTGCATATATCAGATTTCTTTTCTTTGTTAAAATTATTTTTATACATCTATTGTGGAAATTTTCAATAATAAACAAAACTAAAAAGAACAATACAAGAAAGTGTACTGTACCCATGTCCCAGTTGCAGCAGTCAGCAACTTAAGGGCATGCTTATTTCATGTATAGTCTTATCCATTCCCTCCAGTCTCAAGCATCATATAATTTCATCTATAAACAATTTAGTGTATATATATATATATATATATATGTATATATAGATATCTGTAAATGGTAAGGTAATTCAAACACCACAATTGTATCATGTCTAAAAATTAACAATTCCTTAACTATTAAATATCCAATCTGTATTAGAAATTCTCTCACAGTTTGAGGCCAGATTTGTGACATAGTGGGTTAAGCCAGTGCTTGCAGCACCAGCATCCCATATTGCAGTACTGATTCAACTTCTAGCTGTTCATCTAATCCAGATCCCTGCCAATGCACCTGGGAAGGCAGCAGAAGATGGTCTTGGTATTTGGGTCTCTGTCACCCATGTGGGAAACCAGGAGGAAGTTCATGGCTCCTGGCTTTATTCTGATCCAGATGTGGCTGCTGTTTGCCATTTAAGGAGTGAATCAACAGATGGAAGATCATTCTCTCTGTCTCTCTCTGTGTGTATGCATGTGTGTTGTGTGTGTGTCTCTCTTTCTCTCTCTCTCACTCTGCCTTTCAAGTAAATAAGTAAATAAATAAATAAATAAATAAAGTAAATCTTAAAATTTCTCCCTCAGTTTGGATCATAGTACCAAATCAGAGTTATATAGAGAAAATAAGTTCCTAGTGTTACAAAACTCAGTGAGGTGGAGCCAGTGCTGTGGCCTAGTCGGTTAACACAACTTCAAATCCATGCCCTTCTACCTTCCCACTGAAGTGTTGTCAGAAGAATCCCAGAGAAGAGATAAGGCTTTTTTTTTCAACTTTTATTTAATACATATAGATTTTCAAACTACAATTTTTGGATTATAGCGGCTTTTCCCGCATAACCTACCTCTCACCCGCAACCATCCCATCTTCTACTCCCCTCCCATCCCATTCTTCATCGAGATTCATGTTCAATTATTTTTATATATAGAAGATTAACTTAGTATATACTAAGTAAAGATTTCAACAGTTTGCACGCACACAGACACACAAAGTATAAAGTACTGTTTGATTAGTAGTTTTACCGTTAATTCGCTTAGTACAACAAATTAAAGACAGAGATCCTATATGGGGAGTATCTGTTGTTAGTTGATTTCTGTATGTGAGCCATTCTAACCAGGGTGAGGTGAAACCTCATTGTGGTTTTGATTTGCATTTCCCTGATAGCTAGTGATCTCGAACATTTTTTCATGTGTCTGTTGGCCATTTGGATTTCCTCTTTTGAAAAATGTCTATTAAGGTCCTTGGCCCATCTCTTAAGTGGGCCATTTTTGTTGTTGTGGAGTTTCTTGATCTCTTTGTAGATTCTGGTTATTAATCCTTTATTGGTTGCATAATTTGCAATTTTTTCCCATTCTTTCGTTTGCTTCTTCACTTTCCTGACTGTTTCTTTTGCAGTACAGAAGCTTCTCAATTTGATGCAATCTCAACTGTTAATTTTGGCTTTGACTGCCTGTGCCTCTGGAGTCTTTTCCAAGAAATCTTTGCCTGTGCTTTTATCTTGCAGGGTTTCTTCAATGTTCTCTAATAATTTGATGGTGTTGGGTCATAGATTTAGATCTTCAATCCATGTGGAGTAGATTTTTGTGTAAGGTGTAAGGTAGGGGTCTTGCTTCATGCTTTTGCATGTGGAAATCCAGTTTTCCCAGCACCATTTATTGAATAGACTGTCCTTGCTCCAGGAATTGGTTTTAGATCCTTGATCAAATATAAGTTGGCTGTAGATGTTTGGATTGATTTCTGGTGTTTCTATTCTGTTCCATTGGTCTATCCATCTGTTTCTGTACCAGTACCATGCTGTTTTTATTATAACTGCCCTGTAGTATGTCTTGAAATCTTGTATTGTGATACCCCCGACTTTGTTTTGGTTGTACAAGATTGCTTTAGCTATTTGAGGTCTCCTGTGCCTCCATATGAATTTCAGCATCATTTTTTCCAGATCTGAGTGTAAAAGTAAAATTTCCCCTCTTGTCTCATAAAGGTATTCTTACACCACTTGGTGTGTTTTAATTCAGGTTCCAACAAAGTTTCACACATTATGTTTACTTGACACATCTTTCAAATCTCTGTTACTAAGTTCATCCTCATTTTGTTTCCTTAAAATTTATTTGTTGATAAAAGAGTAGAACATATGTTATTTGTCTCTGTGTCCATTGTGCTTAGGGCATCAGCTAGAAAAGAATAAGAACTTAATGCTGGGCAAATGGATGAATCAATGAGATAGTGAAGCACCATGGCCTTATGATCCTAGTACAGAGATAGAATGGGCTCTGCACTTAGCAGTCTTTGCTTATTGTCCATCCTTGGAAGAGTCTCTCCTCACTAATCCCTCAGTTTCTTCGTCTGAGAAGTGGAGCTGCTAATACCCACCTTCTGCTTCAGTTCCTAGGGAGGTTGTGACAAAGGCTGGGGTTTAAAAAATAAAGCCTAAGATAGCTTTGAGTAATTTGTGCTATAAACACCAGAGGTGCAATTCTATTATTAAATGTCCTTTGTTCCTAGAAGCTTCAGGCAGAGTGGTAGGGTTGAGAAGTGGAGCCCCTTGCCATACTGCTTCCATGAGTGTAGTGACTGGCACTGGCAGGGCCAGGAACATGCCCTGGGCTGGGGAGTCCTGGGCTCCCTTTGGACAAGTCAGCCCAGGTCTTGCCAGAGCAAGCCTGTAATATCTTATTCCATCCCAGCAAAAAATAGAATAGCCAGGAGACTGTGAGGACTGAGACAACTGTTCCTGTTTTGAAGTGTCGGAAGGATGTGACTGCAGGTGGACTAAATGTCTGCCCCTAAGAATGAAACCCAGCCAGGAAGCTGATGGGCCCCAGTGGTGGGGAGCTCAGATCTGAGTTGGACTTCCTGACAGCATCTGTGGCCCCAGTGTCTAGTCAGGATGCTGGAACAATGGAAAACTTGTCTGGAAATTCTGCACGTGTTTATGATTCAATCAATTTTCATTCCAAACAAAGAGATCAGAGAACCTCTGATGAGTAGCCAAGAACTGCCATAGAGAAGTTAACCACCAGTTAGGTCAAGTTTCAGCCTTCCCTGGTTTGGAGAGAATTCTGTTCAGAAGCCAGCAGCCATGCAGTGTTGCTCCGGCCCGTGTAAACAGCGAGGAAACAAAAAGTAAAAGGGGCCCTTCCCTTTGGGGTTTCTTTGACTTAACCTGCTCTCCCACGGGGCTCTGCTGGAGGCTGTTTTCAGTTTCTTCCCCTCCTTAGCCCCCAGCTACACACGCAAATGCACACACACTTTCCACATGATGACACTTGCTGAGGACAGTACCTCTGGTCTGTAACATACTGGGCAAACACACTGGACGTGTGCCATGGAAATTACAGAAATGAAAACAGAACATAGGAGTTTGCAAAATGAACAAATCACTGGGAATTTTTAAAGTAAATTTAAAAGTAATGAGGACCTACCAGTCCCCATATGTGAAGTGGGAAGTTTTAAAGTTTCAGCTTTTTCTAAGCTTTCTGTGTACCCAGAAGAGAAGCTTATTTTGGAAGTGATTTTTTCCCCTCATCAACTCAAAAGTGGTTGAACTGATTTAGCTCAAACTATAAAAAGACAGAACCCAACTGAATCCTGGGGCAAGATTTCTGTGTGGAATAGAATGGAAGCAACTAGAGGGACAAGGGGGTGAAAATATAATATCTTGAAATGTTTTCCTCTAGCTGATTTTTCAGGTACCCATTGGAAAGTCTTGATGCCTGGGTTTGGGGCTACATTTTCAAAATAAAGCTCTGATTTTTATAAGGGGGTTTCCATGAATCTAAAATTTTTTCTAAACATTTTCATCATGTTTTACACCAAGACCAAGCACAGCCAAATTGTTCATATCATTTAACTAATGAATTTAACCCTGTATTGACCAATTAAGGAGGAAAATATACCTGTTAAGAATACAAGCCAGAGACGGACCTGGGTTCACGACTCAGCACTGTGTTGTTGTTTTTTTTTTTTTTTTTTTTTTTTTTTTTTTTTTTGACAGGCAGAGTTAGACAGTGAGAGAGAGAGACAGAAAGGTCTTCCTTTCCGTTGGTTCACCCCCCAAGTGGCGGCTGCAGCAGGTGCACTGCACCGATCTTAAGCCAGGAGCCAGGTGCTTCTCCTGGTCTCCCATGCGGGTGCAGGGCCCAAGCACTTGGGCCTTCCTCCACTCCCTTCCCAGGCCGCAGCAGAGAGCTGTACTGGAAGAGGAGCAGGTGGGACAGAATCCGGCGCCCCAACCAGGACTAGAACCCAGGGTGCCGGTGCCGCAGGCAGAGGATTAGCCAAGTGAGTCACGGCGCCGGCCTAACCCAGCACTTTCTCTCACTGGTTGAATTTCATACTGAGCCTCAGCTGCTATTCCTCTGTAAAGCTGAATAACTTTACCATAGAAATTTGTCACAAGGATTAAATAATATGATGAACTTGAAATATTTAGGACAGTACCTGACACAAATGAACGCCCCCAAATTAGTAGTTATAGTAGAAGTACTATTTATGCAA
Organism: Oryctolagus cuniculus; assembly: GCF_964237555.1. Lineage (NCBI taxonomy): Eukaryota > Metazoa > Chordata > Mammalia > Lagomorpha > Leporidae > Oryctolagus > Oryctolagus cuniculus. Next base: position 117,485,435 of record NC_091453.1, on the reverse strand, counting down.
TTGAGGGTAGCTTAGGGGTTTATCTCCATGCTTTTCTCTATCAAATCATCCAGATCAGTGTTTTCCTAGAAAGTGAGTTTTTATTTATTTTGCAATTCTAAGAATATTATGATATTCTTTCTTTATTTCTGCAAACGATGGTTAAAAATATATTGAATGTGGTGATTGAGAACACATATTCATAAAAAATAAAAGTTCCAAAGCACATATAAGAAAGCTTCAAAAGTGTAGAAAAATGGAATTAAAAATATGTTTATTTGGTGCAAAAATCTTGAAACTCATTCATTTTTTCATAATATGCATGAATTTGAAACTTTTCAAACCAAAATAAACATCTTTCCATTTCACTTTCCACTAACTTTTTGAATTGCCTTTGTATGTATAATGCACCCCATTCTATTCACTATTCTATTCTACTCTACTCATTTTATTTCTTTTCATTTTTTTAAAGATGAAAGAAGTATGAAGCAAATTCTTCCTTTTTTATTTAAAAAAGATGATAGTCCATGAAATAGAGTCCATTAATATCAAATGGGCCATAGCCCACAGTTTGTAAAACACTTACCTAGATGAATCTGGGAAAAGCAATTAGCACTCTCGGGAGCCCAGAGAGCTGTCTATCTGAATTAACACCTCTGGCCAGGGTCTGAAGCCAAAATAAATCTTCCTTGTATTTTCTTGCCTATTAAAATTACCTCTTAGAATGATGAATGATAGCTGTGAAGTGACAAAGCATAAGTCCTGTGAATGCTTTCACCCCTGGTCTGGCTCCTGGATGATGACATTCTTTTCTAGACCATTCTAACAAATTTATCCAAGATCTGGGTTTGAGACTGTTGGGTGTGTGTGTGTGTGTGTGTGTAGGAATTGGGAAAGAGAGGGAAAGGACTGGCAACTTCCCAATTTTTTCCTCTCATGTCATCTAGCTATTAAGTTTCTGCCAGGTTGGAGGGGAATGCCCATTCCCCTGGGTAGTAACACTTTCCTTTCCAAAGGATTCTCCTCCTCTGGAGATGTCTGATACAGTAAGTCAGGGCCAAAGCACCAGCATTCTTGAGCTCTTTGCTGCACCTCCCTGGCTTGGTCCCTTTGCCTTGACAGAGACTTGGTGCAGTAAGATGATATGACCACAGCTGGTCTCCTACACTTAGAACAAGTTGGAAGCAAGAGAACTTGGGGAAGGAATTTGGTTTCACTAAAAATAGCTGCAATATAGACCCTGTGACTTACCACTCCTCAGAACAGTCTGATATGCAGTACACAGGGTCTGCTGACCCCTGCGAACACTCTGGACTATTTGCTTTTCCTGCCTGGAACCCTTGAAGCCAGGAGGGGCTTAAGGAACTGGAGGTGCTTTGGCTCAGATGTAGATCTTTGCAATTCTCAGAAACACACGGTGACGATATGACCAAGAAGCTTCCTACCCCCGGGAGTGCGTGACTATTGGCACTGATAACAACACGGTCCTTTAAGATTTTGGTCCATGGTGGGATCTTGCTTGTTCCTCACCACCAGGCCTGTTGCATCTGCACTTCTAAGGTAGGTGAAATCAAAGTCATTGGGGAAAATACTATGGTAATGGGTGTTCTCTTGAGTAACCAAGGCCCAGGTTTCTTTTGCCTGGGGCAGGGAGACAAATGTCAGGGCAGGACATAGCCTACCCCCCCAAAAAAACATACAAAGCCATGACTCCAACATACTAATCAAGCCAGAGGAATGGTTGGGAATTAATTCCTTTCCTTGAATTCTCCTACCCGAAAGTCAAGGTATTAGCCACTAAGAAAATGGCTTAAATGTTCACTATATCCTTCCTAAATGTTTCTACCTGGAGTTTTTTTTTTTTATTATTATTCTACTTGCTTTATTCTTCCTGTGCCATTTCCATGTGAATTTGAATTTGGCTCTGAGCGTTAGTCACCTGTGTATGCCTCTTCTTCAGTACAGCTATGGAGAGTAATACAGAGCCACCTATAACAGGGATTCCTAAAACTCAGCAGTCCCTGTCTAAGGGAGTCCAATCCAGGTACACAAAGACTTGCTTGAATTCTGTTTTCTTTCTGAAATACTGCTGTCAGGACTAATCTCTGATTTCTATCCTGTTTATAGCAGTGAACCTTAAAAAAGGAATAGGAATTGAAGGGGAGCTGGAAAATTCTAGGGTAAGGTTAGAATCTCACTAAAAGGGAAAGAATCAGGCTGTTGGAAGGTTAAACACTGGCAAGATCTTGCTGAAAGTTGGCTTCTGAGCATTGTGCTAAGCAAACTCCTGTGCCAACATTCCAGCTTGCCAAACCAAGGTGTTTTCATGAAAGTGAAGAGAAATTTAGTAACAGATATGCTTTCTTTAAATGAACATCACAATCTTAAAATATCACATGACTTGAGGAAACCTTCAGATTCAGAATCATATTTTAGAAAAATGTATTAGACTGATACTTGAACATCAGATCCTCTCCCCGCCTCTTTTCTTTGGCCAATCTTTAAGGTAGATGAATGTTCAAGTAACATAAACTTAAAATCTTAAAACTAGCAGAAACATCTTGGAAGTCATATTGTCTAACCCTTATTGGAGCATGAACTGTGATGAGTTGACCATCCGGTCTCTCCCTAGAATTTTGACTCAACTTCCCCAGCAACTTAAAACTGGCTGCATGATTGAGAATTCCATTTGAAGCTGTCACTTTATCAGCATCACATCCTACTCGGCCCTTATCCTTTCTAATACCAGTTTAAGATTCATTTGTTTTCCTGCAAAGCTAGATGCAACTTGAACATTTTGAATGATTTTCCCATGTTGCATTTGTGCAGCCATATGGCATCCCTAATACCAGGCATACAAATATGCTGTCACGTTTTATTAAAATTTGTCAGAAGTTTTGCATTTAAACTGGGTTTGAATTTTATCTATATACTCTAGAGAAAGTGATTTCTTTTGCTTTTGCTGAACAAGGAGATTCGCTGGAGGTTGCCTCTAAATAGCACACTTGCTTAGTACTTTGAACAAATGACTCCAATACTAAAATCTTCATGTACAAACAACTGTTCAGCAACACATTCATCAGTAAAGCAGTTGTTCCCAAACTCCATTTCATGAGCCAATGCCAGGCTGCATATCCAGGAATCGCCTGAAGAGATTGCTTAAAATTATTGTTTCTTGGTAATATCCCTGGGAATTCTGATGTAGAAAATTGAGGGATGAATCTCCAGAACCTGGGCTTTGAGCAAACAGTCCTGGGAATTTTGATGCAGGGATAGGTTTAGGAAGCACCATGCAAGTCAAGACCCCTCCTATTTTTTTGTCTCAGATTTCTTAATTGTTTTCTTTTGTCTTCAGACTAATATTCAAACCCCTTAACTTGACATTCTCCAGACACTCCAGAATATAGCCCTAATCCACCTTTTAAATCTTATTCCTCATTATCCCTCTTCACCACCTGGAACACCTCCTGTGGAGCTGAATTTGCCACTGTTTTCTATTTTGCTTTCATGCCTGGCACCTTTATTCATGTTATTGCTCTCATTTGCTATTCCCTTCCTCACTTCTCTGCACACCAAAATCTACCCCACTTCCTATGGACTGTACATAAGAATGATGTGTACAGCTTATTTTTTCTATATAAAGATTTATTTATTTGATGGGGCCGGCACTCTGGCGCAGAGGGTTAACGCCCTGGCCTGAAGCACTGGCATCCCATATGGGCGCCTGTTCAAAACTTGGGTTGTTCCATTTCTGATCCAGATCTCTGCTATGACCTGGGAAAGCAACAGAGGATGGCCCAAGTCCTTGGGCCCCTGCACCCACATGGGAGACTCAGAAGAAGCTCCTGGCTCCTGGCTCCTGCCTTTGGATCAGCACAGCTCCAGCCATTGTGGCCAACTGGGGAGTGAACCAGTGGATGGAAGACCTCTCTCTCTCTCTCTCTCTCTCTCTCTCTCTCTCTGCCTTTCCTTCTCTCTGTGTGTAACTCTGACTTTCAAGTAAATAAATAAATCTTTTTACTTGAAAGTCAGAGTTACACACAGAGAGAAGGAGAGACAGACAGACATAGAGGGGTGGAGTGGGGAGAGGTCTTCCATCCGCTGGTTCACTCTCCAGATGGCCACAACAGCCAGAGCTGCACTTGTCCAAAGCCAAAAGCCAGGAGCTTCTTCCAGGTCTCCCAAGTGGGTGCAGAGGCTGAAGGACTTGGGCCATCTTCCATTGCTTTCGCAGGCCATAGCAGAGAGCTGAATCTAAAGTGGAACAACCCGAGTCTCTAAACTGTTGCCCTTATGGGATTCCAGTGCCACAGACAGCACTTTACCAGCTATGCCACAGCCCACAACATCAGCCCCATGTAGAGCTTCTTTAAAATAATAATCCCCAAGCCTCACTTCTGGGAATTCTGATTCAGTAAATTTGGAGCTCTTAAGCATCTTGGGGGATCTGAAGCTGACCACATGTTCAGAAATACTGCATCTGGCTCAAATTCCATCTCTTTAAAAATATTTTCATGGCAAATGGAGAGAGAGAGAGAGAGGGAGAGAGAGAAAGAGAGAGAGAGAAGTGGAGAGGGGAGAGAAGTGGGGGGAGAAGAAGACAGGAGAGAGGAGGGAGAGAGAGAGAAAAAAATCTTCCAAGCTCTGGCTCCCTCCCGAAATGCCCACAAAAACCATTTCCAGGACATTCCAAAGCAAGGAGCCAGGAACTCAGTGCATGTTTCTCACATGGGTGGCAGGAGCCCAGTTATTTAAGCCATCATCATTGGCTCTCAGGGTTGGCATTGGCAGAAAGCTGGAGTCAAGAGTGGGGCCAGGAATCAAACTCAGGAACATAATCAGTGTTTTAACTGCTATGCTGAGTGCCCATTCCTTTATTCTTGCCTTGTCTTGTCTTTTCCAGTTTCTATGAGAGAGAGAGAGACAGAGAGAAAGACATCATTTATTTACAAAGCCATTCCTGGAAATATTTTTCCTTCCCTACTCTAATGCCCATAGCATTTTGTTTGCAGCGGTATAATTTAACACTTTACTCTTTACACTGTATTTGAATTATTCCTGTATGTGATCATTTCCCTTACCTAACAAATGTTCATTGAATACCTAATATAAAAGGCATATCTTTCTTGAAAACCCAACTTCCTTGAGAGAAAAGATCTCTTACACGTTATCTCTGTGAACACTTTAGGCATGAATATGGAATGTGTTAGTGGGGGTGGTAAAATTTAAATCTCTTCCAGAGATCGAGAGGGGATAGTATTCCAAGTGAAGCTTTATTTTCCTGAGGAATGAGGCAGATATTTTGTCTGTCTCCATGCCCCAAATCTGAGATTTATGTACACAAGAGTGAAATCTTCAAGCTGCCTGTGCTTGGACAATTTCAGACCACAGTGATGACTGGATTCCAGGGAGTCTCTTGGCTAAAGTAGGCTGGGAAGCACCTGGTATTTCTAAATAGAGCAGTTCTTCTGTACAGGAGGGACGAGCATGGTGCCAAGGGGTGCAGAGGACGGGCAAAAGGCATTGGCTGAAGGGATGTGGACAGGCTCCACTTGGGACAGGCTTCTCTCTGTTGCCTCATCTGGCCCAGCAACCATAGCTGCTCTGGAATTGCCCATTACTGAAGTGCTGTGGTTTCTTAATTCCTTTTAATTTATTGCACATATATATATAATATAAATAATAATCCATTTTACTAACCTAGTATTTATGCTCCTATCCTGACACATTTCCATTCTAATATAGTTATATAACACATATATATATAATATGCATATGCACACATGCATATGCCCATTTAAAGTTACTTATATATTTGAAGGCAGAGTGACTCACAGACAATGATATCTCTTTTACTCGTTCACTCCCCAAATATCGCTGATGGCCAGGGTTAGGCCCAAGCTGGGAGCTAGGAACTCAATCCAGGTCCCACAAGTGGGTGTCAGAAACTTGGTAACTTGAGCCATCACCACTGCCTCCCAGGATCTGCATTGGTACAAAGCTGGAGTCAGGGGTTGGAGCTGGGGATCAAACTCAGGTACTCTGATATGGGACATTGGTGTCCACATGCTCTTTCTCTTTTTGTTATGGATTATTTACAGAAAGTATGGCATGTTACTTAGTTTTCTGTTGTTTACTCTTGTCTTTTATGAGCTTTGTGATCTTAGGTTCTTTGGGCTACAGTTTCCTCACTGTGAAAATGAGGACAATAATATTATGCCTCACAGGGGGTTGTTGTGGGGATTCAGTGAGTCAATATAAGTAAAAGATGTAAAACAGTGCTGTATATGAATATTTGGTATCATCATTGTTAGTATTACCGCCATTCAACAAAACTTGAAAGTCAAGCGCAGCTACTTAGTTTCACTCTTTTTTAATGGCTGTACAACATTTTATGATGTGGATATGATGTGGATCCAAAATAATGTAATCTACCATTACATTTTTAGTGAATATTCACTTTCCTTCTATTTTTTCCACAAAAAAAAAAACATTTCAATAAACACCTATGTATATATACCCTTACATACTCTTGATTTTCTTACTCTGGAACAGATTTTTAGGAATAGAATAGCTAGGTTGAAGAATGCCTGTATATCTTTGAAAATTACATTTAGTATTCCTGTTTTGCTTTCTGAAAGGCATGTAATAACTTCTAAACTCCACCAGCAATGAGTGGAGTTAATCTAACTGCTCTTTTTAAATTTGGCCAGTCCTACCAGTAAAACGATCCTCTTGTTACCTAAGGTTATCTGGTTGCTTACTGAGTATTTTGTGAAAACAATTGTGGCCATTCGAATTTCCTTCTCTATGAAGTGATTCTGCATATCTTCTGCCTATTCTTGGATAGTATCAATTTGTGAGAACTCCTTGTGTATTAGAGCTATGAGCTCTTACTCTGTTCTCTGTGCACAGCTATGTTTCCAACTTATTGTTTATTGATTTTAATTATTTATTTGACTTCATTATTTAATCATTTGTCTTATACTAAATCTTAAAAACATGTACATTGCCAAGTTTCTTTTATAACTTTTGCTTTGATAATTGTCTAACAGGATATCTTCACTAGTACCTTGTGCATATAGTTGCTTAGATTTTCTTGCAGGGTTTTTATGTTTTGTTTTTTTTTTTTCATTTTGAAATATATCTTTACCTAGAAACTGTATCTAATTTAGGAGTAATATAGAGTTACAATTCTATTTCAAAATAATAGCAAGTTGCATATATAGTTTTCATTAACAATTCAGCTTTTCCCCACTAAAATGAAATATCACCTTTGTCATGCAGTAAATGCTTATATATGGGATTTAATTCTGCATTCTCTATTTTGTTCATTTGATCTAATTTTCTCTTATTCCTGTGCCACTATCTCAGACAACATGTTTTTTTTTTAATTTGTTTTCACTATCATGTTTTGATTTGAATATAGTGACTTTAGAGTATATTCTGATATGTGGATATTTTTCTCTCATTTTTCTTATTTTCTTAGCTATCCTAAAGTATTTATATTTTATATAAATGCTAAGATTATATCATATAAATCCCGATTTTCCCTGAGAAATTACACTCAGAATTTAAACTGAAGTTTATAAACATAATATTGACTTTGGGAGAATTGAAGTTCTATGATATCAAATGTTATGATTCGTTCATTTATTCCTTTTTCAGATTTTCTTTTATGTCACTGTGTGTCTGATGGTCTTTTAGGTTGCTCTGCTTCAGATTGTGGTAGTAGGCATGGTTCTGCCCCAGGTAATTCTTATCCTCCTTCAGGACAAGTAGACTAGGTTAGGCTAATGTCAAGGTGACTGTAGACGCAAGAGGGAAATAGGAAATGCACAAGGCCTCTTCAGGCCTAGACTGGGAACTAACATATTTCCACCTCATTTTACAGTAGGTCACTTGGCTGATACTAAAACTAAGGACATGGAAATGTACACCATGAAAAATTTTTGGATATAGGGAGGAGTGAATAATTGGGACCAATACTATAATCCACCATATCCTAGTTAGTTATAATTTTACATTATTTAATGATTGCTGGGTTGTATTATTCAAAATATCAGCATGTGCATTCAAAAACAAGAGTGTAGTTTTTTTTTAAGTCCCTTTGTAGGCTTGAAAATTAAGTTTAGGTTCACCTCATAAGAAATAAATGAGGGGATTTCCCTTTTTGTTGCCTAAATAGTTTAAATGACATTGAAATTGAATTGAAATAAAACAAAGGAACTTATGAGTAATGATGACTTTGTCAATGGTAGATATTTATTCATCATTTCATTTGCTTATGTGATAATTGGGCATTCAAATTTCCCACATATTGTTGGGTTAATATGAACTTCTAAGAAAATTATCCTTTTTTCTCAAAGTTTTCAAATGAATAGTATAATATCTTTCATAATTATTTAAATATTTTCTTTATTTGTGTATATGTCTTCTTTTTCATTTCAAATCCTATAAATATTTTTCATTGCATGATTAAGAAGCTGGATCAGAAGCAGAGGAACTGGAACTTTAACTAAGACTCTGATACCTAAGTGGCAGCTAAACCTGTTGCACCATGATGCCCTCTCCTACCAAATGTCTTAAGATGAATACTAAGTTCATTTATCTTTTTCAACTTGCTTCATTAACACTAAAGATACTTAAGAATATTTTTTCTGACTACAAATTCTTTGTATCATACAATTTTGAAATAAAGTGTTATTTTAATTGCTTTCTAGATAGTTTATAATTTCACTTTACCAATGGTATTTTAGAACTATATTTCTTTTTTTTAAACTTTTATCTAGTAAATATAAATTTCCAAAGTACAGTTTATGGATTCCAATGGCTTCCCCCCCATAACTTCCCTCCCACCTGCAACCCTCCCATCTCCTGCTCCCTCTCCCATTCCACTCACATCAAAATTCATTTTCAATTATCTTTATATACAGAAGATCAGTTTAGCATATATTAAGTAAAGATTTCATTAGTTTGTACCCACACAGAACATAAAGTGTAAAATACTGTTTGAGTACTAGTTATAGCATTAATTCACGTTGGACAACACATTAAGGACAGAGATCCTACATGAGGAGTAAGTGCACAGTGACTCCTGTTGTTGTCTTAACAATTTGACACTCTTGTTTATGGCATCTGAAATCTCCCTAGGCTCTAGTCATGAGTTGCCAAGGCTATGGAAGCCTCTTGATTTCGCTGACTTTGATCTTATTTAGACAAGGTCATAGTCAAAGTGGAAGTTCTCTCCTCCCTTCAGAGAAAGGTACCTCCTTCTTTAATGATTCTGTTCTTTTCATTGGGATCTCACTCGCAGAGATCTTTCATTTAGGTTTCATTTTTTTTTTTTGCAGAGTGTCTTGGCTTTCCATGCCTAAAATACTCTCATGGGCTCTTCAGCCTGATCCGAATGTCTTAAGGGCTGATTCTGAGGCCAGAGTGCTATTTAGGACATCTGCCATTCTATGAGTCTGCTGTGTATCCCGCTTCCCATGTTGGATTGTTTTCTCCCTTTTTTATTCTATCAGTTAGTATTAGCAGACACTAGACTTGTTTGTGTGATCCCTTTGACTCTTAGACCTATCGGTGTGATCAATTGTGAACTGAAATTGATCACTTGGACTAGTGAGATGGCATTGGTACATGCCACCTTGATGGGATTGTATTGGAATCCCCTGGCACATTTCTAACTCCACCATTTGGGGCAAGTCAGCTTTAGCATGTCCCAAATTGTACATCCCCTCCCTCTCTTATTCCCACTCTTACATTTAACAGGGATCACTTTTCAGTTAAATTTAAACACCTAAGAATAATTGTGTGTTAATCACAGAGTTCAACCAATAGTATTAACTAGAACAAAAAAAATACTAAAAGGGATAAAGTATTAAATTGTACATCAACAGTCAGGACAAGGGCTGATCAAGTCACTGTTTCTCATAGTGTCCCTTTCACTTCAACAGGTTTCCCCTTTGGTGCTCAGTTAGTTGTCACCGATCAGGGAGAACATATGATATTTGTCCGATTGGGACTGGCTTAATTCACTCAGCATGATGTTTTCCAGATTCCTCCATTTTGTTGCAAATGACCAGATTTCATTGCTTTTGACTGCTGTATAGTATTCTATAGAGTACATGTCCCATAATTTCTTTATCCAGTCTACTGTTGGTGGGCATTTGGGTTGGTTCCAGGTCTTAGCTATTGTGAATTGAGCTGCAATAAACATTAATGTGCAGACAGGTTGTTTGTTTGCCAATTTCATTTCCTTTGGGTAAATTCCAAGGAGTGGTATGGATGGGTTGTATGGTAGGGTTATATTCAGGTTTCTGAGGAATCTCCAGACTGACTTCCATAGTGGCTTTACCAGTTTGCATTCCCAACAACTCTAATCAGTTTCTTTGCATATTTATTTAAATTTAATAGCTGTTATGCTCAGAAAAGTTCTTACATATATGAAACAATTTTAAAATTATTGCCTTTCCTTATTTTTCTTCCCTCTTCTCCTTTTAGAAGCCATATAATCTTCAGGACCCATCCTCCAAAATCTTTTACATTTTTTCCTTGTGATTTTTCTTAGTATTTTTGACTTTGTGCTTAGTGATTCTTCTTCTGCTTTATCTTCCAGGCCACAATATTGAGTATGAGCCACAATCATTCTCTTTCAATTCACCTACCTATTGACTTTGTAAATCATATATTTGTAATTTTAGGGAGTCTATTTTAAAATTAATTTTATTTGAGGGAGAAAGGGAGGGAGGGAGGGAGAGAGGGTGAGAGTGAGAGAAAGAGAGAGAGAGAGAGAGAGAGAGAGAGAGAGAGAGAGAGATATCTTCCATTGGCTGATTCAATCCCAAAATGCCTGCAACAGCCAGGGCTGGGCCAGGCTGAAGCCAGGAGCTTTGAACTCAATGCAGAGCTCCCACTTGGGTGCAGGTACCCAAGTATTCAAAGCCATCACCACTGCCTCCCAGGGTGTATATTAGCAGAAAGCTGGAAATGGGTGCAAACCAGGATCCAAACCCAGGCACTCTGATATGGGATGCAGGTGTCCCAAGCGGCATCTTAACTGCTGCACCAAACACCCATTCCCAGGATGTTTATTTTTATGTTGAACCTGATTCTCCTTATATGCTCCTATTTTGTAATTGTTGTTGGTATTCAAGTAGGCACTTGTCTCTCCTCCAACAAGTTTATTTATTTGGTGGTATGTGTTGCTTAAGAGACATTTCTCTCGTTGCTGGCTCTGCAGAGATGGCTATAAGGTATTTTGATGTCAGACCACTGAGGCCAGCTTATGGTAGAGGGGAGTGCCTTATATAGTAGTAGGCCCTTGAGTTCTGGGAAACTTAGTATCTGAAGGAAGCTCAGATCTGCACTGACCTTATCTGTTCCTTTGCTTTATTCCTTCTTGGCCTCTTAAAGGCCTAGGAGACCAGCAACACAGATCTGATATTGTTTTTCCTATCTCTTGTGTTGGACCTTTCTGGTGCCAGAATCGGGCCTTGCTTGACACTCATGGGAGAAAGTCTGACAACACTTCTTTCTCCTGAGATTTCTACAACATCTAACCCTCACTCACAATCCAGCTCTTATCCATAGGTCTTCATAGCTGAAGAGAGGTAGGGAGCCTGGAGATAGGAATGGGAAACAAACCATGCCTATCTTATCATCTTTCCAGAACATTTTGTAATTTCTAAAGAAAGGAAAATGACCTTTTATTTGACGGGACTTTAGTTGCAGTACTTTCCAGGGTGTCACTTTAGCATAACACGGAAGTGGTGATGATGTTCCTATATCAGGGCATAGTTGTGAAAATAGGGCCACTAATATATTACAGTGGTAAACAATATAAAATATTCAAAAACTAGGCTCATAGAAAGCAGGAGGAGTTGGGGCCGGTGCTGTGGGATAGCAGGTAAAGCTGTCACTTGCAGTGCCGGCATCCCATATGGGCACTGGTTCAAGTCCCGGCTGCTCCAGTTCAGATCAAGCTCTCTGCTATGGCCTGGGAAAGCAGTAGAAGAAGGCCCAAGTCCTTGGGCCCCTGTACCCACGTGGGAGACCCAGAAGAAGCTCCTGGCTCCAGCCATTGTGGCCATCTGAGGAGTGAACCAGTGGTTAGAAGACTTTCTCTCCCCTCCCCAGTAATTCTGCCTTTCAAATAAATAAAATATATCTTTAAAAAATGAAAGCAGGAGGAGTTAGGAGAGTGAAATTATACAAGGTTCATGACTTGGCCGGTGCCATGGCTCAACAGGCTAATCCTCCGCCTTGTGGCGCTGGCACATGGGGTTCTAGTCCCGGTCGGGGCACCGGATTCTGTCCCAGTTGCTCCTCTTCCAGGCCAGCTCTCTGCTGTGGCCCAGGAGTGCAGTGGAGGATGGCCCAAGTCCTTGGGCCCTGCACCCCGTGAGAGACCAGGAGAAGCACCTGGCTCCTGGCTTCAGATCAGTGTGGTGTGCTGACCATTGGAGGGTGAACCAATGGCAAAGGAAGACCTTTTTCCCTGTCTCTCTCTCTCACTGTCCACTCTGCCTGTCAAAAAAAAAAAAAAAAAAAGGAAAGATTCATGACTTGAATAGGAAGTTGTGGAGGAGGTGAGGAAACAAACTCAGAAATTCTGAGAAATCTCTGGATCTAGCTGTGTAAGGCTACAAGGAAGTAGGAGCTCATAGAGCCGTGAAGCCACATTGACTAACACAGCCTCCTTAGAACAGTGAATTTTGCTTCATACCATCCTCTAAGTCTCAAATGCGTTCTCCCAGTGGTAATCTTTAACCTGGATCTATACAGGGAAGGGGTTTTGGGAAACCTAGTTCCCAGTGTTAACCAGAAATGGCATTGGTAGCTGAGTTGGCAACACTTGATCCAGTCCAGTGTCCCAGCAGGATGTAAAAAGAGCAGTGTGGAATTATGGATGTGGCTAAGGAAGCCTTTGAAGGACTCTTCTGCCGTTAGCCATAGTGCCATAGCTTGCTTGGCTGCTGTGCTTTGATGTGGTTCTCAGAAATGTCCTCTCCACTAATACCAAAGCTAGAGCATCACTCACTATTTATGGATTCTTCCAGAATCCTCTGGCCCATGCCAATCAGAGCTCTCTTCACAATATCAGCCTGCAACAGAAAGACCTGAGTGCAAATTCTAGGAGTGCTATCAATAGCTCTGAAAACCTGAACACACAAGTTGCCCTTTCTTGGCACTTTTAATTATTTGTAATGTAGTGTAATAATATGTAATGGTTGGGACACTTAAAAGTATGTGATGACAGTTTACATAAAGCATCCATATAGTAATTGTCTCCTTGTTTTTGATCATTAGTCTTGCTGTCTTGACAATGCTTCTGCTGCTTGCCTACAGCAAAGCAAAATGATGCTCTTACTTCTTTCATTCCTTAGCAAGTGTGGCTCTTTAAAGGGCCTCCTCTATTACTGTCATAATCTGTAATCACTAATCTGAGTTGCTATCTTCCAAAACAGACAAAAGTAAATCCTTACTTTGCAATCTGAGTGATGTAGGGAAGAGAGATGGGTGTTTTTATATATTAGAGTGGATTGAATACAGGGAAAATATAATAATGGCAGTCATGCTAGACCCTTGTATAAGGAAAGGGGATGAGGGGCTGGCACTGTGGCCTAACAGGTAAAGCTACTGCCTGCATTGCAAGCAGCCCATATGCTCTGGTTTGAGTTCTGACTGCTCCACTTCTGATCCAGCTCTCTGCTATGGCCTGGGAATGCAGTGGAAGATGGCCCAAGTCCTTGGGCCCCTGCACTCATGTGGGAGACCTGGAGGAAGCTTCTTGCTCCTGGCTTCAGATCATCCACAGCTCTGGCCATCATGGCCAACTGGGGAGTGAACTACTGGATGCAAGACCCCCCACCCGTGTGTGTGTGTGTGTGTGTGTGTGTGTGTGTAACTTTGACTTTCACATAAATCTTAAAACAAAGGAAATGGGATGAGACCAAGTAAAGGAAAATACATCAGAGGCTGTGTTGAGAGAAGTGGAATGGGGGAAGAATAAGGAATTGCAGAAGTAGGAAACTGAGAAGAGCCCATGAGTAGGAAGGTGGCTTAGAGAAAACCACAATTAGCCACAGTAATTGTGGTAGGTCCAGTTATGACAACAGTGTGATGAGCAGTTCACTTCAACCATGTGCCACAGACATATTCTTCTGTGCCAGGGAATAATCACACCAACTGCGTTACAGTTTCAAGAGAAGGTACAGGTATAAGTATTTCATATTAGAAACTCAGCTTTTTTCATTTTTAAAGATTTATTTATTTATTTATTTATTTGAAAGTCAGAGTTACCCAGAGAGAGAGAGAGAGAGAGAGAAAGATTGAGAGACAGAGAGACAGAGAGAGAGATATTCATTTGGTTCACCCAAATGGCCCCAGTGGCCAGGCTGGGCCAGGCTGAATTCAGGAGCCAGAAGCTTCATCTGGATCTCCCACATGGGTAGCAGGAGCTCAAGTAGCTGCTTTTCCCAGGTCATTAGCAGGGAGCTGAATGGGAAGTGGAGCAGCCAGGACATGAACTAGTACCCATATGGATGATAATGTTGAACGTAGCAGCTTTACCCGCTAGGCCACAATGCCAGCCCCAGCTTGTTATTTCTTGGCCATCAGCAAGTCATTCTTCTTTCCATAAAAATATAACAGTTGTATGCAGGCCAGCTGGGTACCAGGAATCTGTGGGCATGGATAAATCCACACCCTAACCCTTGGTACTTTAAAAAGTTGTGGGAGGGTACTTCAAGCAACTACCCCAAAATACAGAGAAGTGAAGGTCACTTAAACCATAAAGGAGAGAAAAATTCTCAGAATCTCTCCTTACTGGAAGCCTGGGAAAGGACAGGATTGGAGAGAAACAGAGAGTGGTCTCACAGACTGGGGTCTTTGAGGGATTTGGCATGGAAGACATTCATTAGGAATCAACAATAACTGTGAAAGGAAGGGGGAGGAGCAGGCTTGGGCAAAGCAAAAAGCTGAACTATGATGTAAGACCAACAAAGCTCCAGCAAGACAGAGAGCTCTGGAATGAGTATTGTCTGTCAGAGGGGGCTGTGTTGAGGAAAACTGGCCAGGCCTCACTCAGCCACTGGATTTGGACTGCCACAGGAAGGGCATAATCTCAGTGGAAGCAGTTCTGCAGTGAGGCCAACCCTTGATGGAGATGACAGCTAGAGTCTGCACACTCATCTCACTCCCCTCAGCTGGGTACTAAGCCTCTCTTGGAAGGGGAATCTGGACAGCACACCTTTAATGTCAACCACATGGGGCATCAGGCATTGACTATAAATGAATCAAAGTCCAGTAAGGCCTGAAACCTCTGCTTTCACTTTATCTCTGGGAAAGTTTTAAAGAAAGTACTTGTTAGTCCATAATATTTACAAAATTCTGCCATGGCATGTGGTGGAAAGAGCAGGGACTTTGGTAGTAGAAGGATCTCCTTGAGTCACAATCCTTGAATCAGTAGTTGTATGGTATTTGGTAAACTGCTTCACCTTTCTGTACTTCTTTTGTCATCTGAAAAATGGAGATAATAATAGTCACTAATTCAGAGGGTCGCTGCCTTAATTTACGTTTTCATCACTATAACAAATAAGATACTTATGTAGGGATGAAATTTATTTTGGCTCACAATTTGGGAATTTTGCCATATAAGACTGGGTGGACCCATTGGTTCAGCCACCTGATGTGGCCAGAGGATGAGGATGGCAGAGCACATGTGGAGGCAGAATCACAGGGCAAGCCAGGAAGCAAAGAGAAACAACTGGGCTGACTCAGGCTTATATAACCAATGCTTTCATGAGAACTACCTTCTAAGGGCATGCCCAAGGACCTCCAACTAGCCCCACCTCACAAACATCATAGTTGGATGTAGCCTCTGCCCTTAAACGAGCAACTATTAAAATTAATTTATTAACTATTAAATAAGACTTTGGGGAATCCAGCTTTTAACACATGGGCCTTTGGGGGATACCCAAACTAGTATCCATGCTGTAATAGTTGATTTGACTAGAAAATAGCATAATCTAGATATTTAGTACAGTCAAGAAATGCAATAAATTATTGGCATGATGATAATGATATTTATTATGTTTTATGTGCCAGCCATTATGTTATATCATGGGATGGGCATAGGAGTTAGTCTTAGAAAGTTTTACATGGTCCTTGTCATCCAGGAATTTATAATATTGTTGAGAGAAGTCAAAATATAGGCAAGTCTAAGTATGCTAACAACTTACTAATATATCAAAAATATTTTAAAAAGTAAAATTGGCTTTTTTTCCTTTACCTTGTCAGTATGACTACTGGAATCAAGGCAAGAGCATGATCTGAAAATCTTCTGCAAACTGAGAAGGGCCAAGGTTTTTTTGTGTGTTGTTTATTGGGAAAGATGATAGCTAGGTCCTCTGTTTTGGATGTAGAAAAAGTGAGGATCATGCTGTGAAGAAAAGGCTAGCTTTGATTGTCCACCCCTCTTTGACATGAAAGATTCCTAATGTCACGTAATGATAAGTTTCTGGGTGTAGGGCTGATGCTGCCCAGTGATATTGTTTCAGAGTGAGACCAAATCCCTTGAATAAGCACGGGTTCATTGTTTCCTCCTTCACTGGAGAAGGAAGTGACAAAATATTTAAAGATGTTTGTTCCTGACAGGCATTCCAATATTAAGTGATAGTTGTCCAAATGTTCAATTTTATGGGAGGCAGAAATTCATGTGTCTGCTTGCTGAGATTGGAAAAGTCTTGGTGTTGTCAGAAAAATCATTGACCTTTCTCTCATAATGTTCCTGAATCGACAACCCCATTCTTGTCTGTAGTATATAAACTAAGGGAACAGAGTAGACTTAGCCCCCAAAAGATTCCAGTATTGTTATTTCAGTTATTGGTGCCATGTAACAAAGTGCCCCCACCATTACAACCAAAATGAGTGGCTTAAAACAACATTTTACTCACACATCTCTGTGTCAGGAATTTGAGCAGGATGCAGCAGGGATTTAATGCTCTTTTCTGTTCTGTGAAATCTAGAGGGTCTCAGTCTGAGTGGCTGGGAGGTGGCTGGGGTCATATGTCAGGGACCTTGGTTCTTGCCATTAGATGGGTTCAGGTTCCCAGTTCTCCTTCACATGCTTCTTCATGTGGCCAGCTTGGGTTTTCTTATAACATGGGTATTTGATGTTTTACATGGTGGCTGGATTCTTTCAGAGAGAAAGTAGAATTGCCAAGTCTCCTGAAAGGCTTGGACCAGAACTGGCACAGCATTACTTCTGCCATATCCTATTGGTAAAAGCAAGGCACCAAACAAGTCTGGATTCAAGGGGAGGGAACATAAACATTGGGGTGAATTAGTATACACTGCAGGATTAGAACTTGTGGGTCACTATTCCAGTTACCATTGCTACACAGCATGTTACCCTAAAACTTATGAACAATTTAATTTTGCTAACAATTTCGTGAATCAGGAATTTGAGAACAACTCCATTGAATAGTTCTCCACTGAGTTGTCTCTCTTGAGGTTGCAATCAGATGTCAGTTGGGACTCCAGTCATCTGGAGTTTTGACTGGGCTGGACAAGTAAGGTTGATCTCTTGCTTGGCTGGCAAGCAATACTGGCTGTTATTTGAGGCTTGGCCAGTACTGTCAGCTGTAGAGCCTAGATATGAACTCTCTAATATGGTGTTTTCAAGGTGGGCAAACTTCATACGTGGTGGTTGGCTTGCCCCAGAGCAAATTCCAAAGCAGGCTGGGTAGATGCTGCATGGCCTTTTCTAACCCAGCCTAAAATTAACAGAGCATCACTTCTACCATGCTCTATATGCTGAAACTGTTACAGGCTTAGCCACAATGGAGGAGAGTACATACTGCTGCCCCATCAGTAGCCATGTTTTGAAACTACCACAGTGGTTATCTTCCCCAGCTGTTGTGTTACAGAAACCTACCAACTCAACTGATTCTGATAAAAACCAACATTAAATCATGATGTAGAAAAACACTGCAGAGTTTGAATCGGAAATGAATGCCTTTTAAAGTCCTAGCATTTGATTATGAAAGTTCAAATTGCTGATCTGTGAGCTTAAAAATTAAAGTCACCTTCAAATACTAGATCGTGGCCCAGTGGGCCCTTCTGTATCTTAAGTATCCTGGCTAAAAGTGTAGTTTTGCCAGGCTGCCTCCTTTGGAAGCAGCTTTCTACTGTGAAGTGTTTTCACAAAAGAAAAACGTGTTTTGTCCAGCGAGCAATCTTGTCACTGAAATATCTAATTCAATGGTGCCTCATGAGAATGTTTTTATATTCAAGCAGTTCAAAACGTCCAGGACAAAGCCTTAAGTGTGTGTGCCCTTCCATAACCCATTAACTTCAACCTTACCCTCTAGAAAAGACAATGGAACCACATGGCATCTTGCCTAGAAATACTTCTCAGAGCTTCTGGAGGTGAACTAACCTAGAATCCAGAGGCTGAAGTCTTGAGGCATTTGGAGATTGGCAGGAAACAGACATCAGGGAGACAATAAGGCTAAGAGGGTAACTCTCAGAACTTTTCCCACATTATTGCCAAAGGCTCAGCCCTCTTTGCTTACTCCAGAAAACACCCCATCCCTCTTTAGAAGCATGGTCATGCAAGGGTTTGATTTAGAATATTGCTTTAAATCCAGGATTGTCATTTGACTCTACAGAGTAACACCTATGCCCCTACTTCTTCAGGTCTATGGAATTATCCATCAGGGAGATAAGATGGGACACATTTTATCACACTGATAAGGCAGAGATAAGTAGAGTGAGCATATAGAGCAAACTGCTAGCCTGAAAATGAAGGATACTTCCATTACAGTGGGATATGGGAGATGGAACCAGATGGGAAGAGGAAGTGCTTTAAGCTAAGCCCATACTCCACTGAGATGCTTCAAGACTGACTCTGATGGTGTGGATACGACAATCCCAACCTCTCAACCAATTTTGCACACAGATGTCAAATCTTCCAGCTAACCATTCTGTGTTATCAAGTTGCTTGGGGCTAGCCATTGGATCATGCCTTTCTCTGACCCAGTACCAACAGTACTGTTCATATTAAACATCAAATGAAATTTTAAAAGGGGGAGGACCCCTTTCCTTTCACAACTCAAGCTATCCCTGACTTCTCTAGCAGGGTCTTCAGAATCTTTAAGTGAGATTGCTTGTCTTTGCACTTAAATCTTTATAAACCCTGATCTTGGCAGGAATGCTCCTATTAAGTCATTTATTTGCCCCTATGTGGACATATGCCAGTGAAGTGTTCTTGCTTGAGTTGCCTATTTTCTTTTTCTTCTGGTTATCTTTGTGGCAAGGGGCTTAAAGGGAAGAAAGAATTTATTTCAGCTGCTTGTGTTCATGGGCAGACTTCACTAATACTCCCAAGCACATATCTCAGTTCACCTCAGTCATGTTAACTACCCTAGTTTTAGCCATATGTTGACCATTAGAGCTCTTTAAGGAACAGAGTGATATCTAGCACCAAGCTGGATGTTACCCTTGCTAGAGGTGCCATTGTCTACTATGCTTGGGGAGGGTGAAGGGAGGCAGGTCTTACCTGTGCGATCTGTGCCAAGAACTTTTCTATAAATCATAATGTGACAGGAAAAGAGACACTCAGAATGTGCACAAGTGCCATGCTCAGTATCTCAAAGACCAAGGCTGACCCTTTCTTCCTAAAGAAAGTCTTGTTGCTTATTGGGAGACGGTGAGAAAAGCAAATGGTATAGATACACATGAGAGAATTGTTTGTGTGTGTCTGTTTGCATATGATAAGATATGGAAGTTTAAAAGGACTTAGGAATTTAGGATTGGCAGATAGATTGTGCTTCTTCCTATTTTCAAGAGGCTGCTAGGTGTGTTGAGAGACCATGGGTATAATAGAGGAACACTGATTTTAGAGCAGAGTCACCTGGTTTCCTCTGCTGACTCCCAGTTGGTTATTCAAGCTCCAGCAACCATCAGCTGTGCAACCTTCCAGCAAGTTATCTAACGTTTCTGAGTCTCCATGTCCTCATTTGTAAAAAGGAAATCACAACAGTACCAACACTTCCTATGTCCGATTGTGAAGCTAATATTATGAGGTAAATAAAGTGTTGAGTTCACTGTTTGGTATTAGCTAGGAAATAAGTCATTTGTAATTATCTTTGCATGTAAATTATTTAGGAACTCTTTACCCTCTTCCTGTGGCCCTTTCCTCTAAATCCATCCAAGCCTCCATCCCTTTTGAATTCTGATCATTTGAACAGAAATTCCTTCCTTCCTGGACTACTGATATTAATTAATGGTCTAACCTTGGGTTGGGTAATCACATTGTGTCATCAAGCTCCAGATTATTAGATATTACAAGCAAAGCAGGCCTCCAGTTCCTCCCAGACTGAGAAAGGAGGCTGCAAATTGAGTTTAGAGGGTTGCTGACCTTTAGCCCTGGGCTGGCAGCAGTGGCAGCCCACACTCCTGGTCTTGAAAGCCACAGCAGGCTCTCATAATTGAGTTACAGCCTGGGACTAATCCATCTATATGATTTCTTCGCCTGGCTTAATACTATTAACGAAACCGAATTAGGGAGCTGGTGGGGTTGAATTGACGAGAGTGGGGGAAACGGGTTTTCTGCATCTGCATAGTGAGGCTGAAGTCTTTGGTCTGATTAGTGGACTGCTCTAAAGGCCAAATTCTGCTTATGGTCACCTTAGTCCTTTAAAGGAGTGCCAGGCTTCCAGTGATCTGCAAGCTCAGAAAGGACCATCACAGAAAAGATTTCCCAGGACGGCCCCAGGAGCTGATTCCCAACTTCCATCCGCACTGCTCCCCCACCCCTTTCCCTTTCATTGACTCCTCCTTCTTCCCTATCTGACCGCAATAGGATAATTTCTGAGTTCTCCTTGGACTTCTAATTTTCAGGGGACCTTGCGGAGGATTTTGTCACAAGCATGCCCCAGACGAAATGTCGCTCCTACTTACTCTTCTCCAGCACTTGTCCCAAGCCCAACACAGCCTGTTTTCCTGGGCTTGGCCTTGCTAGACGGTGGGTACTCTTGGGTCCAGTTTGCCAACCACAGCGACCAGCCCTAAGAGGAGGGGCCTACGTGTGGGGATGGGGGTGGGAGTGGGAGTGGGAGGTGGCAGCTGCTGAAGTCAGTTTACTCTCTGCCCTGGTGTCATCCAGATCCCAGGGCGCTCTTCTCTCCTCCCAGAGAGCCCCGGTGTTTTAACTTTGGCAGCTGGCCTGAGGCGTAGACTCGCAGTATCCTGGACTGAGATTCCACTGCTCGGTGCAGGCAGTTGCCAACAGCGGAGTCCCCAAAGTGTAGGTGGCTCCCAGCGCGGGCCGGGGCAGCGCAGCCAGAGAAGCAGGAGCTGAGAACAGGAGTAATGGACAGAGGGGGACCGCCCAGTTTTAATTCTAGCGACCAACAATGGAGTCCGCTCTGGCAGCGCCCGCGGGCCCTACGCGTCCGAAGGCTTGGGGGACGCCCAACTCACACGCTAGCCCTCACTCCGCGGGGCTCGCCGCGGTTCGGCCGGCAGGCGGCTGACATCGACGCGCCCCTGCTGAGCTCTGCTTTTACTACAGCCGGCAGGCGGCTTCGTGGAGCCCCGCCCTCGCAGGCCCCCGCCCCCCGCGTGCCCACACCTTGTCGTTTATATAGAAGGCGCCGCGGTGTCCGTTCGCAGCTCTCTGGGACCCGAGAGTTCTTTGGAAGGAGAGCGCGAGCGAGGGAGCGGGCGATCTCCGAGGGGGTGTGGGTGTAGGGAGAGAGCAGGTAAGGGCCATTTGTTACCGCTCCTCTCCTCCGCCCGCGAGCAACTGGGGACCTCCTATGGGCCAAAGAATAGGACCCCGAAATGCATTAATTAGAAAGAAAGAGGCGAACCCCCCCCCCCCCCACCTGGTTCTCCGCGGGCGAGAAGCTGCGCGGTTCTGCGGTGTAACAGGCTCACACGTTGCTCATCACATGTGCAAACATTTCCCTTTCGGGGAGGCTCGTTATTTTTAAGTGAATATTTTCGTCTTTGCTTTTTTTTTAGACCTTCCTCCGGGCTTTATTTTGATTGAGTTGGCGGCCCGCAGCGGATTGGGAGAGGCGGGGGAAAGCAGCCCGCCAGTGCGCCGGCAGCCCACCTAAGCAACTCCCGGCGCGGCCCGCGCTGGCCCGGCGAGCGGTTCGCGCCGAGCCCGGGGAGGCCGGCGGCAAAGCCGGGGAGTCCTAGCCGCGCCTCTCGGCCGCCCTGAGGGTGGTGAGCGCGGCGTTGGGCCGGCGGCCGCGGGGCGCGGAGGAAGCATCGTACCGCTTTGTTCACTTCTTGAGCGCGACGAGCTGCTCCTCCCGTGGCCGGCCGCTCGGGCTCACGGCGGCGGCGGCGGCGGCGGCGGCAGCTCCTCCTTCACTCCTCTCCTTTCCTCCCCACTTTCTCATAGGCAGCGGCGGCAGCAGCGGTGGGGAAAAGCGGATTCCGCCCCGAGCCACACCGAGGGGAGCTCGCGGTCGCGACTTGCCGCCCTAAGCGCTCTCCCAAGTCCGACCCGCTCGGCGAGGACTTCCGTCTCCTGGGCGAACCCTGTCAAGCAAGCTGGGATCTATGAGTGGAAAGGTGACCAAGCCCAAAGAGGAGAAAGATGCTTCTAAGGGTAAGCCCGCCCGCCGAGTCCTCCTGCCTCCCTTCTCTTGGTTTCCCTCGACCCCTCGCGTGCGCGCCGCCCTCCGGTGGCTCCCAGCCTCCCTCCCTGAGCCTAAGCTGCCCGTGACCTCTGCGACCCGGGGCGAGAAAAGGGAGGGGCGGGGCCGCTGCGGGGTCTGGGTTTGCACCGCTTCTCTTCTTCCTCACGGAATTGTCGCCCCTTGAGTGGCTCCAGCCTCCTCCACTCCCCCTCTGTACGCACGGTGGTGGCGCTGCGGGCAGATGAAGCTGCTGCAGCTCGGAGCGCCAGGAACCGCGCTGTCTGCCAACGGCCGCTTGCCTGACTGTGTGAGTGCATGTGTGTGTGTGTGAGCGACTGTACATATGTGTGCTGCGCGGATGTAACATGGTGACATACTCAGAAATCTGCCCCGTTCTTGGAACCCAAGCTTGAACCCACCTTCAGCCCCCTCTCCCCGCCCCCAATGCAAACAAAGAGCCTGGCCGAGATGCAGAACCCCTCCCCCTACACGCTCTCCCCCCCTCACACCCCATACTCCCCAACTCGCTACCAGTCCTACACCCTGGGAAGGCTGGAGCTTGCACCCTAAGACACGCCGAGTGCAAAAGTGAGCAATCTCGGTGCCTCAGCGCCGCCCGCGCTTTGCCTTGGCAGCGCAGCCTAGCCATGCCCTGGGAGAACAAAGGCTGTTGTTCCCTTGCCACTAGTGCCCGGCGAGAGTGGACCTCCGTGGGAGGGGGCAGTCCCCTCCCTTCACTTGCTTGGGTTCAGCCACCTGGCCCAAGACACCGGGCCCCCAGTACTCCCCACCTAGAGTGTGCCTCTCGGCCTGGGCCTCCCACTGGCGGGTTGGGGAGGCACAGCAGAGCAGGACCTTACTGGGGAGAACTCTGGCTAAAGAAGGGGCACCCTCACCTTCGTCACACACACACCCGCCTGTCTTGGCTGAGGATCTGGCTGAGCTCCAGAATGTAAACTGGAGATGGCAGCCTTGGAGACCTGGGCGAAGAGACAGGCGCAGAGAAAGTGTGGAAGAGCAGTGGCAAATGGCAGCTGCCTTAGGCGCAAGTGTTCGGAATGGCCACAGAGCAGACCCTGAAGTGGGCTGGATTGGCCCTGAGTGCCCCACACACTTCAACTGCAGCGCCCGATGCGGAGTCCATGCTGCAGAAGTGGGACTGCAGCGGGGGGAGCCCCAGCTTTCATTCCTCCCTGAGCCCTTGGGCCCCTTTCCCTACCACTCTTCTCTATTCCTTTTTCTCATCTCCTCCTTGCCTCTTCTCATCTCTGAGTTTTCCTTCTCGGGAGATTCTAGGGCAGCGTCAGCCCTCCCCACCCCCCACCCCCGCGGAAAGTTGTCAAAGTCTTCAGCTCAGGACCTTTATACTTGTTTTTTAAATGGAGTAATATCTCTTCTAACTTGCAAAGGGGTTAAGGAAATGCTGAGGAAGTTTATGAGGAGTTAGATCTGGTGTCCAGAGGGTCAGTGTTGCCATCAGCCTGGCACAGGGCTAGAATTCAATTCCCTCCAACCCAGCCATTCAAGTTGGCTGTTTCAGATGCGCAGATTAATTGAAAGAGTAACTTGGCAGAGTAAAACTGCTGCTATACATTTTCAGGGCTTTCCTAATTGTGGAAAGTCTCAAACTTGCATTCATAGGATAAAGCACACCGATTTCATAGTCATTAAAAGGTTTTGTTTTCCACTGAAGGCCCAGAAAGGTAAATACAATCAAAGATTTTAGCACCAAATGATCTAGGCAAGTCATTTCGCTTCTGTTTCTGAGTGTTTTTAAGGTTTGGTTTTGGAATTTGGTGCCTGATTTCTATCAGGTGGTTACCTAAGGCTTATTTTGGGCTACCTTTGGGGAATTCTGAAGCCAAACTTATTTACAGAAAAGTAAGTTGCTCTTTTAGGAATGTCATTTGCAATTGTCCAGAATGGATTAACAAATCTAGAAATGACAGATTTCTGTAAGTCAGTAATGAATTATTTTGGTAGGCATGGTCATGACATGTTTTTACATTGTCTTGCCACATGTGAAACTGCATACCTCTCTAGAGGAACTGTGTAAATAGCACTTGGAATTATGGTTGTTACTAGAACAAAATAATTGTATAAGGCAACTTTTAAGATGAGAGTTTACTTTCTCAATGAGAGGAGATTTGGGATCTTCCAGCTGCTAAGAGCAAGAATGCTGTTTCTGCCTTTTGTTCTTGAATTTAGAACATAGTCAAAATAGCAAACATTTAATAGTCATTAATATTTTCTCAAATATATGAAAAGTGTTACGTGACTAGATTTTAAAGCCTACTTTTGATATTAGGGATGAAAAATACAAAGTCAACTCATATTTTTAGCCAATCAAGTTTATTTATATTGATCATATTTATAAAGAGGTTTGATTATTTACAAATTTCTTATATCAGTTTTGAATTTTTAAGCTAAGGGACTAATTAGCATATTCTTTGTAACATAGCAAGATATGTGATCAAACATCTAATAGAAATTTTGAACTCACACACATTTAATCTTCAACAATGGTGTGACAAATGATTGAATCAAGTCAAATAATATAACAGTTTCAATTTCCCAATCTGTTTTCAGGGCCTACTGCTTGTTTAAATTTAACCTCCTAGCCCATCACTTGAGGCTTATGACCACAGCCAGTCATTACCACAAAGATTATTATCATGGACTACAGTGCTTTTGGGGGGGTGGGGTGGGTTTCAAGCACAGGTAATAGGTAGTCAGTATGTTACAATGAGTTCCTGAACGAATTATGGATTTAAGAACATATAAATTGATGATTGCACTTTTAAATGATACTTTCTTTAATTCATTAAGGTTGAGTAGTGATGGATGATGCTTTTTTTGGTAATCTTTTCAATAATACAGCCAGACAAGATAGACTTCTGTTTGGGATGAGGGCTGGAATCTTTATTCTGATGAAAACTATGAAAAAGACCTCTTGTGTATCCAATCACATTTGTATATTTATTTATACCTTGCATAAACATTAAAATTGGCAGATATGTGTATAGTTTGGGTCATACAGCTCCTGAACCAGAGGATTTGTTTCCATTTCAGGGAAGAAGAAAGCATAACATTTGTTTGTTCAAGCAGATATTCACTTAGCTTTGACTCTTCTCTGCCTTGTCACATAAAATCTTTTCAGCAGTCCTCCGTTGGAAAAGCACTCAGTGAAGGCTGTGTCTGGTTTATTACAACCATTTCCCTGTGGTATCAGAAAACTTGTAGCCTATTACAGATAAAACCAAATCTTTTCTGGACTGAATAAAAGTACTAGCTAATTCTCAATTTCACATTTGTCATTTCTACATGTTTAGAGTTGGACATGTTTTTCAACAACTCTTCTGTGTTTGGCCCAAGACCCACCACCATATCTAGGCAAATTTCAAAACCATGGAGGTTCTGGATTCTCTGGGTGAGACAGCACTAGTGTCAGGCTGGTTCATGCTGGCCCCTGGACAATGGAAGGCAACTCTACAAATAGTTCAAGAAGCCAGCCACTTCCATAGATGCTGCTGTGATTGATTGTGATGCCCATCATTTTGGTATTGATGGTTTACTACCTGATGGTTCTATCAGATGTCTTTATCAGGCTCAGGCCCAGTAAATCGGGTGTTTTTAGAGGTATGTTATAAATCATGATGTTGGTGACTTGTTATTAAAACTTAACTATCATTATCTACTTAGTAGTCATGTAGGGACTTTTTTTACTACCTTGTTATCATGGACCTATGGTTTTATGGGTACTACTATAAGTACTACTATCTTCTGTGCTGATTGAAGGTGGTGATCACAGCTTTGGGTAAGGAGTTGTGGCTGGGGTGATCTCTAATCAGAAATGTTACTTTGTTCTTGAGGATAGGTGCAGGAGATGAGGGTACAATGCCTGCAAATCCTCTGCATTATCATTTTAAAAAGACATTTAAATTAAAGTGAGAAAACAAAGGAAAGTGCTTCCCTATGCTGGCTTACCCTCCCCCCAAATACCAACAGTGACCTGGACTGTGCTAGGCTGGGCTAGAGCATGGTCCTGGAAACTCAGTCCAGGTCTCCAGAATGGGTGGCAGGTGCCCAACAACTGAGCTAACATCTGCTGCCTCCCAGGTCTGCAGTACTAGGAAGCTGGAGTCAGGAAATGGAGCAGGAAATCTAACTCAGGCACTCTGATATTGAATGCCAACATTTTAATCTTAACCACTAGGCCAAATGCCTACTGCAATTTCATTTCTAGTGGTCTGAAACTTCTTTATTGACAGATGCTGAATCTAAAATTGGAGCAACTGAGGGCACGGGTTAGGGGTCTTATATCTTCTCCCTAGCTTAATACTACTTACTCGAAGTCTCCTTTGAGTAGAATTCTTATTATTAAAAGGAGTTAGGATACTTCCTAGGGCAGGAGATGTTGGTGACTTTGGAATGGGAATGGAAATTGGATTGGGACATGTGAGAAGCTGATAATCCACAGTAGGTAGATGATTAATGTATAGTGCCTTTGAAGACAGGATCAAGACTGGGGACAGAATTTGAATATAATTTGGGAGTTGGAAGACTTACTTGTTAGCCAGTGAGTAGGGTGATGAAATTGTTAGCATCCCAGGTCTCTTTGCAGCTGTGCTGTTTTATGCCCAAATCAACTCATTCTGGAATTATAATCAACATAGAGCAACTGTAATGTTTTGCGGCTTTTCAAATATATCGAATCAACAGGATTTTTACTGTCTGTTTCATTATGGCTTATATTTTTGAGTTGAGAAATTTGGAAAAGAATGGAAAATAATTGCCAAGATTAACCAATTTGAGGAGGAAAAAACACATGAATTTAAAGTGTCATGGGTCGAGGAGATCCTAGATGTCTCTTTGCTCAACATTACCTTTGAAATGTGAAGATTAGGTGCCTAATCAGGTTTTAACAATTAGTACAGAACACACATGTCTGCATGACTCATTTTCTGCAGTCACCATTTATGTTTGCTTATCCTGAACACATGTCATCACTGGGGTTTATCAGCACAGGCTGAGGGGTAGATTTCAGGCACATTGTCATATGTAACATGATTTATGTTAGTCCATCTTCATCAACTTGAAATGTAAGTTATCTGTGATAATACTGGTTATGCAAACTCAGTCAAATCTTGCTGCTGACATTTTTTAACATGTCATTTTATCACTCTTTTGAATGTCATATCTTGAAGAAAAGATTATTGTGGGGTGTGGATTTCCAAGTAAATGCACTAATTTCCTAAAGAAAGTAAAATATATAGTAGTCATTATGACCACCACTCTAGCCCTTGTCTCCAATTTCTCCTTAAATAGGATAGCCATTTTTTTTTCTCTAAAGCAATGTTTTGCAGGATATTATCCCTGAAAATTGGGGTTTATATCAAAAAGAAAAATTCTTGATTTTTGGACCAAGATGGAAATATGAAGGACTACTTTATTAGGGGATTTGCATTGTAATTAACATCAAGCCTAAATCACTACTGTTTATGGAGATTACTGAAAATCAGTTCTCATGCTTGACTTCTGCCTCTGCCATTTAAAATTACTTTTAGCATTGATTTTCAAATTGTAACGGTGTTAGTGTCATTGCCTAGTGACTCTCCCCCCCGCCCCCCCCGCAAAGGACTCATAGGTGTCTCTGTTGATTCTTTTGAATCTTGGAGTACTCTTAGTTTCTGTTGGTGTGTAATGTTTGGTTGACACTCCAGGAAGTACAATGTGGCTGGCCTGAGCTGGGTCACTTGTTCGATCTGCTGCAGAGACATCAGAGTAGGTCTGGATGCTCGCTATGTGGCTGTAAAGAATTCCCCACTGGGAAAGCCTGTCCTTTTTGGACCCAGGCCTGGGAAGGAGATAATCTTCTGGTGAAAGGTAGGACTGGTTAGGGACTAAATTAAAAAAGAGTTATCTTCTTAAAGATGGTACAAACTCAATTTCCTTTCTTCGTAATTGAAGTTTATGTACAATAATGTGCATAAATATTTAGTGTGTATCTCAATGAATTTTGACAAACATTTATACCCATGTAATCAGCACAAAGTCAAGATAAATATTTCCATCACCTCAGAAAGTTCTCAGAGGCTGCTTTCTATTCAGACTTCCCTCAAAGGCAGCTATAATTTTGATTTCTATCATATATTAGTTTGCCTGTCATTGAATTTCATTTAAATGGAATCACTCAGTATGCATTCCTTGGTTTCCAACACTTGTGGTCACCTTCCTTTTCAGTAAGCTTCCTTCCGCTGATAATATCCCTTCTCTCTGTCTTGTCCTTTGGTTTCTGGGAAGACTTCCATCCTGTCCCACAGTAGGGCACTCAATAAGTTCTTGTACCTGATTCGGTTACAAGTAATAGTTGTTCAGTGATCTAGGCAAGGAAGGGAATTCCTTTAAACAGAAGTATACTTTATTAGTAACAGTCATGTTGCTATCATTGTGATAGTTGCTTATGAATTATTGAGCCCTTGCTATTTACTAGGAATAATTGCTTTTATATTATATATAT
The DNA here is from genome assembly GCF_964237555.1 of Oryctolagus cuniculus. Taxonomy (NCBI): domain Eukaryota; kingdom Metazoa; phylum Chordata; class Mammalia; order Lagomorpha; family Leporidae; genus Oryctolagus; species Oryctolagus cuniculus. The sequence continues at coordinate 117,456,263 of NC_091453.1, read as the reverse complement.
ATATATATAATATTTCCCACAACAACCAAATGAAGTAGCTAGTGGTATACAGCATATAGAATTTTGAAGTGAGAAAATTGAAACTTTGAGATATTGTATTGTTTGAGATCACACAGCTAGTGGGTTGCAAATACTAGTGCATTGCTTGTTATTGTAATATCGTAGTAATCAAGGAATGCATGTTGAATGAATTTATCATACATATATCAAAAGTCATTTTATTTATACCAGGGATTTGACGTGAAATATTTCATTACATCTTCATAATGAGCTATGGAGGAGAATATATATACATACACATACACTATATATATGTATAAAATCACATTTAAATATATATATATAATATATGTGTGTATATATATATATATACTTATGTTCTTGCAGGAGGTGGGGGGAAGGGTCCAGTGTTCTGGTGTGCACTGTTGCTTATGCAGCAAGTGGGAGGCAGTGTTAAGATGGTGGCAGTCAGAGCAGCACTTGTGGCCATGGGACGGGGCCGAGGGGGGGTGCTTTCTGCTCCACTGCCCACACCTATCAAGGTGTCCTTCTCTCCATACACCTGACCTGCCTGCCGGACGCCTCAAATGTTCTTCTCATTTGATAGATGAAAAATCTCAGTCTCAGATATTGAGGCCATTCTGAAGGCACTGAGCTGGAATGAAGATTTGAGCTAGGTCTGGTTGACTCCAAATCCAGTTCCTAACCAGGAACCACCCCATTATATAGCCTTCCTAGGCAACACAGTTTATTCTTTTCTAAGCTAGATTTGCACAGACACAATTACTTGTGCCTGCTAATATGGAAGTAATGAAGAAGAGTGTTCTTATACTCCAGGGTTATGTTTTTGTTCAGCTGAACCAATGTTTGAATACTTCAGTGTCTTTTCTGTACCAGGTACTGTTCTGGGCCTTAGCTTAAGATGAAAGATACCCAGTCATACCATACAGGTGCTCTTTTCTTCCTTTTTGGCCTTGAAATTCTGACTTTTCATTTCCTGGTGTGCCTCTCACTTCATGTCTTCACTTTATTCCCTTGCATCCTTGCTACAGGTACTGGTCAGTCAACTGTGGCTGTCAAAATGGGAGCATTTGTCCATTTGAACACATTGGTAATGTTTTCCAGAACTGTTTCTGTGAGCTTGTTTTATCTGTGTTTTCAATATTACCCTTCCCCTTAATTCACTGTTGAGTAAAACTCTTATTTTATTTCTCACCACATGGCATACACTTTCAATCTATCTTTCACCAGAATCGCATGTCTCATTTCTCTGCATTTCTTTCTCAATCCTGCCAGTTCTCCCTCTGTTGCCCCCTTTTATCCCCTTCCTGCTTGTCTTGTCAACAGATGCCAGTGGCTTTTATTAAGTGAATGGGGTTCCTTAGGGTGTACTGGGCTATTTGGAGGAGTCTCATTTCTGGATTTTTCCCCGAGATAGCTAAATTAACCACAGGGAAGAAAAATGCCCTCCCCTCTGAAAATGCAGTTCCACAGAGGCAGCATTTCACTACTTATTATGTAACTCATTTCAAATGGAAAAAAGTGTGAGCTTTATTTTTTATACTATTTATGCTGCCTTCAGTTAGATAATATTTCCAAAAATATATCTTGTTAACAGAGACACACGCCTTGAATGAACATATTAATTATAGTTTTCAAAGTTGGGAATCATTTAGTGTTTCTGTGTGCTGCAGGAATCTATGTTTAACAGCAGTAATTAACAGTGACAGGTCTATTGCATGGCTATAGGTAAGTTTAATAACAAACATGAAACAGTTCCCTAAAATCCCTCCAAAGCATGTAGGTAGCATTTCTGCTGCTTTGGAACTGAGGGTTAGTAAACACTTTGAGTTCTTAAAATATTTATCTTGGCTGTTAAAAACTAGAAGTAAACAGCCCAAAGAAGGCAGGCTGAGTGCAGTTCTTGAATATGCCCATGGATATTTTCAGAATCTTTGAACCATGTCTTTGAAAGTAGTGAGAATTGACCTGCTTATTTTGCCTTTGATACTCTATGTATATGCTTGCCTCTCCCCTTGGGGGGGGTTTATTGAACATGAAGCCTTCCCAGAGCTCTGAGATTTGCGGGAGGCTTTCCGAGCTCTGACAACAATGTGAGCCATTCTCCTGGAAACAAGGCAGGGCACTCCTGGATGCTCTCTTTGCAGGGTGCATTTGTTTTCCAGCTAGCTAGGAACCGGACAGTCGCGCTCAATGGTCTGGGCAACCAGTGTCGCTCCCCAGTCGCCATGTAACCTGGCAAGCGAGTTTATTACAAACCTCAGTGTGCTCATTAGCCTCGTGATGTGGCAGCTGCCTAAAAAAGCACGGAAAAGTTGTGTCACCGAAGGTGAAACTTGGCGAAGAATTGCGCGGCGCCGGGCATGACGAAGCTCCTTCCACCGGCGGCGGCGGCGGCGGCGGCGGCGGGCAGCCGAGGAAGCTTTGCCCACTTGCCCTCGGTGACCACGGCCAGGCTGGCTGCTGTGGAGGCGCCGCAAACAGAGCCGCGGCGCCGAGTTAGGGCGCCGGCGGTGCGGCATTTGCAGGGGGTGGGGGGAAGGGGCCTGCACTCTGGTGCAGCCCTAGGCATCCTGTCTAGCCCACCGTCGCTTATGCAGCCTGTGGGAGGCAGGGTTAACATGGTGGTGGACAGAGCAGCGCTGGTGGCCGCGGGGCGGAGGAGGGGGGGCACGCTTTCTGCCCCACTACCCACACCTAACAAGGCATCCTTCTCTCCATACACCTGACTCGCCCGCTGGACGCCTCAAAGACAGGCACATGGGCCAAGATTCTAATCAGAGACTTGAAGTCAGGGCTTGGCCAACAGAAAAGCTTTGCTTTAATGCTGATTCGGTTTCAGCTGTTCAGAAGCCTAGGCTGCATCTTGAGCAGAATGCTCAAGGCTGTTTTGAATTTATTTTTGTGCTTTCGTGTTGCTTATGTTTCATTGCATTGCTTTTTTCGGATTACAACATAATGCATGTTTACTGGGGACAATTTGGAACATCATAAAAGCATAGAAAAGAAAATATCACCCAAGGTTTCACTCGTAGTTAACTTTGAGATTTTTCTTCCAGTCTTTTTCTTTGCATATTGTAATAAATAGATAGGCATGGATACTTTAAGTTTATGTAGGGTGTCATTCGGAATATGCTATATCCTGCCCTTTTTCCTCAACAACGTGTTAGGATGATATTCTATGTCATTAAATAATCAGCACCATCATTGTTTATGTGTGACAAAGGAGAGATGGTGATTTTGTACTTGTAAGTTTGAAAGGTTTTTCTACACTTCTTTAAGATCCTTCTCACTGGACTCCAGAAGCCCTATGTAGTGTACTTTTATAAAAGTACATATGTGCATATGTGGGGATACATATATGCATGTGTGGAGACATATGCATGTGTAAATCTGCAAATACCAAATTAAGTATATGTTTACAACGATTCACATGTGTAAACAACAGCATGAGAAATATGCTTAGTATAAATCCTGGAAGAATATACACCAAAAGGAAACTTTAAGTGGTTGACTTATAGAAGCTTCATAATTTTAAATCATATTTTCTATTTTCCCTATGATGTACATGTATAATTATATTAATATAAAAACCAAAAATATCTTTTATAGATTATCTTTCAACTGACTTCTTTGCTCCAGTTCCTACCATTCCTTTATCTGGAACGCCCTTTTTATTGTTTCTGCATTTTCTGATCCTGCAATTTAAAATCCATCCCTCAGGAAGCATTTCTTTACCGTCCTAGCAGGAACTGTTTATTCCTTGCCCGGGGCTTCTGAGTTACCCATCTTGCAATACCTGTGAGCGATTTGGGGTGTGTCTTGTAATTAACTCTTCACCTACTTCTGCCTTAAGTATATTCAGAGTGTTGCCTTACATATACTTAAAGACACGTATCCATGCCTATGTCTTATATACCCAACTAGATTGTATGCTCCTCAAGGGTCTTTCTCCCAAAACAGATGCTTGTGAAATGAATTACTTAATGGCAATGTTCAGGATGTTGCCTGAGTTTCTTTAACTGCTCCTGTAACTTTGAAGCTCTATACTAAAAGCCCTTTGCATTCCAGCTGGGTTAAATATGGCTAATTTGGGATGTAATTGCTACTTTACTATGGGTTATCTTCTATGTTGGAATGAATACATGGTTAAAAAGTATGGATTTAAGAGGTTTGGGTTCACATCTAAGTTCCTCTACTGATTTGGTGAATAATTTGGGGCAAATGACCTTTCTAAGCCTCAGTTATTAAAAATGAATACAGTTATATTTGTCTCACAGGGTTGTTTTTAAGTATCAGATGGGATAATATATGGAAAGCATTAAAAACCATGTCAGCTTCTTAGAATTTGGTCATGATTATTTTGATAATATTACTAAAATAGTAATGATTTTTGTAATCATAATTCAAGTAACAGAATTCTTGTGAGAGGGCTTGCCAGGAATAGAAACAAATCTATAGGTTTACACTTTCTGTCTGACAGTCATATTCCATCTTAAGGGATTTCAGTTATACAAATTCACTACTAATTCATCCATTGGTTTACTCATTATTCATTGAAACTTCTGTGTGCCAGCTGCTGCTTTAGACACTGAAAATACAGCAGTGAGCTGGACAGATATTCATCCTTGCCTTTATGTATCTTGTATTTTCCAAGTTTACTTTGGGAAACCACACTTCTAGTTCGTGAAGTACTCTGCTCCTTGTAAGTGGAATGTCAAACAGTTAGTGACCTGGTACCTAACTTGTCCATCAGGGCCTTTGCCAGGCTAAGCGACGAAAGAGACTCTTTGCCAGGCAAAGAGACAAGCTGGCTGGAGTCAGATGTGTATCTGAACCACAAAACTGTGGTTTCTGATCCTGCTTGGGCATCAGCATCACCTCCAGCCACATATATTTCCCGCTATGAAAATCTGATTTAGTAGATCTGGGCAAGTGGCTCAGGAAACCATATTTTTTATAAAACTCTACAAGTGATTCCGTTGCACAGCTGGTTGAGGGACTTAATACCTCTGAGCAGTGATTTTTCAAGACTGCCCCAGATTAAGAATCACCTGTACAGTTTGTTTGAAACAAAAACAAAAACCAAACATTCCCTACCCCTGACCTTCTGAACCAGAATTTTAAGAAGAGAGCTTGGTAATCTGAATTGTAAACCAGTGTCCCAGTGAGTTTTGTCATCAAGAAAATTGGGGAAACTGTCCTAGAATTAATCAAACAGAAATTACATGTTAATGTGCATTTTTCTGGTGGGTAGGGTCCATAGCTTTCCACAGGTTTTCAAAAGGGTAAAGGATTACAAAACTTTTACTAGAGGTGGAGCCATTGAAATCCAGATCCAGCATTGTGGTCAGCTATGCAATTTGGCTCTTCAGTTTACTCACAGGTTGAATTATGTAACCCGTAAGGTTCCTCTGACCATTATTCATATTCCAGATACAAATGTTGTATATGGAAACTTCCTTACTCTCTTCTTGCTCCTCTCTTATTGCCAACCTTACCTCCAGTCTTCCTCTTGCCTGTACTCTAAGAGACTATGGGAAAGAAGCGGATTCCAAATCCTGGGCCCATCAAAAGAAAACAGGACTTGGAAGGAGCCCTAAGGGTACCTTTCAAAGTTGGCAATCCCCATATAACTGTAAGGGTAGCAGAGGTCTGTGCCCAAATATTTTTACCTATTTGGTAGCTTGAACCTCAGTGGATCTTAAAATGCTGAGATAAGAGGGTAGCAGCAGGACTTCTAAGATAGCTCTCTGCCAGTCTAGAGAAGGATGATTCAGAGGAGTCAGGGGAGTTCCCCCTCTTTCTTGAACATCTCTTTCCTCTGTATACCTGGTAATGGGTGGGAGGTAGAGGAGGGGGATGTGAGGGTTGGACTAGGTCTTGATGAACACCCACCTCTTCAAATCTTTCAGGCAACAGGTGATGTCTATATGATTGGTTCATGACCAATCAAGTGCATTGACCTATTACTGCTAGTTACTTTGAGGTATAAATGTTTTCTACTTCCCTTACAGAATTGGGGGTTCAGGCTGTATAGGATGACCTGATTTGTTTTACAAGAGCCTTTAGGATTTTGACAAACTTCACCATTTAAAAAAAATCCAGCTTTCTCCCGCCACCCCACTGAACATAAAAGCAACCTTTGAATTTATGACACAAAGAGCATGCCTTTAAAGGGCACCATGCACAAAAAGGGAGGAGAGAGAAGTAAGGCACTTCATCTTCTTTTCTGAGGCCATTGTCTCTAGACAAGTGACAAAACTGAATACCTTGAAATATCTTGTATTGATTTTTAGTGCACAGCCTTCTCCCTAGGATCTGAAAAACCCAGTAGAAGGTAATAAACTTGTTCCCCAGCCTTTGAGCCAGAGTTGAGTTGCTTAGTTTACACAGCTGGAAGAAATGTGAGTAGTTGCCCCACTGAGAGTGGGATTTTGTCCAGGGTGAATCTCTTTTGAACATATTGTATATAGGTGAAACTCTATTTTTGAAATTTTTCAAAACCTTATACATACAAGTTGAACTCAAATGGTAAATCGGGAGGGAGTCATAATAGTGAAAGAATTATTGTTTTATAAAAAGTTTTTCTTTTAATAGCATCATCTCCAGTGTACTTGAATATTTCCTTAGAGATTTGGGACTATTTGATTAAAAATAAAGAAATAAAAGTCAAGCCTAGAGGCCTCTTGAAACTTTTGAGTTCCTTGCAATTCTTATTATAAACTGTTAACAAGAGTGGCTATTTTTGCTTCCCAGGTTCTTACAATTGTGAAAAAAATATTTTTAATTTTTATTGTGATAAAATATACAACATAAAATTTACTTTTGAAACCATCTGTAGGTGTGTGGTTCTGTGTCATTAAGCACATTCACATTATTCTGCAAACATCACTACCCTGCTCCCCAGGTTCTTCTTTTTTTAAAGATTTTATATATTTATTTGAGAGGTAGAGTTACAGATAGAGAGAGATAGACAGAGAGAAAGGTCTTCCATCTGCTGGTTCACTCCCCAAGTGGCCACAACGGCTAGAGCTGGGCTGATCCAAAGCCAGAAGCTTCTTCCAGGTCTCCCACATGGGTGCAGGGGCCCAAGCACTTAAGCCATTTTTCCGCTGCTTTCCCAGGTCATAGAAGAGAGCTGGATCAGAAGAGGAGCAGCCAGGGCTAGAACTGGTGCCCATATGAGATGCCAGCACTGCAAGCAGAGGATTAACCTGTGCCACAGTGCTGACCCCACCCCAGGTTCTTAATCATGGATTACAGTGGCTGGAAGGGACCTTAATAATAATTTAATCCAGTCTTCCCATTACAGAGAAGAGGAATCTGGCCCACAAAGGGGCAGTGACCACAAAGTTGATTGAACAAAGCTAAGGACTAGGCCACTGCATTTCCATATCAACACACTGACCAGTTTAGGCAGGTGGCCTCATTTACTCAACTGATAGCAGAATCAAGTACTGGTATAAATGTTTTGGATGCTTTTCTGATTTTTCTGTTAGCAAGCAAACAAAAATGATTTTTGTGGTCGAGAGCCAAGAGGCCCTTCAGAGACTGTTTAGTTCAAATTCTTTATTTAAAAGTTGGCTCTATTTGCTATTTGTAAATACAAATTGAACTTCAAAAAGATGCTAATATTCCAATTTCTAAGATCATGGAGAATTCTCCCTAAGCCTCCCTTTCACTGACTCCATGACATTCAGTGGATGAAACCAGGTCCTTTGTGGGTGGCAGTTATTAATAAGCTTTCCTTGGGATGTTTACAGTAAATGCTGTGACCTAAATAAGGTTGCTTGTATTGTTTTTCACCCACAGAAGAAGAGTTTTAAAAGTATATTCAATCCCCTTTCATACCATTGTACTAGCCCATGGAAAAAAGAACTGAAACCTTGTATTTTTCTCTTATTTATATATTAGGTGAGAAAACTTTCATTAGATGGAGTATACTGCTTCTACAGAAGTTAAACATTTGGGATCTTTGTGTACCACACATTTTCTCGGAATAGAGCTTAATAACTGGACCATGTAGCACTGTGACATGAACTTTATTTAAAATTTAATTTTTAATTTTGGTAAAACACAGGTAACAAAATTTGCCAACTTCACCATTTTTAGGTGTACACTTCAGTAGTGGATAGTATATATTAACATTGTTGTGCAACCAATCTTCAGAACTGTTTTATATCTCGCAAATCTGAATCTCTATATCCACTAAACCACAACTTCCTATTTCTTCCTCCTCCAGTCTAAGTCAATCACCATTATACTTTCTGTTTCTGTGGTTTTGACTAGATACTTCATATAAGTGGAACTATACAGTATTTGTCAGTTTTTGACTGGCTTATTTCATTTAGCATAATGTCCTTGGGGTTTATCGGTGTTATACCATGTCTGAAAAGTTTCTTCCTTTTAACCACTGGATAATATTCCATTGACTAGATAATACTGAATTCCATTGAATAGATACTATTTAATGGATGATAATCCATTGAATATAAATTTGACTCATTCTGCCATTGGAAATAGTTCACTTCCTAGTTTTGAAATAATGTGACATTTTTATTTGTTTTTTATCTGCTTTTATGTGTGAGACATAGCTTATGTTCAGGAGCACAAATTAAACTTAAGTATGTGACAATTACAGTTTTTCCTTAACCCTTTGTGGAAAATGAGAGTAATATTTGTTGAGTACTTGTCATCACATAGAGGAAATAGCCAAGCCTGGGCTTTAGTTTTGATTTTGGTAAGTTCCTTGGATATTTTCCCTGTGAAATATCTCTTTTCCTAGCTACCTCTGGAGATGATATGCACAGGTATTGTGTGTGGCCTTGGGTTATGCAACTAGTGCCCTGAGTGTTTGGTGTGTATTAGGGCACAGGTTTTCTACTCCATGACTGGTTCTTAAGCCTTTTATTCTCATGTCCCTGCATTCTTCTGAATCTTCTCTAACATGTTTATAAGTTTCTTGAAATAGGAATCTCCCAAAGTGGACTTTGGTTTTTAATAAAGGCTCCAGCAGTGTTGAATATATTCATTTTCCCATTGATGTGAGAAAGCATGCAGATACATTTATTTTCAGGTGATAGACAATACTTTAGAGACACATGCCTGAGAATCTGGTCTTTATTCATTCAAAGAGCATCAGCCATATGGCAGGCTCAGTGCCAGGCACTGGGGAAACTCTGGTGAGGAAGACAGTCCCTGTTCTTGCTTTTCAGGAGTTGATAGTGGGTGGAATAGGCAAGGGAGCAGTGCCCTTGATTGGAGAACATGAAGAGCTAGGGAAACTCCAGAAAATATAGGTAAGGGAGCTGATGAAGTCGCTGGTGGTAGTAATGGTCTTAGGAACCTGATACTGGAAGGATGGGTAAGAATTTGTCAATTGATGATGATGAGGAAGAGTGTCCTGGAAAATGGGAACATCACATTACAGGCTAGTTGTTAAACAAGAACATAGATTACAGAACTGAAGGAGGTTCAGTATACTCAGAGAAGCAAGTCACTGTACTTACTTGGACAGTCTTGCATGTGCTGAATTACTTTCATTTCAGTAAACAGTCTCATCTATTACAATTTTTAAGTAAGAATGTAAAAAATACCACTTTCTATGCAATAAAAAGGAGATTTCCTAGTAGGAAGAATTATATGAAGAGAGAAAGAGGCAGAGGGCAGCACTGTGGTGTACATGGTAAAAACGCCACCTGTGGTGAAAGCATCCCATATGGGCGCCGGTGCATGTCCTGGCTACTCCATTTCTGATCTAGATCCATGCTAATAGCCTGGGAAAAGCAGTAGAAGATGACCCAAGTGTTTGGGCCCTTGCATCCATGTGGGAGACTCGGAGGAATCTTCTAACTCCTGGCTTCAGTCTGGCCCAGCCCTGGCCATTGTGGCCATTTGGAGAGTAAACCAGCAGATGGAAATCTCTCTGTCTCTTCCTCTGTCTCTCTAACTCTGCCTTTATAAATAGCAAAACAGGCCGGCGCCGCGGCTCACTAGGCTAATCCTCCGCCTTGCGGCGCCGGCACACAGGGTTCTAGTCCCCGTCGGGGCGCCGGATTCTGTCCCGGTTGCCCCTCTTCCAGGCCAGCTCTCTGCTGTGGCCCGGGAGTGCAGTGGAGGATGGCCCAGGTCCTTGGGCCCTGCAACCGCATGGGAGACCAGGATAAGTACCTGGCTCCTGCCATAGGATCAGCGCGGTGTGCCGGTCGCAGCGCGCCGGCCAAGGCAGCCATTGGAGGGTGAACCAACGGCAAAGGAAGACCTTTCTCTCTGTCTCTCTCTCTCACTGTCCACTCTGCCTGTCAAAAAAAAAATAGCAAAACATAAAAAAAGAGACAGTCTCAATGATAACTTAATTCTTTGATTTAAATGTCAATTATGAACAAAACCTCAGGATGCTATATTTTTAAATGGATAAAACTCATTAGATTTTAAGTAGAAGATATTTATTTTGCTGCTAAGATTGGAGACCTTGGGATTTTATCAGTTATGGTTACTATGAGCAGAAGTCTATGTATGTGCCTGCAACCGTGATTTTTTTTATTGGACTGAGAGATAATCTCTCCACTATTCAGGCAACAGATTGTTTATCAGCAAGACACATCCAGCCTAGAAATCAGCTTAATCAACTTTATCAATATAAAAGTATATAGTTATATGGGAAGTGTTATTAGGTCATGACTTTTTATTAAATCAAAAAGGCCATTGATATTTAATAGATAATACCGTTCTTAACAGCTCAGAATGTTGTCATGGAGGACTTAACTCATTTCTGATTTCAAGTTAATCATTCATACTGAATCTCAGCTTTGACTTCAATACTTTAATTACAGTAAAAGTACTTTCACAGATATGTGCCTGGATTTTGCCACATAGATATTTCAAGACAGTTCATTCATAATACTCATTCAGTGAACACGTACTGAGAACTGGCTCTGTGTCAGACTTGATTCTAGATATTTGAAAAAGGTGACCAAGCTATAGATGGTCCCTGCTGTCAGGAAGCTCACAGTGCAATGGGAAACAGACAAGAAAATAATCAATTTGGATAAGCACAGTGTGACCAGTGCTGTAATAAGAGAATCTTGAGAAACTGTGCAAACCTAGAGCAGAATAGTTGACTCAGCCTTGAAGAATTAGGATATGATCCCTCATGAAAGAGTTTAGCTGGGATCAAAAAGGTGATTAGCAGCTAGCCTGGCAAAGAGGAGGGAGAAAAGAGTTTCAATGAGAAGGAATGGCATATGTGAAGACAAAGTTAGGTATGGGGCAAGGAAAGAAGGGAGGGGTAGTGTGAAGGACTATGAATACACATATAAATGTGAATAAGTGCATTATGGCTAGAGAGAAGTGAGTGAGCCTAGAGAAGTAGGGAGGGGCTAACACACATGAGCATCCAGGGCCCTCTATGTGCTGACAACTGTTAATGAACATAGGTGATGCTACAGTGAATAAAGATCTTTGGGCTTACATTTTCTCTCTCTGGAGCATATACAATAAGCAAACTAAATAGATAAAAAGTGATGTTATCTGCTTACAAGTGCTACAGAGGAAACTAAAACAATGGAGTGTGTGGGGGGGTTGTGGCTGAAGTTTTGAGTATGGTGGTCAGAGATGGACTCACTGAGAAGAAGATATTTGAATAAAATACTGAGAGGCATCCACACACATATCTGTAGGAAGATAGTTGCTAGTTGCTAACTTTTCCATGTTGCCTGGGCAAAAGAAAAACACTCAAGAATAAAAATTGTGTTACCCAGAAGTTAGGCAGTTAAAGTTGTTTTTTATTGCATTCCTGTATAAATTTTGCAAAGGAGAATTTCAAATACAGTCTCCAGTTATTTCAATCTTAAAAGTGCATGAACAGCATTTTTATTGCAGTCTCTGAAATTTCTACATATGCATACAGATAACATTTGCACATACTAAATTGGTATGGAACCATGGATATACCTGCTTTGGCATTGAAACTACTTGCGGATTTGCAAATGCAAGCGTACTAGATTTTCATTTATGCCAAAGGAAGAATAAACTGTTTTGATATCTTGGAAGAATGAGCATCTCCCTGTACAGAGGATTAGCGTGGGCTACTTGAGGCCATTTGATTCCTGAAACTAGGGAGAAATATCAGCTAGATAGATCAGCCTCTTCTGAGGAACTGCAAGGTACAGACAAGAACAGTATTGAAGTACTTGCATTGAGTAATGTGTGAATCAAGGATATAAGGAGTTCAGTATTGTGAACAAATGTTAGGGCTAGTAGATGTATTCTTTTTCTTCCTGAACAATGTTCTCTTAATACTTGCTGCTTCCACATGGATATGTAGGGAAGACCCATTAGGTCTTGAAGGGCAAAGTGATTACTGTAATGAGAACACAAACTCAAAGTGAAAAGCTACTGCACCAGCCTCCCTGGGATAAAATCTTGGCATGTGATACTTAGCTTTTTGGCATGTCCAGCTTGCCAGTTTTATGCAAACATATAGAGCATGAGGGTGGATTCATACTAAGAGAAGTAGCTATTATAGTTAGAAAAGAGCTGGAGATTTGTCCTTCCTCTTTGTCTCCAGTTAAGTGCGTATTGGGGTGTGTATGTGTGATCTTAACAATAAATGTTTATTTTTCATGACTTTTTAAATTATTTTCTGGTACTTTATTTTTTCATGTTAATGTAATTTCAACACACACAAAAAAGATTCCATATAATTCACAGGTACAATTCTTAGAATATAATGCTATCCTTCCTCCTTCCTTGTTAGTTTTTGATGTTACATATTTTTCAAGATTACATATTTTAATTAACATTGTAGTCAAGAGCTTAATGCTCCAATAAATTTTGAGATCAACAAGTAAAAAGTGATAAGACACTAGTTCAAAAGAAATATAGGAAAGGACTATAAACAATAATCAAATGGAAAGATGACCATTTCACCTATGCATAGGAAATTTTAAAACAATCACAGATCATTAAAACTATAGTAGTATAGTATTCTTAACCACTGGTTTTACAAAGATATAACATAAAGTTAATATGCATATTTAAAAAAATTTTAAATCCCCACACATAATGTGCAAATTTGTGAGATACAATGCACATATATGTTATGTGATGATCAGATCAGGTTAATTAGAATATGTATCCTCACAAATATTTATCATTTCTTTGTGGTGAAACAGTTAAAATTCTTTCTTCTAGATATTTTGAGGTATACAGTAAATTACTGTTAACTATAGCCACTTTACTGTGGAATAGAACATCAGAATTTATTCTTCCTATTCAAAATTAACTTTGTACACATTGATCAACCTCTCTCTAACCCCTTCCCCCATCCCACTTTTATAAACTTCTGATTAACACTATTTACTTTCTTCTTCTATAAGATTAACATATTTAGACTCAACATATGAGTGAGAATGTTCATTTATTATATAAAGTTTTAAATGGGATGGTTAGGGAGGAGGGAACTGTGTGTATTTCTGGAAAAGGGCAGGAACTGGGTGTACTTGGATGAGCCTCTTAATCTCCCTGGGTGTCAGTTTTATGAACTTCTACAAGGACAGTAATAATGTTAAACACTTACTAATCTTATTGGAGAATAAAATGAGATATGGTATGCAAAAGACTCTGGTATAGTACTATATATGAGGTATACTTTTTAAATGAACAGGCAGGCTTTCTACAAGACCTTTCCTGGTGGAATACTATTCAGTCACTCAAAGAATATAGTCTTTAATCAGATTTCCCCAAATTAGCATTATTCACATTTGAAATGACATGTTTAATTTCTAAGCTTCCATAGCCCAGATTATTTCATTTTACTACCTTTCCCACCCCACCCCAAGGGAAAATGTGAAGAATTTACTATTGACAAATAAAAGATAATGTACTGTGAAAATGACAGGCTGGATCAGCAGGAGAGCTTGCATTTCTGCTGCTTTGCTGTCATCCAGTGATGGAAATATTATAGAATGTTTAATACTCTATGAACTACAACAATATGCAGTTTCAGAAGAATCAACCCATGATACTTCAACTTATTTAACATAAAAGACTGATGGTCCTATTGAAATTCAAAGCTTGGACATTTTTTCAGGGAGGACAATTTAAACTATTTAGGAATTACCTCGCTGGTATCTCAGTTCCAGAGATTTTCCTTTTCATATTCAAACCAAGGTACTCCTGAGACTTCTCATCTAAGTTCCTTTCTCTGTATGGACCTTCAGCATTTCATAATAAAGAGGTAATATGATGGGGGTGATTAAACATGCAGAGTTTGTGCCTTGATTCCTCCCTCTGTATAATGAGGATGGCAATAGAACCTTCCTCACTAGATTGTTCTGTGGATTAAGTCAGTTAATATATATGATATTTAGAAAAGTAACAAGCACCTAGTTAGCTGTACTGTACTGAAGTGTTTGATACTGTCATCTGTTATTTCTTAAGTCCCTATTATGGTGATTATTGTCTAAAGCATAAAGTTTGACTGCTGTTAGAAAGGAAAAAAAAGAGGTGATAAATTATGTTTGTCAATGAAGCAACAACATCTGTCACAAAGGTTTTTCACCACTTCACCCACCTGGAAAAGCCCTACCAGTTCCTTAAAGGCCTAGTTCAAACATCACCTCTCCCCACCTTTCTCCCTAAGCCTACTGGATAATTTCCACTCTTATCACAATGCTTTATTAGTAAGTTCCTGGATTATAGACTTACCAGATGACATCGTATTCATCCTTCCATCACTAGATTGTGGGCTCCATGAGGACACATACTGGTATAGTTCAGCACAGGGCATGGATATGTAGAAGGCAGTTGATGCTGATGGGTTGTTGATAGTAGCAATACAGATTTCCCTTTTAGGTTTGCTCTTCCTTGTGTTCACTGCTTTCTCTGCAGGTCTAGACTAGAGTCAGCCACCAATGTCCTTAAGTCACTGCCTGGCCAGGTACCTGCAAATTTTTTGTAGTGGGCAGCTGGACAGCTGACTATTTATTTTAGTGTCCTGCATGGTACCAGTCATTTACAAAAATTTGACAGATTGATAAGGTTGGTCTTTGCCCTGAAAGGGTTTGAATTCTAATCTCAAATGGTTGTATCTGAAATGGGTGTCAGAGAAGGCCCTGCAATGAAAACAGCAGGTGAGTGGAAGCCAAATGAATGAAGGTAAAATGAATATGAGGTCCTGATAATGGACCTGTCATGAACAGATACTCATTCATCAGCTGAAAATTATTTTGGGCCAAGCTTATGCTGGATACTAAGAATTCAGAGATATACAGAACATGGCCCTGCTGTTGTCTTAATATACCATGTGGACACGCAAGGAATGCATTCCTTTATTCATCAGTCAATTATGCATTCATTAACCATTATTAAGTTTCTAATTTGGGCTTCAGTTGGTGTTAAATACTGAGGATACTGAAATAAATTATGTCAGTTCAATACACTACCATAGTCCATTTAGATGTATACAATAAAACATACAATCGTCTATTTGCCATTTTTCAAAGTGCTTTTTACATGAGGCAGGTTTAATCCTCCAGCAATCCTATAAAGTTGTTTCTTTTATCTCTGTCTCTCATCATATATGAGGTTATGTACTGGTATTATGAATTTTTGATTATTAATTTAGATTATACACTAAGACACACCAGTTAAGCAATTTGCCTGTGATCTCATGGCTAAGCAGTAGCT
This sequence comes from Oryctolagus cuniculus, assembly GCF_964237555.1. Taxonomy (NCBI): domain Eukaryota; kingdom Metazoa; phylum Chordata; class Mammalia; order Lagomorpha; family Leporidae; genus Oryctolagus; species Oryctolagus cuniculus. The sequence continues at coordinate 117,440,549 of NC_091453.1, read as the reverse complement.
GAGCTGGACCATGAACCCAATTCTTCTGAATGGTTTCTTTATGTCTTGATATCACAAGACTGTTCAACTCAATATTGTGTGAATAGGAATGAAGCTTGGAAACTAATTTTCTGTGGGAAAAGTTGCATCTTTCTTCTAAAGCAATGAAAGAATGATTTTGCTGAATGTGAAAATTGTCATCAACTCAGGAAGTTATGAAAAGTTTGAAGACACATCATGAAGTGAACAAAGCACTAAAAATAAGAAAGAGTCACATCTGAGTGAATTGCCGAAGTAGTCCACTCTGAGATACTTTAGTTTGTCAGGATCTCTTGTTTGTCCCATGTTTTTCTTTCCTTTCTTTTCTCAGTGTCCCAATGCAGTTGTGGAGCCCATCCAAACTAATTCCTGAATACTGAGGCTTTCTTAAATATTTGGAGAGGATGTTGATTAAAAATGAGAACTTAGAACTTAACAGCAGGATTATTCCATGTCAAATCACTTCTCCTTTACACCATTCTCGATTGTTGTGAATTATTCCTTTCTAAAATACTTGATTGAAGGATACAGATGGAATCATGGGATATTGACCTTATATTTAAATGTCCTATAAAGTAAAACCATTGTTTAAAAAGTCAAATGTGGTATGTAGTCATCTGCACATGCTGCTTCTTGATCTTGCTGTGTTACAGATTATAAATGTATTTACAAATTTTATTTGAAAGGGTGAGAGAGAGAGAGTGTGAGAGAGTGAGTGAGTGAGTTCTTCCATCCACTGGTTCACTCCCCAAATGCCCACAATAACTTGGACTAGGCCAGGCTGAAGCCAGGAGCCAAGAACTCAATCCTGGTATCCTATGTGGGTAGCAAAAACCCAAGTACTGAAGCATCACCTGCTGCCTTCCAGGGTTCACGTTATCAGGAAGCTGGAATCAGGAGGTAGAGTCAGGACTTGAACCCAAATATTCTAGTATGGAATGCGGGTATCCCAAGGAGCACCTTAATCACTGTGCCAAATGCCCACCCTAAGTATTTTTAAAAGAAAGTCTGTTGGGTAGTTTAGGGGGTAGATTTCTGTCATTTGCTGAGTCGATAATTTTAATATAAAGAGAGATATACAAGGATCTAGGACAGAGTATGCTGTTTAATCCCTTATTCTTTTGCTGCAATTAGAGGAGAAATTAGTGACATAACTGGGATGAGTTTGACAGAGAATGAAAGAAGGAAATTGTGATTATAGACCTTACACCAAAATTATGATTATAGACCTGGCACTCAAATTATGCAGATTGAGGCCACATGAAACACATGGTATAGCTTTTTTTTTTTTAAATCTAGGCATAATTTTCTTGTTTAAAGCCCTTGGATATAGAGCTGACTGTTGAGTATTCTGTCTCTGGTAATCACATTTTGGATTTGCTCTTATGCCTATTAGAGTATTCATGGAGACTTTCAAAATTTGTGGTAGTGCACAGATTCCTTATGTGACACGTTATGGAGTGTGAGCTTCGGCTATAAGTCTAATGGGATTGTTATAGGGTATTAGTATGAAAATACTTCTGTGCCTGGCAGCATTTTTGGTGGAGCTTTTAGGCTTAAGTGGACATAAATGTTGATGTTTAGAAGTTTGTTCTGGCAGTATGGTATAAGTGACATCTCTCACATCCTTTCCTTTTTTTCCTCATTATCCTAAACTTAGCTGTCTTAGAGATCAACTCAACATTTGTATCTGCAGTTGAAGGAACTGAGGCCTGGAGAAGAATAAATGACTTTTCCATTTTTTTTTTTTTTTTTGGCATAGCAAAGGATAGCTTCTGGAAATGCTTTCCCTTGATCCTATCACTTGCTCTTTAAAAAAATCCGATGGGGTAGGTGGGGCATGTTGCTTTGTTCCAAATATAGAAGAGACAGATCAAAGCTGGGGAGGTTAAAATGATGGCCCAAGAGATAATGACATAGCTGGAAATAAAGCCTAGGTCTTCTGATTCCTAGTGGGACACTATAATGCCTCTGAACAGACATTTCTGTTGGATTGAGTCTGTTACAGGAGTACCTCCTGTATCACTCTTTGAAATTACCATTTCATTGGCACTTGCAAATTGCTTTAGATTGGTAATTAACTCTTACAATTTTTTGATTTTTTGTTTCTCTAACAATATAATAGGGGCCAAGCAGGTTTTATACCACCTTTGAATCTCCCTTAAGTAGCCAGCTTGTAATATATGCTTCATGAATATTTGCTGATTACCTGATGGTGGAAGTCAATTGGGGGTTGGCATCCATCTAATATATATCTGGAAATTAAAGTCTTTTGGTTCTTGGCTCAGGATAAAAAAAAAATCACAGGTAATAAAATTTGCAAGTTGCCTAGCCTAATCAGGGGTTATGTAAAATTGTTTCCTAATTTTTGAAAATCTGTCTGCCAGCAGATTCTGACTACTGGAACGTGAATATAAAGATTAATTTGAGGTTGTGAAATTCTGGCATAGGATTTAGGAATACTATTAAGTTGTCTCCAGAGCTTTCTGATGTCTGCTGGTAAGGACAAAGTTGATCTGGTTTCTCCTTTAAAGATTTCTGTCTTTAGAGCTTTGTACAAAGGTTCACTGAGTAATCTTCTACTCCTAAAATCAGAACCTTGGAGACCAAGCATGGATCAAATACCTCTTCTGTACTATAAGCCAAGAATGTGGATGCCAGATTGGGCGAGGATGGAAAATGAAGAGAGGGCAAGAAGAAGGAAGAAACAAAGTGTAAGCAATGCAAGTAGGAGTCTGGACACAAGCCTGACATTTGTATCAGGAAACAAGGCTCCTGTCATCTGGCCTGGCTGCTTGCCATCTTCCCTGATGACCTTCAGGTCAGAAAGTGTTAATGTATCCCCCTATCAAGACTGGACTTCCGCCGGCGCCGCGGCTCACTAGGCTAATCCTCCGAATTGCGGCGCCGGCACACAGGGTTCTAGTCCTGGTCGGGTTGCCGGATTCTGTCCAGGTTGCCCCTCTTCCAGGCCAGCTCTCTGCTGTGGCCAGGGAGTGCAGTGGAGGATGGCCCAAGCACTTGGGCCCTGCAACCGCATGGGAGACCAGGAGAAGCACCTGGCTCCTGCCATCGGATCAGCGCGGTGCACCGGCTGCAGCACGCCAGCCGCGGCAGCCATTGGAGGGTGAACCAACGGCAAAGGAAGACCTTTCTCTCTGTTTGTCTCTCTCACTGTCCACTCTGCCTGTCAAAACAAACAAACAAAAAAAGACTGGACTTCCTGCCTGCAGCAGCACTAGCCCAAGTGCCATCAAATTAGTCACATATAACTTTATGCAAATTGAATTTTGGTCCTTATATTAAATAGTTAAATTCAAAACCATTTCAAGTGATTGTGAAAGTATATAGGATTTATATAGAATAGTAGGCATTTAAGATAATAAAATACATAGAATCATATTTGAGTTAGTTTTTTAAAAATATTTTATTAGAGAGCTCCCATGTGCTGGTTCATTCTCAAATGCCTGCAACAGCCAGGACTGTGCCACACCAAAAGCAGGAGCCCAGAACTCAAACTGGGTCTCCTATGTTGGTAATAAGGACCCAACTACTTGAACCATCATCACTTCTTCCCAGCATGTGCATTCTCAGGAAGTTGGAACTGAGAAAGTAGCTGAGGCCTCAACTGAGGCACTTGATATAGGATGTGGGAATCTCAAGTGGTATTTTAACTACTGTACCAAATGCCCATCCCTGAGTTAGTTTTTTTTTTTTTTTTGACATGCAGAGTTAGACAGTGAGAGAGAGAGACAGAGATAAAGGCCTTCTTTCTGTTGTTTCACCCCCCAAGTGGCCGCTACAGCTGGCATGCTGTGGCTGGCGCACTGTGCTGATCTGAAACCAGGAGCCAGGCGCTTCCTCCTGGTCTCCGATGCAGGTGCAGGGCCCAAGCACTTGAGCCATCCTCCACTGCCTTCCTGGGCCACAGCAGAGAGCTGGACTGGAAGAGGAGCAACCGGGACAGAATCCTGCACCCCTACCGGGACTAGAACCCTGGGTGCCGGCACCGCAGGCGGAGGATTAGCCAAATGAGCTGCGATGTTGGCCCCTGAGTTAGTTTTAAACTATTATAGACCATGGGGTAAACCACCTTTTAGGTATGATCTTCAGGTTTTTTTTTTTTTTTTTTTTTCTGTTCAGGAGAGACCCATTTACATTGAAGTGACTTGAGTGTTGATGAAGGAAAATAATAGAACAATGCATATTCTTCACTCCTGAAAAGTTTATGAATCAGCTCATGTCAAAGCAATATCATAATCACAATGTAGAGAAGATAATTCGTTGGTTGTTTTGTTATATAAAGCTATTAGCCTTCTAAGTTATTCATTCATTTGGAAATCACACATTGTAAAGAAAACAATTAGCATACTCTTTCACTGTTATAAGTGCTTAGGCCTCCTCAGGAATTTACTGAATAATGGGCATAATGATTTATTATTAATGCCTTATATATTTTAGAAAAAACCCTCAGATTTGAAATAAGACTGACTTTTTCCTTTTTATATGTTAAAAATCATCACTATCAGGGATAGGCAAGTAGGCAGATACACAAGGCAACAGTGTGCATGGGATTGGGGTACAGGGTCTGTTCATAACCCCATTTCTGATGAAGGGAAATTATAGTCTAACAATATAGAAGATAAGACTAGATTAGACGCTCCCATCCAAAGCAATTAAGAGGCATTCTCTTTTACCCATTCCCTTGCACTTGTTTCTTTCACAAGTTTTTTTTCAGTATTCTCTGGTTACTCTGTTGTACAACCTAAGAAAAATTCAGCATCTAATAATAGTTTTCTTAAGGAGGCAAAGGAGCACAATCCAGAATTTACATTTCACATGTTCCTAATAAGGATTCTTCATTTAAAAATAGCTCTGAGAATGCATCTTTTTTTTTTCTTTCAGTAAAACTGTATTGGACATTCACTGTTAGCTCTGGGGATACAAAGATGAATGGGGCACACCCTACTTGCCAAAATCTCATGATCTAGTTGGCCACATGGGATAAGATAAACATAAAGACACCATCAAAGGCCTATGGGAATCCAGGAGATGAGGAAATTGGTTTTTGTGAGGGGATTCAGGAAAGTCTTCATGGATGAGGGCAATTGGAGCTGGACTTTGACAGATAGGATGTGGGCATGAAAAGATGGGGTGGGGGAGGCAGAGAGAGGAATCACAGGGTTGAGAAAGTGTGGCATATGCTGGCTAATGGTGAGAATGAGATTTTCTTTGAAGTCTAGGGCTTGGGAAGAGAAATGGGAAGTTAGGTTAGCAATATAAACTGAAGCTAGATTGGCAAGCACAGTGGTGTATTTATGTTGAATGTCAGGCCTGTGTCTTTTGGACTTTATTTATAGATGATGCTAAGACATATCCAGAGAATTAGCTATCCAGCCTCATAAACTGATATTTACAGTGTATTAAGGCAAGAAAAATGAGAGAAAATATGCAAAATGGTTGGAAGCAGAGAGGAAGGAGCTACTGAACTACCAAGGTGGGGAAAGCTGGGGAGAGGGGCAAGAAAGTTTCATAAATTATGACTCAACTGAGACCTGAAGGGTGGCTATGATTTAAGGGGATAAGTTGCAGAAGGGTTTTCCAGCCTGAAATAATAGCGAAGTTTGAGGAAGTATGTCATGTGGGAGAATGGCAATTACTTTGGTTAGAGTGCAAGTGTATGGGAGCAAGAGATAAAGTCAGGAAGAGTGCAGGGATCAGATCTCAGCAGACCTGGGAGGCTTGGCTAAGCAGTTTGGACTTCAATGGCCATGTTCAGGAAAGGGGCATATTATGTTCTTAGAAAAATCACTCCAGGCCGGTGCTATGGCATAGTAGGTTAAGCCTCTGCTTATGGTGCCAGCATCCCATACGGGTGCCAGTTCATGTCCCAGCTGCTCCTCTTCCATTCCAGCTCTCTGCTATGGCTTGGGAAAGCATTGGAAGATGGCCCAAGTGCTTGGGCCTGTGAACTAGCATGGGGAACCTGGAAGAAGCACCTGGCTTTGGATTGGCCCATTTCTAGCTGTTGTGGCCCTTTGGGGAGTGAACCAGCAGATGGAAGAACTAACTCTCTCTCTCTCTCTCTCTCTCTCTCACACACACACACACACACACACACACACTCCCTCTCTCTGTTTGTAACTCTGCCTCTCAAATGCATAAATAAATGTTAGAAAAAAGAAACATGTAGGGAGGATGGTATGGTAGCACAAATTAGGTTAGCTTGGTTTGTTTGAGGGAGGTGTGGCCATCTCAAAATATGTTAGCTGTGTTTGGGACTTGGTGTCTAGGAAAGATAGAGGATACACTGAAGAGGAGTGGTTTTTATGCTTGTAATTGATTCGGTAGTTTTAGCAATATGACTCTTTGCCCAAAGGATTTCTTATGTAAGCTCCAATTAATAGATCCAGGTGGGTATGGACCCTGGATCCATGTCTACCTGCACCCCCAAAGTTGTTCCATTGAATCCCAAAGAGCTCACCAAATGCAGTTTGAAAAGCCATTGCTCTGAAGGGATCCATGTGCTCCACCAAGAGCTCAGTCTATTGTGTTCCATGCTGCTGGGAGAGGGAAAGTGGCCTCCGAGAAGACAAACTTGTCTGGGGACAATCTGCCTGGCCTCTTTTAGAGGCTCTCACTTATCCTGTTAGGTCTCAGTGGTGAGATATCTGTAGTACTCCTTGACACCTAGGTAAATGGTCATTCCTGGGGCATTCTGGAAAATTGTCCTCTAATCAGGATGAGTTCATAAAAGGGATTAATGAGTTTTAGGAAGAAAATAGGAGGGCTTAGGCCAGAGGTAAGCGAGGGGAGTAGGTGGCAGGGCCATTGCACTGGTATTTTGGATGAGTAGAGCTAAAATCCAGATGTACTTGGCAGCTGGTGAAGGGCTGCATCCATCCAAAAGAAGCACCTTTTTCTAATTCACACAGAAGCACCTTATGCTTTAACATTGGGTATTTGAGAAGGCAGAGTGAAGAGGTGGCAAAACAAGAGGTGCAGTCGTCTCTGCCCAAACCTTGCTCTGTATGTGAACTTGCATAATTTCCCTAACCTTGCGGAGCATCAGTTTCATTATCAAACATAAATAATACTAGTACCTCCTCCAATGGGATTATGAAGATTAAAGAAAATAACTTGTGGGGCCAGCATTGTGGTGTAGTGGGTAAAGCTGCTGCCTGTGATGCTAGTTTGAGGTCTGGCTGCTCCCCTTCCAGTCCAGCTCCCAGATGATGGGATGGGGAAAGCAGTGGAAGATAGGCCAAGCACTTGGGTCCCTGCCTCCTATGTGGGAGATCCAGATGAAGCTCCTGGTTTCGACTTGGCCCAACACTGGATGTTGTCTCCTGTTGCTGGAGAGTGAACCAGCGGAAGGAAGAGCTGTCTCTACTTCTCTGTTTCTCTCTCTAACTCTGCCTTTAAAATAAATAAGTAAATAAATACATATGTACCATAACATCTGTCACATATTAAGTGATACATTTTGGTTATCAATGTTCTTTATCTATAATCAGAAGACTATCTGCTAAATAGCAGAAAGCTTCAGTCTTCATATCTTGGTAGATGTGTTTACTATCTCAGTTCAGTGACATGATCATTCTGTATTTTTGAGTTATGTCTTATAAAAGGAATTCAAGGAATTAGCATCAGCTTGGCTGTTTAAAAATTACTAGGATATATTTCAGATACAAAAATGATAGGAAGAATGATAGTGAGAACTCTTGGGCCGACCACCTAGTGTAGCAAAATATTTCCTGATGTAGTTGAAGCCCTGCTTGTAGGTTACCAGAATTTGGAATTTGATGTGAAATTACTCCCTTGAGTGTTTTGATATTGTTATTACATTGCGAGTTACCCAGAAAGAATGTATCATTTGTTTTTCATTATTTTAACTTTATATGGAAGGCCTCTTGCAATATTTATTCTCCTGCAACTCTCTTTATTCCCCTCATATTTACCTACCATATATAATAATATATACTCATTGCTGTATGTAAGGCAGTGAAAGAAAAATGTTACTTACTATGGAGAAAATGATTACCTTTTTATAGTCAAATAAAAAAGACTATTTGTAAATAGAAAGTGTATTTGAGATGGACTTTGAAGGATTTTATGCACAAGAGAGTCAATTTTTTGAATTTTATCTGATATACCTACAGGCCACACATAAGAATAGGGTGCAAAAGCTGTAACTTGCTAAACCTTATTTGTATGATTTTATGGATGAAATTTCCACAATTCTGTTTACACAACCCTTCCTTGGATTCAGAAAAGTGGCATCTTGACTATTAAATATAGAACTCATGAAAAATTTGATCGAAAATAGTTCAGTTCACAAAAGGTCTTCAATGAAGCAGCATGCATTTGTAAACTGTGCTCTCATCTTTATTCATTTAAGCATGAAATAGTATCCTTGTTTTCATTTTGAACTCCACAGTTTTGTACTTGTGAAATGTGATGTCTTCTCTTTTGGTAAAATTGTATGATTTTTTAAAAGGATAGATATTTGTAGTTTATGTTCTGATAAAATTGTGTTGTTATAGTTTGCAAGTTATTACTCCACAGCATTTACACTTCAATGTTTGCAAGGAGTGTTAGGCTTTTCTTGGAAACAAAGCAGTTTATGGCATGTATGTTATGCCATCATCCCACATTTTTGCTAAGTGGAATTTGTGGAGGCTGATAAATGATGCCACATTTATCTTTTGGATCAAACTTGTGACTTACCAGTGCAGATATCAATTATGGGCTCTGAAATTACCAACTGGTACTCCAGAGATATTGGCAATCATTTTTTTTTTATCATTATGCATCCTTCAGGAGGGATCAGGGTCAGTTGAGGTTTTAGCACTTTGCCATGTATTTGATGTATTGGCATTGTTGGAAGTAATTTATCTGTCATACAGTTCTTACCACATCCCTGAGTGAGTTATCCTTATATTTAGGAGTTGTCAATGTTCTTATTTCAGTTATCGATAATAGAAGGTTAAGCAGGATGAGTTGAGATACTTGGCACATTGATTGAACCTCTATTTTGCTATAATTAGTTACATTTTGACACACTGGGGTATACATGTGTGTGAGTATATGCACATATGCACATGTAATTGTTGACTTTTGCTAATCTTTATCTCTGTAATTAGAATATGTTTTATCTTGATATTTAGATAAAACTTGCCATTTCCCATAAACATTTATTGAATATATGCCAACTATAATGCCAAATACAGGGTATATAGAGATTACATTCTTTTTTTTAAAGATTTATTTATATATTTGAAAGAATTACACAGAGAGAGAAGGAGAGGCAGAGAGAAAGAGGTCTTCCATCTGCTGGTTAACTCCCCAAGTGGCTGCAATGGTCAGAGTTGCGCTGATCCAAAGCCAGGAGCCAGGAGCTTCTTCCAGGTCTCCCATGCAGGTGCAGGGGCCCAAGGTCTTGGGCCATCCTCCACTGCTTTCCCAGGCCATAGTAGAGAGCTGGATTGGAAGTGGAGCAGCCAGGTCTCGAAACAGCACCCATATGGGATGGCGGCACCTCAGGTGGCAGCTTTACCCACTATGCCATAGCACCGGCCCCAAGATTACATTATTCTTGAAGAGCTGACAGTTCAATAAGGGACGGATAGTATACTTTGGAACATGCTTCAATTGACTTGTAAGAGTACACAGTGTATTAAAAGAACATAAATGGAAGAAGATGCTTATTGACATAGGATAATTGCCCAAGGAAAGCTTCTCAGGGCAGGAGATCTTTGACATCATCTTGGTGGATAAGTAGGAGTTGGCCAAATTGAAATGCAGAAGTGATATCATTTGCAAAGGTGGGGAAGCATGTGTAGAGTTAAGAGAGAGGCTTGACCATATCATGAATATTCTCATGGCTCTTGGGGTTAACTTTCAGGTCGTTGGGACTTAATGGGAAATTTTACTTTAGGAAGTGGAATGTTCAGAGTGGGTTTTAGGAAGGACTCTCTGGTAGCAGCCTGGAGATACTATAGCCAACTTACTGGTCGAAAGTGAGGCCCCATTATGTCCTGGTATAGTGCAGAGAGCCTGGGGCTGAATCAGACAAGTTTGAGTTTTTGCTCTATCACTTACTAGCTGTGTGACCTTGGGCAGGTGATGTAACTCCTCAGTTTCAGTTTGCTCATCAGTGAAATGGGGATGGCAATTCCTATATTGTCAGGTTCCATGAAGACTAAATATTCATATATCACACGCACTCGTATGTACCCTTATTAAAGCATATATCACATACCTGGCATGTGGTCAATGCTCAGAAAATGTCACTTTTCTTTCCATTCTCTTATTACTCATGGGGACCACATTAGAATCTGTCTCTGCAGGCTGTGAGGGGAGAAGGGAAGAGAGTGAATTCAGTTTTCCACGTTGTAGTATTTAAGATACTTAGAGGCGAAGATGGATTTAGCATGAATCTAAAAAAATTTTAGCTTTGTGGCCCTGTCTTTGCATGACCCCTTCCAAGGCCATATGCCTAATTTTTTAATCATATTTTTACATTCAGTTCTAAAAACAGTCTTAAATTGCACAAAGACACTTCAAAAAGTTCATGGAAAATACATATTATAAAAAAACTATGGATTGCAAAAGGTTTTTGCACCAAAATAAACTTAACTTTTAATTTAATTTTTCTGTGATCATTTTGAGGTACCATTGTAAAATCTTCAGGTCTTGCCAAACATTGACCTTCATGGTATGTGGAAAAGCTGAATGGGGATGACAGGTACACAGTTTCTTGGATCTGGAGCTCAGTAATCTATTGTAGTCTTGGGAAAAGCCACCCATTACCAACAAGAAGAGCAGCTCCCTGGGGCCTCATTTCTGATTCCTTTTCTTCCATTGGAGAAGACTGCTTCCCAGGGTTCACTCTTACAGAGCCCCCAGCTGTAGGTTACTTAACACTGGTCTACCAGTTGTTATCAGGAGGTGGTCAGTGGCAGTGGGAATCCCTAAATCATTATTCCAGGTTCTTAATGAAGAGTGAAAAAGATGAGTTCCAAAAGACTGCTTTAGTGTCTGATTCAGTGTTCTGGGGGAGCTCATGTTAAGCAAAGGGGAGAAAATCCCTTTCTCAGGTAAGCATTTGCCATACTCCTCTGTACCCATCTGCTTTGTGCCAGGCCTCTACATGTCCAGTGCAAGCACATCTCTGAAGGCTACAGGGATCAGGTTCCTGTATTGTGGCCAGTAGGAGCATTTGAATGCTTCTGATGCTTCTACTTTTCTTTCTGTCCCCAGGACCTCACAAGTTTCTACCCCAGCATGGTGAGTTAGACCACTCACAGTTAGCTGCATTCCCCTGAAGATAACTTATGGGAATCAGCCTAAGAAATTAAAGGACATTACATCCCTGCATCTACTGCCATCTGAGGACTGGGGCATTTCTTTGCCTAATGTGGGAGGGCTTTAGGTACTTGTTAGCCAATACTGGCCTAGAAGGGCCTTTTGTAGAAAGATAGAACTGGACTAGATTTTAAATCTTCCACATTGAGTCCCAGAACACAAGTCCTGCTTTAGCTGCTAAATGTGCACACCCAGTATTTGCTATAGACTAATTGATTAACATAACCTGTAGTACATGTGTTCCTTTTTACCCAAGTATGTGCATACTGTTGTAATAGAGGATTAAGAGCATAGGCTTGGAACCTGACTGCTTGGTTTGAGATTCTCTATGTAGAACATACAAGCTATGTGATGTGTGATGATTCTTTACAAGTTGCTTAACTGCTCTGTGTCAGTTTTCTTATGTGGAAAATGATTATAATGTTGTCCACCTTATACTAGCTACTCCAAAAAATGCTTGGAATAGTATTTGGTACAAAATAAGTGCCCTGTGTTACAAATGAAAAGAACTACTCAATGCATAGTAACTGTGGTTCAGTGTTTTCGTGTTGTCCGTTTTCTAGGACTGTTATAACAAATGACCACACATTTGGTGACTGGAAACAACAGAAATTTATTGTTTAGGAGTTTTGGAGGCTAGACATCTAAAATTAAAGGATCATGTTTACTTAGTTTTTTAGCTTCTAGTAGTTGCTGGAAATCCTTGGCAGTCAATATCTACCTTTGTATCCCAAGGATCTTTTCTCCTGTGTGCCTATGTGTATCTTCCTTTTCTCTGTGTCAAAATTTCTCTCTGCTTATAAGGATACCAGTCATTGGATTAAGTCCTACTCTAATCTACTTTATTATATCTTCAAGGACCCTGTTTCCAAAAAAGGTCACAATCACAGGTATTGAGAGTTAAGATTTGAACATAACTTTTCTGAGGGGTGAGGAGAGGCACAAGTTAACCACAATAGTAGCTGTTTCCCTTTTTCTCTTATTTTTCCTATCACTTATATTTTATAAAAGGAAAACTAGCTTCCACCCGATGTATAGCAATAATTTGATTTATGAGCATTAAAATCATAGAATGTGGAAGGAGAAGGAAGATCCTAGCTGTGGTTATAGCCCATCTCTCTTATTTAACCAGGTGAGGCCTAGGGATAGGAGGGTACTTGGCTAAGATCAGAAATCTGGTAAGGGATGGAGCCAGCTGTCTAATTTTCAAGTTTCCTAACTCCCAGGTCAGGACCTTTTTGTTTTCATTTCTTTTGTTCTTTTGCATTGCCTCTTTTTTTTTAAACTTTTATTTAATGAGTATAAATTTCCAAAGTACAGAATATGGATTACAATGGCTTCCCCCCCATAACGTCCCTCCAACCCGTAACCCTCCCCTTTCCCACTCCCTCTCCCCTTCCATTCACATCAATATTCATTTTCGATTCTCTTTATATACAGATCAGTTTAGCATACATTAAGTAAAGATTTCAACAGTTTGCTTCCACACAGAAACATAAAGTGAAAAATACTGTTTGAGTACTAGTTATAGCATTAAATCTCAATGTACAGCATGATAGACATGTTGGCAGTTATGATTAAAAACTTAATGTGGCAAAATATTTTGAGGCAGGGGCCAGTGCTGTGGCATAGCAGGTAAAGCTGCCATCTGCAGTGCCGGTATCCCATATGGGTGCCAGATCGAGTCCCAGCTGCTCCACTTCTGATCCAGCTCTCTGCTATGGCCTGGGAAAGCAGTAGAAGATGACCCATCAAGGACTTGGGTCCCTGCACCCACATGGGAGACCCAGGAAAAGCTCCTGGCTTTGGATCGGAGCAGCTCCGGCTGTTGTGGCCATCTGGGGAGTGAACCAGCAGATGGAAGACCTCTCTTTCTCTCTCTCTGCCTCTCCTTCTCTCTCTGTGTAACTCTGACTTTCAAATAAATAAATCTTTAAAAATATATTGAGGCAAATTCTTATAAAAGCAGAAATAGCTGGGAAAATGGAAGTAAACTGGATCTGCCAATAGAGTTCTTGGCTGTCTTTGGAGAGTGAACGTACAGCCAAAAGTTTTGCCAGACTCTTAATCTCTTTCACCTATTTCAGTCCCATCTGATCAATATTTTAATTAATCTATTAATATTAATTTAGCCCTGGAGTTTCATTGATAAGAAGGCTAGAAACTTTCCCTGCCTTCATAGAGTTCACAGTCCAATGTGCTTAAAAAATGCTAAACTCAAATCATTTGCTCATTTTTCAGAGGGCTGTGAGAAAAGTACAGAGTAGGGACACCCAGTTTGATCTGTGAAATAAAATGGAGGAAGGTCAGGGAGCTGAGACCCCAAACTATGAGTAGAAGTTACAGAAAAGGGTTGGAGATGCAGAACTGTTTCCAGCAAAAGGAGGGCCATGTGTGAGGGTTTGGAGGTAAGCAAGTGAGAGAAACACATGTTGGAATAATGCGAGCAATTTCAGTTTCACTGAAGCTCAGAGTATGGGAGGCATCAAGAAGAGTTTTTGTAAACATTTCTTAGCTTTTCTTTTTTCCCCCAGGGCAATGGGAAGACTTTTCAGGTGTTTGGCCATAGAGTTCAGCTGGGAACCTCAACTCTTAAATGAAAATGAGCAGAGAGAGCTTTATTCTGAACAAAGAAGACTTCTCCATTCTAGATAGAGCTATCTTTCCAGCCTCTCCCCAGCCTCCATGTATCTGTTGGTTCAGAATTAACTCCAGCATCCACCTCAGGCCCTGGAGCTAGAGTTCTCTTTTGGTTTTAGTCTGTAGATTCAGCCTCTGTTCACTAAGGGCCCACACAGGTACATTTACAGCCCAGAATAAACTGGCCTTGTTTTTTAAATTAATCACCCTAGTTATTGTCCCAGGGTCTCCTCCATCTTTCTATGGTAGTTTGCTCTGAACTTGGTGTTTCTCTGGATGTGTTTTACTTTCCTGCACATGATTTCAGCCATGATTTTTTCCTCTCTTGTTTATCTTACTCCATGTGTTTTCCATCTTCAGGGAATTTCTCAAATTCAAGTATATAGAGGCAGCCTCTTGTTACCCAAACTCCATTAATGATGTTGCAATTAGTTCCTGTTCAATCAATGAAGATTAATTTATCTCAGTGTTTCTCAAGTCTTTTTTTTATTGCTCCCTTAAAAGAGCATTTCTGGACAGCTTTCCCTAATTGCCCCCCCCCCCATGAAATCTTAATACCGAAGATATGTTGTATACCTATTTATGTATTGTATGTATATTTGTGCTTTAAAAATAAAAAGTATAAGGCTTATTTATGTATGTAACATGCAGAACTAAGAATGACAAATATTTTTGAGGATTTATTTATTTATTTGAAAGGCAGAGTTACAGAGAGACAGAAGCAGAGAGAGAGGTCTTCCATCAGCTCCCCAGATGGCCACAACTGTTGGAGCTGTGCCAATCTGAAGCCAGGAGCCATGAGCTTCTTCTGGGTCTCCCATGTGGGTGCAGGGGGGCAAGGACTTGGACCATCTTCTACTGCTTTCCCAGGCCATAGCAGAGAGCTGGATCAGAAGTGGAGCAGCTGGGACTCAAAACAGCACCCACATGGGATGCTGGCACTGCAGGCAGCAACTTTACCTGCTTCACCACAGCACTGGCCCAAGTTCAATTTTTTTAAAAAAGATTTTCTTTCTGTCTTTTTTTTAAATAGACTTTGTTTGCTTGAAAGTCAGAGTTACAGAGAGGCAGAGGTAGAGAGGTCTTCCATCAGCTGGTTCACTCCTCAGATGGCCACAATGGCCAGAGCTGCGTTGATCCAAAGTCAGGAGCCAAGAGCTTATTCCAGGTCTCCCATGTGAGTGCAGGGGCCCAAAGACTTGGGCCATCTTCTGCTGTTTTCCCAGGCCATACCAGAGAGCTTGATCGGAACTGGAGCAGCTGGGTCTTGAATTGACACCTATATGGGATGTGTGCACTGCAGGTGGTGGCTTTACCCGCTATGCCACAGCACGAGCCCCGAAAAGATTTTATTTCTTTGAAAGTGGAGTGACAGAGAGGGAGAGAGAGAAAGAGATCCTTTGTCCTTAGTTTACTCTCCAAATGGCTGCAATGGCTGGAGCTGGCCCAGGCCAAAGCCAGGAGCTCCATCTGGATCTTCCACATGGGTGGCAGGGGCTCAAGTACTTGGGCCATTTTCCTCTGCTTTCCTAGGTGCATTATCAGGGAGCTGGATTAGAAGCAGAGCAGTCAAGACTTGAAATGGTATGCCAATATGTGATACACATGTCCTAGGTGGCAGCTTAACCCCCTGTGCCACAATACTGGCCCCATTTAACTATTGCTTGATATGGAGAAATAATTTCTAGTTTACTCATTGCTAAATATTCATTCAGGCCTTGCTGAAGGTTTTTTCCCTTGGATTTCACATAACTAATAATAGGATAAATAACACTTAATTAAATAATAAAATATAAACTAAGGATCAAATATAAATAAGATCCACAAGGAAGCTAGAGTCAGCCAATATGCACATACTGGTCACCTACTACTATATAACTTATAGAATGAATAATAAATCAGAAGTCTCTAATCATAGCCATGTATTCACCATAGTTTTGTGGCACTGATTTTGCATGCATTTTGTATATCTTCTATGAACTCAGTGTCAATGCTGTTTGTATGATATTCCCTGAAAACTCAAGAGGACAAATAAATAATAGCCATATAAAATCTTGTTGGGTAGAGTTGAGCTTTGGAGGGCCACAAACAATTGTAATATGTAAGCCTTTTTTGCCTCCTTGGAGGCGATATATACCCTGTAGAGAATACATGATTTGTCTAATTATGTCAAAGATTCTGAACTCCCTAGCATACAGGGCCTATTACAACTATGTATTAAAGAGTACAGAGCATCAGTAAAGATTCCGAGCATGCATTATGGCTGTAGGCCAGTATAACAAGTGGGGCGTCAGAACTAGGTATCTGACAAACTAGTGCGAGGCTTCTGTAGCAATGAGGTCAAAGTGGGGTTAGATTTCCTCTTTGGTTCTTGTATCTCTTGGGTTCAGTGTGTCCCAGTACTTATCATACAATAAGTAATTGGTATTTTAGAATCTGTCTAGTCTGCCACATCTGTGCAGGCATTGGTCATTTCTGTCTTGTTCCTGTTGTCAGTACATAGCACAGTGCCTGGGACATGGAAAAGGCTCAGTAAATATTTGTTGATAGAATAGGAAGGACTTATTGTAGATGGACAAGGCCTACTTCACAGGTTAGATGAAGGCTGGCTCCAAAAGAACAAAGAAGATGTGCTATTAGATAAGAATCTCAATCCACCTCCTTGAAACAACACCTTCTGTTTATTTTTTAAGATTTTATTTATTTTATTTAAAAGGCAGAGCTAGAGAGAGAGGGCTCCTTCATCTGCTGGCCCACTCCCCAGATGGCCACAATGGCCAGAGCTGTGTCAATCCAAAGTCAGGAGCCAGGAACCTCCTCCAGGTCTCCCATGCAGGTGCAGGGGCCCAAGGACTTGGGCCATCTTCTTTGTTTCCATGCCGTTAGCAGAGAGCTGGATCAGAAGTGGAACAGCCAGGTCTCGAACTGGCACCCACATGGGATACCAGTACCACACGTGGTGGCTTTACATAGCGCTGGCTCCCACCTTCTGTTTAACATGAACTCTTCTACCTGATCACCAGGAAGGGAGTTAATTGTAGATATCTGAGTTTGAACATTTGTCTTTTGGATAGTAAAAGATTCTTATTTGAGAAGTTTGAATGAGTCTTTTTCTAAAATGTACCAGCCACTACTTTGCTTTTTTGAAGCATGTATTGCTGGAAGTATTTTGTCTTTTATTAGAGATTAAAAATATTCCTAATAAATCTCAATTCCTGGGTATGGGAATCACTTTATCCTGCACCAAATGGTCTCAGACCAGTCCTTGAGTGCCTGGGTTGACATTTCTGAGTTTTTCTGTCACCTTTTTTGACAGGATAGTAGTTATCACTTTGAATTGTTTGGGGTCTACTATTAATTGTTCTTTTTCCTCTAATTAGATATTTCTAAGATGTTCAAACGGAGATCAGTAGTCAAGGTGTGATAACTTTGTGTAAAATAGGAAAAAGGAAGTTTTTTTTTTTTGACAGAGTAGACAGTGAGAGAGACAGAGGTCTTCCTTTGCTGTTGGTTCACCCCCAATGGCCGCCACGGTCTCCCATGGGGTGCAGAGCCTAAGTACTTGGGCCATCCTCCACTGCACTCCCTGGCCACAGCAGAGAGCTGGACTGGAAGAGGGGCAACCGGGACAGAATCCGGCACCCCAACCGGGACTAGAACCCGGTGTGCCGGCGCCACAAGGTGGAGGATTAGCCTAGTGAGCCGCGGCGCCGGCCATGAAGTTCTTGATTAAGTTAAGATCTCCTATGCATCAAATTTCTGAAACTTTGTGTGTTTGCGAGTGTGGGCATGGATATGTTTGAGCATAGCTGTGTACTTTTAAAGATTTATTTATTTATTTGGAAGGCGAAGTTACAGAGAAGCTGAGGCAGAGCAAGAGAGACAGAGAGGTCTTCCATTCACTGGTTCACTCCCCAGATGGCCACGATGGCCGGAGCTGTGCCGATCTGAAGCAAGGAGCCAGGAGCTTGATCCAGGTCTCTCACGTGGGTGTGGGGACCCAAGGACTTGGGCCATCTTCTTACTACTTTCTCAGGCCATAGCAGAGAGCTGGATTGGAAGTCGAGCAGCCAGAACTTGAACCAGAACCATGCGGGATGCTGGCACTGCAGGTGGTATCTTTACCCATTACAGTACAGTGCTGACCCCAATTATGTACTTCTACGTAATTCTTTTGCCTCTCTTCTCAGTATTACCTGAGTTCTGATGGGTAAAATGCACTGATAGGTTTTGTGCTGGAGAAGCAAGTGATTAATATAGCTTTTTTTTTTCACAGAAGAGTTTATAGAGAGTAAATCCTTGACATTTATCTGTCTTAATGTACTGTCCAAAATTCCTTTAGTAGGAGCTCACCTTTGAATAAAGGAGCTACAGATTTCCACTTCATAGGAAAAGTAACCCTTGGAGGGGGCAGGTTTGGGATATTTTGCACATTATGGAAATGTACCTGCTCAAATCATCAAGTAGCAGTGTTTTTAAAAAGTGCTAATTGATCCACAAATTTAGCTGTTATTCTTAGGACATTTCAAATTTAAGCATACTTTCCTTTCACCAAACGTACTATCCAGATATAATGTTAGTAGCCCTTATGATAGGAGCCCTATTTTCAGAACCTATGAATATTATATGATCTCAGTGTATTATGGCATGTGTTATCTCATCTGAAGTCACTTCCATGTTTCTAACTTAATCTTTTAATTCTTAATCTAACACAGGGGTGAGGAATGCTTGGTCTGGCCCTGCCCAGGCAACAGGAGGTGAGACTTGAAAGTGTCCATGAATGATGGTATGAATGTCCAAATGGCCCTTGACAAAAAAAAAAAGTTTAACCACTCCTGATGTTTTACTGTAGTATTTATTATGTAGATAGATCTAGAAATGGAAATCCTTTGGAATGATGCAAATTAATGATGTATTAAGTATCACACTTTGGAAAAAAGTATATGACTATTCTGTAAGAATAGATTAGAGAGTAAAGAACAGGAAAAACAGGAAGAGGAAAAATAATCCTCCAGAGAAATAATAGGGTTTTGTAGATATATCACCAAATCACCAAGACTGACAGCAGAAAAGGTCAAGGCCATTTTAACATTGCAGGAGACTAAGTCCAAGTTGCTTTTGAGAAGTAATGATGTTTTGAGTAACTCAAAATTGTTCTTAATGCTTGGTATTTTGCACAAAAGGGAATCAACAGCAGGACTTGAGGTCCCCTACCTCACTGTCTGACAAATCCTATGTTCTAGGCCAGGGGATCGGGACCTTGCAAGATCTGCCCTTGTGATTGTCACCACACTTCCCAAGTATCCAGCTTCTGTGGGCTGGCAGTTTGTTACATACTTAAAGTGAAACTCACATTAGGAGCACACTTGTTACAGCTTACAACTCAAGTGCATGTTCCCCAGTGTGGGTTTTGTTGAACCTTCCTGGCTTTTCAGTGTTAAAGATGGACATACAATGTTTACTTGTTCCTGCTTTTCAGTGAAACTTTTTGATGCTTTTCCATATTATTGCATGATTTTTTTAAACCAGGGGCCACTGGCATTAGAAAGTCCAATTCCATTGCAGCTTTCTGGCTGAGAGCAGGTTGGAAAGGCATCTTTAGGGTAATTTCATTGAGTCATTCTTTGCCTTTTTATCATTTGAAAAATGCCTTTATGATTTATTGTGCAGGCTGCACACAACATACTCTCACTGGAAAATGCTATCCCCATCACTAAGCAATTCAGCATTAAATTATAGTCACTAAGTGCAAGGAGACAATTCCTGGATGGCATTTGAAATTCTACTTGAAATAGGCAGGTGTGTGTTCTGTGTCAGACTGACCATGTAGGTGTTGAGGGAGGGATTGTGGAAAAACAGAGGCAGAACAAACAAGAGTAGGACAGGTGCTAAGAAGGAAAATAGTTATAATCTGCTGCTGTCTGTCATTTGCCTTCCAGTTGCTCCCATTGTGTTAATTAGTGTTTAAGTAGAAGTCCTCAATATTCCAGTCTTTCCTCTGTGAAGGGAGCCTGTGCTACTGTTCTGCCTTTGCAAGAAGAAGGGGCGGTGTTCATGTGAGGTGGACACCTCACCTACTACCTACTATGCACCTGGCACTTTCACGCATACACTGTGTACTGGCCTGAGCAGTGGCCTTCCCTATACTCTCAAATTCAGTTCATGTTTATGCAGAACATAAGAGTGTGACATCATTTGGAATAGAATCTTTGCAAATGTAATCAAGTTAAGATAAGATTGTACTTAATTAATGTGGCCCCTAAATCTAATGAGTGGTATTCTCATAAGGTGAAAGAGATTTGGAAACAGAGACATACTGGGCCATGCAAAGTGGGAGGCAGAGATTAGAGTTATGCATAGGAAGTTAAGAGTCTTCAGAGGAAGTGTGACTCTACTGATTCCTTAGACTTATAGTCTCCAGAACTGCAAGAAAATACACATTTTTTTAAGCCACCCTATTTGTGGTATTGTTATGGCATCCCTAGGAAACTAATAGACTCTCTTAATAAGGATTTGTGATGACCCTGGCAGGTAGACCCTCAAAATACCTTTTATATCTGAAGGTCTGAATGAACAAGGAACCTGAATCGTCCTGAGGAAGTCCTGCCTCACTCAAAGCATGCACACACACACACACACATATACATATATGTGTGTATATATATATGTATGTATATGTGCATATATATGTATGTATATATATGTGTGTGTATATATATAAATATATATAATTTGAGGGCTGGAATTGTAGTTGTCCAGGTACTTGGAGGATTGGAGAGGGCTAGGTGTGCTTGCTCCCTGCCCTCAGGACATTCCCTGCAGCATGTGGATGTGGCTCTGGCCATTTCTTTGGTGTTTTGTGTGTGTATGGGGGTAGGGGGACCCTGGACATAGAGGAATGGATTTTTCTAACAGGCCTTTAATACTAGGCTGCTCATCCTGGGGTCCTTCATCTGCTCATAGACAGCTTTGATCCATTTTGGTGTCTTGTCTTGTTTCAAAGAAGATTAACAATGTGAGAGAAATTCAGATGAAATGTGTTCTAGCTTACTCTTACCTGATTCCATATAAACAAGGGCTAAAAACAACAATCATATCACAAGATGTCTGTTTACTTCCTATACATTTTTATATTCTATATTAACTAAATATAGTTTTATAAAATGTTTCCATGTAATTATGTCATTTATGTGAATGTATAATAGATTTGTTAATTTTAAATGCATCAGTAGCTAAACACTTAAATAAAATTCTTTTCATTTATAATTGAATATATATTGACTGATACAACCCACACAAATAATCTCTCTTTGTTGTATTCAGTATGCTTTTTAAGAAATTGTCCTCTTTTTTCCTGCCACCTTTAAATTTTTTTTTTTGACAGGCAGAATTAGACAAAAAGGTCTTCCTCACATTGGTTCACCCTCCAAATGGCCACTGGGCTGATCCGAAGCCAGGAGCCACGTGCTTCCTCCTGGTCTCCCATGCGGGTGCAGGGCCCAAGCACTTGGGTTATCCTCCACTGCCTTCCCGGGCCACAGCAGAGAGCTGGCCTGGAAGAGGGGCAACCAGGACAGAATCTGGCACCCCAACTGGGACTAGAACCTGGAGTACCAGCGCCACAGGCTGAGGATTAGCCTAGTGAGCCGTGGTACCGGCCTCAATAATTCTCAAGATCTGAGATAAAAAGTTTGGGGATGACTGCTATACAGGGTTTTGGGCTATGCTAGTGTTTGTAGAATTTCTTTCCCTAAATAGCCCAAGTGCCTATGGAAGATTATTTCAGAAGAGGAATGACAGGAACTGGCTTGGTTTTATTTTATTTTATAAATTTTGTATGCATTTAATTGATGGTAGAGAAAGAAGAGTGATATCTCGCATCTGCTGGTTCACTCCCCGAATACTCACAAATTCAGGAGCTGGGAACTTGTGGGGAGCAACTCGGACTAGACTAAGTTACTGGAATTAAGACCTATTCTATGCATCTGCTCTCCCACAATATGGCGCTGGGAGAGGAGTAAACAGCTTCTACGCAGCTGCCTCCAGTTCCACCAATAAACTGCAGGAGCTGCTCCTGATTGGAGGAGAGCAGCGTACTCGGCGTGTGGGTAGCAGAGTTGGGATTGGTGGAAGAGGACTATAAAGGAGGAGAGAGACAACATGCACCAGGAACATCTAAGAGGAACACCTGAGGAACATCTGAGCAGCCCCCGAGAGAGCCGGCCGGCGGTGTGCCGCTCCCCCGCGGAAGTGGGGAAAGTGGCAGGGGGCACCGCCCTTCCACGGAGGTGGAAGGGTGGGCAGCCAACCCGGGAAGAACCAGCAGCAAACCCAGGAAGGGCCGAGCAGACAAAAGAACAGCGCAGGGTTTAGTGTCATTCCTCCGCGAAGAGGGGGAGCAACAGGAACTCAGTCCAGGTCTCCTACATAGATGGCAGGAACACAAACATTTGAACCATCACTGATGCCCCCCAGGATGCACGTTCTTGGTGCTGGAACAGGTTGAACACGGGTTCTCTAATGTGGGACTTTGGGATGCAGGAATCTTAACCACCAGGCCAGATGCCTGCTGTCTCAGTTTGTTTTAGAAAGAGTTTCCTGGCAGCATAAGGATGGGGTAATCCTGGGCATGGAGAGCAGGAATCAGACCATTGTAGGAGTCCAGGCAAGGGAGAATCAACGCCTGACCTGGGACAGAGCAGTGGGGTCTGGTGAGAAGTGACTGCTTGGAGGATAATCAGGATAGGAGCAGAGGTTATGAGGGTACTTCAAAAAGTTGGTAGAAGATAAAAGTAGTAGTATACATTTATTTTACTGCCAAAAAATGCCTGGAGCAAAAAGAAATTTCTTATGATATTTGGAAAATGTGTATTTAAAAACTCTGCATTGCTTAAAATACCTATTTTGCACCAAAATAATTATAATAAATTTGTTTTCCCACAGACTATTTGACGTGCCCTTGTGCAGTCTCAGGAGTTTATTTCCCGTAGCATGTGAATGTGAACTTGGTGGTTAAGAGGGAAGCAGCTTCTTGTTTACAGGGTTTCTGGCTAGGCTGTCAGGACACCATCGAGGGAGAGGGAGATGGCTGACCGGGGCAAGGTGGGACTGCAAATCAGAGTCCTTTGCACATTGTCCAGTGGTGATTCAGTCTTCCCTAATTAATGGAGAGCTGGTGTACCGAGGAGGAGTGAGACTGCAATGAGGGCTACAGCCAAGTGAGTTGGCTTCTCACGGACCTGGGGCTAGCAGCTCCTGGTGAGAAACAGCAAGGGGGAAAGGGAAGGAGTACTTCATCCTGCCAGTTCACCTTTTCTTGGTTTAGGTGTGAGTGGGCTTCAGCTGGTGGATTGACCACTGGAAGTAAACTATGGAGGCAGAGACTATGAGAAATTCTGGATTGGCATGTGTATATTAGGGAAGCAAGGGGAGTCAGTGTTTTGAACATGAGACCACACCAGAAGGCAGTTCAGAGGACTGGGGAGCTTGATGGGATAGTATTAAAGACCACTGTGCCTAGAAGTCCCTCAGGAGAAGATTTTGATGCAGCCACCATCTCTGCATGTACTGGAGGAATCATGGGTGTGAAAGTAGCCTCCATCACCTAGAAGAGCAGCTCTTTATTTAGGTTAGTTTGTCTTCAACTCCAGAGAAAATTTGAGGACATGTAGGTCCAAGTTGGGATAAACAGGAGATGCTTTCCCAAACTGAGTAGTCAGGTCTTCCATAGAGAACCACTCTGTAGTGTCTCCTCCACAGCCTGCAGAAGCTATTGGGGAATGAATATATTTGTTTTGCTTTGGTGTGTGTGTGTGTGTGTGTGTTTAAGATGTATTTACTTGAACAGCAGAGTTAGTGGTTCACTCCCCAGATGGCCACAAGGGCCAGGGCTGAGCCAGGCCAAAGCCAGGTGTTTCATCTGGATCTCCCGTGTGTGTGGCAGGGGCCCAAACACCTGGGCCATCTGCTGCTGCTTTTCCCAGGCCATTAGCAGGGGGCTGGTTCAGAAGTGGAGCAGACGGTACCCACATAGGATGCTGGTGTTGCAGGTAGAGGCCCAATCCAAGGTGACACAGTGCCAGCCGCAGGCATATACATTTGAACTATAGTAAACTTCTGCTAATTTGAATCTGAATAATCCAAAATCAATGCCCATTTAGATGGAACCAGGGCTGTAAAGTTGATTTTTATAACCATGTTATCTGTTAACATTTAGTCAGGCCTGTGTTTTGGCTGCCATGTGGAAGCCTATCCATTTTCACAGAGTATGACACACCTACAAATGCCCTTAGGCACCTTGCTCATGACAATGGGAGTTTTTCCAAACTACCTAGTCTATCAGTGTGGGCAGCAGTAATGTAAGCTTAGTAACCCAGATTACCAAGTCAATACCCACACATAAGTGAGCTGAAAGACTTAGGACTCCCTTCAAAAATCTTTATAGCATATTTCTCAGAGGCAGGACATTTCCCATTGGTCTTTTAATCTTATGAGTTCCTTGTATTGCTTATCTTACTTATCAAAATGAGTGAGAAGGTGGTTTATATGGCTAGGCCTATCTTTGTCACTGTGTTGTAATGGCATTATTCTGCAAACATTCATTCTTTTTTTCTTTAAAAAGTCTACTAGAAATTCTCTGGCCTTTAGCTCATGTTCTATGTAGATTACAACAACCACTACTCCAACGAAAATGAGTTACATTTGACGGGTGCTCATTCTGATCTTTTTAATATATGAGTGCACTTAATCCTCACAACAAGCTTAGAGGCATTCCTTTTGCTCCATTCTACAGGTGAGGTGAAAACTCTGGCTTTAAAGTAACTGATGTTGGAGCTGGATCCAGGCAGGCTGGTATACAAGTTCTTTTTTTAAACCATTACTCTATTCCTAAAAGCCAAAAATAATTTCTTCCCCTAAACTGTTAAGGATTATAAAGATGTACTATTTGGTGTCAAATTTTGAGTCACTGTATATTTAATTAAAGTTTTCTTGGAAAGAGTACTTTGTAACACTACAGTAGTTTATACCTTGTCTATTTTTATTGTCTGTGATACCATTTACGATGTTTTTATATGGTGATATTTTTATATTTTTCATTCTGTTAGCTGTCATTTTTATCTACTGAGCCTATAGCTGATTATCTGTGCTATTTTCTCACTTGACAACTAAAATATTGACAACAAACAGCTCAGGCATTGCTTGCAGCTTAGAAAAAAATGTGGTGAAACATATTTATCGTAGATCAGCCTTGGAAGCTGTCTTCCTATTCAGGTGACAGATGCACTTGTAAAGAACTGGTGTTTACAGCACCAATTTAGATCTCACAGGAGGAGCAGTAAGTGGTCTCACTTATCGTATGGGATCCTCATGCAAAGCATGCACCTTGAGCCTTGCAGTGTCTCCTGGTAGCCTGAACTCCAGACAACTCAATTCCTGGTACTGTGACTAATGAGTATATAGGTCTCAGGGTACATCAGATGCATATCCTAATGTTTATAGACATTAGCATGATTTGAGTTGCAATAGCAGGTACTTTTAGCATTAAGTTAAACATTTAGTGAGTACAAACTATGTGTCTATCAGGAACCATAGTACTTAGGACAGGTATGGTCTCCATTTTTGTACTTTATTAGGGAAAGTTGAGTGTTGAAGATAGAAACATCAGTAAGTTAATATGAGTAGTGGAAAAGGCTGTGAAGGAGACGCACAAATTCAAGAAACTTGCCTTAATCTAGAGATTCAGAGGATGCTTTCCTAGGAAGGAAGGGTTAATAAGGACAAAGGAGGAGAGTGTTACAGGTAGAGGACCCGGCATATGTGAAGACACATTAGTGGAACAAACAATGGCATTGTAGAGAAACCAGAGAAGTCCAGCAAGCTGGAGCAGACTGAGTAGAGGGTGACATGAGACAATGCTGAATTTGAACCTTTTTCTTTAAAAAAAAATTATATATTTATTTTAAAAAGTTAGAGTGATGGGAGGAGGGAACAGAGAGATAAAGAAATAGAGATCTTTCATTCACTTGTTCACTCTCCAGATGGCTTCAACGGCTTGTGCTAGGCCAGGCCGAAGCCAGGAGCTTCATCTGGGTCTCTTACATGGGTGGCAGGGGCCCAAACACTTGGGTCATCTTCTGATGCTTTTCCCACACAGTTAGCAGGGATCTGGGTCATAAGTGGAGCAGCAAGGGTGTGAACCAGTGACCATATGGGATGCTGGAGTCACAGGCAATGACTTTACCTATTACACCACAACACTGGCTCTGGATTTGCACCTTGCAATAGGAAGTCGTTAAAGGACTTTAAGCCTGGGGTAACGTGGTTCAATTTTCATTTAAATTTTGTAATGGACAAAATATAATAATTATGGTGCATTTACTGTATTCTGGGTACTATCTTTGACTCTGGGAATAAGCCAGGGAATAAAATAGATTTAAAAATGCTTTGCCATTGTGGAATTTAGAATCTTTTGAGGTGGCAAAGGGAGATAGTAAAGAAATATACAAATAAATTATGGAACATATTGTGTGATGAGAAATGCTATAAGGAGCAGCAGAGGTCCAGGAGTGATCAATGAAGGAAAGAGTACAAATTGGGCTGGCGCTGTGGCGTAGTGAGTTAAAGTCCTGGCCTGAAGCACCAGCATCCCATATGGGCACCAGTTCTAGTCCTGGCTGCCCTTTCAATCCAGCTCTCTGCTATGGCCTGGGAAAGCAGTAGAAGATGGCCCAAGTCCTTGGGCCCCTGCACCCACTTGGGAGACCCAGCAGAAGCTGCCAGCTCCTGGCTTCGGATTGGCTCAGCTCCTGCCGTTGTGGTCATTTGGGTAATTAATCAGCAGATGGAAGACCTTTCTCTCTGCCTCTGCCTCCCTGTAAATCTGCCTTTCAAATAAATAAAATAAATCTTTTTAAAAAAAGAGTACAAATTTATATAGGGTGGCAAGGGGTGGCCTCCAACAGAAGGTATCATTTCAGCAAACGTGTGATAGAAGTGAGAGATGGAAACACGGAGGACTTTCCAGGCAGAGAGGAGTGGGCTCAAAGGCCCTAAGGTAGGAGAATTGGTATGTTCCAGGCTCAGCATCAAGGTCAATTTGGCTGGGTGGAGTGAACAAAGGAGAATGATCAGATCCAAAAGCTCTAAGACAGTAGGGACCCAGATCATGGAAAACCTTGGTGATCAACATGAATATTTTAGTTTTTATACTGAGTGAGGTGGGAAGCCATTGGGTGAATGATACAATGTGTATAATGTTTTAACAGGATCAGTCTGAATGCTCCCCGCCTGCCCCTCCCCTCACCAGTGCTATGTTGAAATAGACTGTAAAGGCTAAACGGGAGACATGGAGATGAAGACTTGGACCAAGAAATTTGTGTAGAGGTGGTAAGATCAGAATTATTTAATATTTAATATAGAAGTAACATGAATAAAGGCAAGAATAAAAACAGGAAGCCTCCCCCCACCCAACCCTTCGCCTATTGTTGCCCTTACATTAAGAGACTAGAAGAAAGCTGATGGTATTCTGTACCTGAGGATGGAGAGTTGCAGTCATATCTGATAAATACAACACAGAAACACAGAGCTGTCCAACAGGGCTTGCTGATGGGTTGGGATATAAGGAATGAGGGCAACAGAGGAGTAAAGGAAGATTCCTGGGTGTCTGGAGGAGCATGAGATGTAGAGCATCTTGGTGAGTGGATACCTGTTGCTTGAACTATAAAACCTGAAAGTGAAGAAAAACTATAGATCATTATGTGAGCCTGGATTTCAGATGCATGGCTGAGGCTGCAGATGTCAATTTCGGAGTTTATCAAGAAGAAGATATAAATGGGAAGTGAAAACATGGATTAAGAATGAGCTTGTTGAAAATTATAGTGAGAAGAAAAAGGCATGATTCAAGTTGAGGAACACTACTTTTAAACATTGGGAAGAGTAGAATTATTACTAAAACAGATGGAAATGGAATATTTAAAGGTATATAAAGGAATGGAAGGAAAAATCAGGAAGGTATGCTCTACAAAAGCCAAGTGTAGAATATTTCAAAAAAGAAAAGTAGTCAACCACAATCACCATACTCTGTTGCCTCAATGCCTTTGCACACACTATTTCTAGTACCTACACTTCTCTTCTCACCCTTCTCTGCATATGTCTTTTACATTGTACCTTATTTTACCTTTTATGCCTAGCAACCAGTGTAGTTACTGGCATGTACAACTGTGCATGAATTTAGAAAATTTTTCCATCATAATTAGCATATCTTTTAAATCCTTTTCCTCAAACTTTTTGAAATGACCTCATAGTTCTGCTCAGTTATTTGTTGAGTAACTGAATGAATTAATCTATAATGAGTCCACAGAATGAAAGATCTTACTGTATTTAAGTTATCTTTTTTTTTAAGATGCATAAAGATCTTCTTAAAAGCAAAACAACTCCCCTCCTCCCATTTCAACTACCATAATACAATTCTGAAAGCCTGAGCATTCTTGATACCTTTAAAGGGATGCCTATTTTGTCTAGTCTGTGGGATTTAAGTGTGTTTTGTATGACTTTACAGGGAGAGGACTCTAGGAAGTTTGTTCTGGATTCTCCTGGACTTCACCCTATGTGCTTTTCCCTATTGCTACAGTTTGTGTCCTTGTATTGTAATACATTATGGCTGTGGCTGTAACAGTTTGCTGAATGCTTTAAGTCTTCCCAGTGAATCATCAAATCTAGAGGTAATTTTGAGACCTTTGACATGGATATAGATATTAATGTAAGACACACCTTTTGCCCTTTAGAAAGATCACACTTTAGATAGAAATTCTGATATGTTAGCTTATAATTTACAATACAGTAAATTAGCCAGGAGAATGGATTAGCCATGAGGAGGAGCATTTCCCCTAGCTCAGAGGGGGATGTGTGGAAGAGTCTTTTAGTGGAGGTAACATTTGACTTGAATCTTGAACGGTATTAAGAAGTTAACTATGTGAAGCAAAAGACATTATATAATTTTAAATGAAATAGGTTTTGTACAATAAATAATTTTAGATTTAACTCCTTTCAAAAGCGTTCAATGACTCTATGCTCTTTCATTGATGACATCTGGATTGAGGAATGACTCTGTCTTAATGATTTTGTACTGTTTATTGAGGCCCCAAGAGGGAATAAGAATAGTTCCTGCTTTCAAGGAGGGGCTGGCAGTTTATGGGTTGAGATGTTTCAGTTTTGAGAATGTTATGACATAGGTGATAAACATGATGATGGAGCTATAAACCTAGTCCTGGGGTGGGGAGTCAGCTGAATTGTTTCTTGAGAAGTGGTGTCTATGCTAAAGGGCAGATAATTTTCAACCAATATAGGAGAAAGGCAATCCAGGAAAAGGAAGTCACAGGTACAAGTCCTGGTAGCTAAATCATGATATCTTCTGAAAACAGTAAATGGTTCAGTATATCTGGAGAGTGATAGATGAAGTGGGGATAGAGATGAACTATATTTTGTCAAGTGGTAAGGTCTACCTTGAGAAAAAAGATAAAAGGATTAAGTGAGAAGCATTGAGGGAATGGCTGAGAATTTGGACTCGGACCCATTGTTGAGCAGGGTTGAAAATCTGAGTTGGACAGCTTGAAAATGTAGGGGTACCAGTCCACATTTTTCAATGACATGTTCTGCCATGTTGATCTGGGATTAAGGGTGTTCCAAATGGGAAAGATGGAAGGAAAGGGTGGTAAAGAAATTAAGGATATTTGCATGTTTTATCACACTGACCAAAATTAGAAGGTAACTTCTGGGATTTATGGAGGTTCCCTTGAAGCAGTGCTAACCTAAATCTACCTCAGGTAAGTAGGATAATTTTTTCAAGTTTCAGACCAAACAACTTGTACTCAGTCAATGTATTCCTATGCTTTAATGTTTTCATTTTCCATTAATTCTTAAATAAACATTTGTTCTGACAAAAAAAGGATATTTGTGGAAGAATGAAGGAAGGGACCGTAGTTTCTAAGATAGGAACAAAGTGGCTTGATAGACTTCATAGAGAACTTCACTGTCGCTCCCCGTCTTCGTGGAGGAACGACACAGGACCCTGCGCTGTTCTTTCGTCTGCTCGGCCCTCCCCGGGTTTGCTGCTGGTTCTTCCCGGGTTGGCTACTATCCCTTCCACCTCCGTGGAAGGGCAGTTCCCCCTGGCCACATTCCCCACTTCCGCAGGGGAGCGGCACACCGCCGGCCGGTTCTCTCGGGGGCTGCACAGGTGTTCCCTCAGATGTTCCCCTTAGATGTTCCTGGTGCATGCCGTCTCTCTCCTCCTTTATAGTCCTCCTCCGCCAATCCCAACTCGGCTGCCCACACGCCGAGTACGCTGCTCTCCTCCAATCAGGAGCAAGTCCTACAGTTCATTAGCTGAACTGGAGGCAGCTGTGCGGAAGCTGTTTACTTCTCTCCCAGCGCCATATTGTGGGAGAGCAGATGCATAGAATAAGTCTTAATTCCAGTAACTCAGTCCAGTCCGGGCTGCTCCCCACAGATCCCCCTTTCTTTTTATTTTTTGGCGTTGATACGCGCCTGTCTTCGGTGTCCCGCGGCACACACTCTGCTCTACTTGCTAGAGTTGCCACAGGTTCTTTGCAAGTCCTATCAATCAGGCAAACCGAATCCGGGTCCTCTCTTCGCCATGTTGTGAGGAGGTTTTTAGGCGCTGATGTGTGCCTGTGTTCGGTGCTCTGCAGCGCATGCTCTACTCTGCCTGCAGGGGCTTACAAGCCCTAACAATCAGGCAAACCGAATCCAAGCCTTCTCATTGCCGTATTGTGGGGGAGACTTATTAGTGTTGGTAACGTGCCTGTCTTCGGTGACCTGCGGTGCATAAGCTGCTAGCCGCCGCAGGTGCTCATCGCCTCACTTAATCAGGCAGACCGAATCCAAGCTCTCTCACTGCCATGTTGAGGGGAGGCCTTTCTATTTCTCTATTTCTCTATCTCCGGGCATTCCTATTTCTCCCATTTTACTTCTGTCTGCCAACATTCCCATTTCTCTCACTCCACTTCCAAACTTCTGTTTCTCTTATCCCCGCAGCTTCCCGCTGCCCGCCCCGAGGCTACTTCTCGGCGGCTTCCCGGCTGAGCCGCTTCAGCCTGCGCCTCTTTCATCTGCGCAGCTTTCCGGCTTTGCGCGGCTTGGCTTCGCGCGCTCTGCGGTCTCCACGCCCTTCGCGTCTGCACCACGGCCTCGTGCCAGCCCCGTTCCCTATCTATTCACGCCCCGTGCTCTCTCTGCACGTGGCGGCTTCCGCGAGTAACACAGCGTAGCTTACGTGTCCGCCACTAGCATTCAATCTAAGTTCCCCGGGCTAGCCTGGCGAATTCAACCCAGCATACGTCTCCGCCCCACGGTTTGGCTTCCCGTCCTTTGCTCCCCGGGCTAATCAGACGGATCCCAATCTGGCTTACGTTTCAGCTTCTGGTTTCAACTTTTCGCCCCCTATTCCCGGGCTAACTTGAGAACCCCAAAGTGGCTTTCGTTTCCGCCTTGGCCTGCCCCCCACGGCTTCAATTTCCCTAACATTTTTCTCTACCCGGTATGTTTCCCCAAACTTTCCTCCAATGATATTCCTCCCTCATTTCTCCTGGCCTCTCCCCACAGTCCGCGTCCGAGTCTGTTTGTTCTAGCTTTCACTTTCGCTTTCGACCTTAGAGATTTCTCCCAGCTTCCCCCCGTAGTCCGTATCTGAGTCTATGCCTAGGCTTTCAATAGCTTCTTCCGGCACCCTTTTCGTCCGGCTTTTCCCTAGGCTGTTTGCTAGTCTCTCTCTCCGGTATTTTCCCAGTTCTTCCCGTTTCTTCCCTCTTAAGTTTGCTATCCGACCTAGGTTTCCTAATCCGAGTCATTTCTTCCCTCCTAAGTTTCCTATCCGCCCTAGGTTTCCTATCCGAGTCACGGCACCATTATGTCGCTCCCCCTCTTCGTGGAGGAACGACACAGGACCCTGCGCTGTTCTTTCGTCTGCTCGGCCCTCCCCGGGTTTGCTGCTGGTTCTTCCCGGGTTGGCTACTATCCCTTCCACCTCCGTGGAAGGGCAGTTCCCCCTGGCCACATTCCCCACTTCCGCAGGGGAGCGGCACACCGCCGGCCGGCTCTTCTCGGGGGCTGCACAGGTGTTCCCTCAGATGTTCCCCTTAGATGTTCCTGGTGCATGCCGTCTCTCTCCTCCTTTATAGTCCTCCTCCGCCAATCCCAACTCGGCTGCCCACATGCCGAGTACGCTGCTCTCCTCCAATCAGGAGCAAGTCCTACAGTTCATTAGCTGAACTGGAGGCAGCTGTGCGGAAGCTGTTTACTTCTCTCCCAGCGCCATATTGTGGGAGAGCAGATGCATAGAATAAGTCTTAATTCCAGTAACTCAGTCCAGTCCGGGCTGCTCCCCACACTTCACAGCTCTTGACTCCTCTACTTTCTAAGTACTGGAAGAGAGAGAAAAAAAGGTGGAGAACATTAGTGACCCGAAAGTAAATAGTTTGATGAAAGCATATGGTTTAAATTTAAAATTTCAGAGTTGGCCTGATCCAGATGAGTATAAGTTCTATGGGTCAACATGGGTATGTGGAAGCAAATGCCTTTGGAGATATGGACATCAAGGAATAGCGAGACCAGGAGTTGGGTATGTTATTCACATGTGCATTGAAGTCATCTAGGGTGAAGATGAGGCTTATAGTAGAGAAGAAACTACAGATCTAGTTGCCAAAGAACACAGTGAATGTGAGAAACTACCATGATACATGAGAAGACAGTAATGAGGAGAGGGAAAAAACACTATAGGTGCGTGATTGTGAACTTCAAAAGAAAGGGGGCATATTTCCTACTGTATGAACTTGTTTTTCTTCTGCTATCTAAAGTTCTATTTCACCCAGGACAAATCTTTGCTTGGCATTTAGTGGGTAAATTCCCTTTCAAATCTGCACAACAGCTACTAGGGCATTCTCACTACTAGCTCCCAGTTATTTGCATTTGCTTTGTTCCTGCCTCTTGGTGAGGATTGTTTTCTCTTGTTGTCCTACAAGAATGATTGCTGGGGTCAGCATTGTAGCCAAGTAGGTAAAGCTGAGGGACACCTGTGATGCTAGCATCCGATATGGGTGTGGGTTTGTTTTCCAGCTGCTCCAATTCTGATCCAGATCCCTGCTAATATGTCTGGGAAAGAAGTGGAAGATGGCCCAAGTGTTTGTGCCCCTGCACTCACATGGGAGACCCAGATGAATTGCCTGACTCCTGGCTTCAGCCTGGCCTAGCAATAGAAATACCATTTTAAGACGCCCATATTGCAGTGCCTGGTTTTGATACCTACCTCTGGCTTCTGACTCTAGCTCTCCATGTGGGAGAATTTAATTATATTTCTTGCTTTTGGCTTTGGTCTGGCCCAGTGCCAGCTCTTGTGAGCATTTGTAGAGTAAATCTTTCTCTCTCCATCTGAAAAAATGCTAAGCAATGAAGAGTTCCATTTTTAATATCAAGAACCAATATCTTTCTTTTAGAGAATCATAAATTATACTAATATATAAGGAAACAAAGAAAGTTTACATTAAGAAAACATGTATGTAACCTAGAATTTCCCAAATGTGTTTGACCACTGAAACTTTTTACTCACTTCCTTCCCATCAATACTAAGTGTATATACATTGGTAAGTGCTAGTCAATTGTTAGAAAAGAAGTATATGAAGTTTTCCTGCTAAGCAAAAGCCATTTATTTAGAAAGGATGCATATTACAATACTGCTATATTTTATTTCTACTAAAACAAGATCTCACTGTCTTCTGGAGTTTAAATATTATGAATTTCTACATTTGGTTATTTATAATCAACGCTTTAAAATATTTTGTTTAGACTGTCATTCTTACATTAAGTGGCAACATTAGGTAATTAACAGCATTTCATTTTATTTTGGAAAAAATCCCACTTTTAAGATTAGAATTGAAAAAATAAAATATACTTTTTCAGATTCCTTTTGCTCCTTTTTTTCAAAGCTTTATTTATTTATTTGAAAGGCGGAGTTAGAAAGGCAGAGGCAGAGGCAGAGAGGGAGATGTTCCATCTGCTAGTTCACTCCCCAAATGGCTGCAATGGCTGGAACTGCACCGATCCAAGGCCAGGAGCTTCTTCCAGGTCTCCCACATGGGTGCAGGGGCCCAAGGACTTGGGCCATCTTCTACTGCTTTCCCAGGCCATAGCAGAGAGCTGGATTGGAAGAGGAGCAGACGGAACTCGAACCAGTGCCCACATGGGATGCCAGCACTGCAGGTGGTGGCTTTACCCACTATGCCACAGTGACAGCCCCACTCTTGCTCTTTTTGAATTAAAAATGACAGTGTGTATTTCAAATTAATCACATTTTCTTTTAATGAAATTATAGCATTTCTTTGCAAATATATACAGATTAAATCATAACGCTTAATAGTGTGTCTGGAGGCTGGCGCTATGGCTTAGCGGGTAAAGTCACCGCCTACAGTGCCGGCATCCCATATGGGTGCTGGTTCGAGTTCCAGCTGCTCCACTTTTGATCCAGCTCTCTGCTATAGCCTGGGAAAGCAGTGGAAGATGGCCCAAGTCCTTGGGCCCCTGCACCCGCATGGGAGCCCTGGAACAACCTTGGGGCTCCTGACTTTGGATCAGTGCAGCTCTGGCCATTGCAGTCAATTGGGGAAATTGCATTACTCTAGGTGTTTATCTTGGTCATAAAGGAAAGGTAAAATATATGAATTAAGCTTGAACCTAGGTATCTTTAAATAGGAGCAATGTCAGAAAGTAGAAATAATGGACAGAAGAAATAATAAACCTAAAAGCAAAAGTAAATTATTGGAAAAAGTGCTGATAAACTTTGTAGCTTATTTTTGAGAAAATTAACAAGAGTTTTCCTAATTGGGGGGATTCATTAAATTAGAAATGAAACAAGTGATCTGACAACAAATATAAAAGATTTAGAAATTTCTAGAGAAACAATACTCTCTGTTGTGCACTAAATAATTCAGGTAAAGAGTGGGAATAAGTAACTGCTTGAAAAAATAGGAAATATAAACACTCATGCAAAATTAAACAGAAACCATGAGTAAACCAGTAACAGTGGAAGAAAGAAGAAAGAGCATTAATGTCGAAATCCAAAACCCACACAAACTATGGATCTTTGGCCCCAGTGGGTCTTTGTCTTTCTCATAGATGAATAGAAAGATTTCAGACATTTAGAGTGATGTTGGTGATTCATATTCAAGGGATCTAGAGTAGCTGTGTAGAGGTGCCACTCTGCATACATTTATTGAAAGAAGATATTAAATTAGGTACCATTTCAAACTGATTATAGTGTTGCTGTGCCTACATAGGTGGTGTAGTTCCTGGAATATACTGCAGAGAATCTTGAAAACTTAACAGGGAATGGTCTCTGATGTTCATTATCATTATTATGAGAGTTGTAGAGTATTTCCCAATTTGTACCAGTATATCCCACTGCCCTGTGACTGACTAGCTCTAGGCCTCAAACTCGACCACTTGTTTGATGAATGAAGGCAATATTTTTATTAATTTTCACAAAGACTCTGTAAGATGACTACTCTTATTATCATTTCATAAATAAGAATGTTGAAGTAGATTAACTTGTTCAAGGTCATATAGCTAGTGAGCATAGAGCTGCAATTTTACCCCATGTCTTGGCCAAAGACCAAATCTCTTAACAGTTAGGTCATATAGTAGAAAGAGCCTTTCTAACCCAATGGACTAGGGAGGAGCAGGGCTTAGAAGGACATAGATATAGAGAGTAGACATCCCAGACAGGATGAACATGCACTGGGGAGAACAATTAGTATCAAGTACGTACAAAAAAAAATTCATAGCATGAGATTCACAGAGTAAGGTGGGTCCAGGAGGTTGGTGACAGGCAATTATGGAGTGTATATGTGGTGATTGGGGCCTTAGTCAAGTCTAAGTGTGTGCATCCCAGCCCTCAGAGATCAAAATGAATAAGGCAATAACCCAGTTCTGCATCATAAATAAGAGTGTCAATTGTTAAATCAACAACAGGAGTCACTGTGCACTTGTTCCCCATGTAGGACCTCTGTCCTTAATGTGTTGTACTATGAGAATTAATGTAAAACTAGTTTTCAAACAGTACTTTATACTTTGTGAGTCTGTGTGGGTGCAAACTGTTGAAATTTTTATTTAGTATAGAGTTACTCTTCTGTATATAAAGATAATTAAAATGAATCTTAATGGGCTGGCGACACAGCTCACTAGGCTAATCCTCCGCCTGTGGCACCGGCACCCTGGGTTCTAGTCCCGGTTGGGGTGCTGGATTCTGTCCCGATTGTTCCTCTTCCAGTCCAGCTCTCTGCTGTGGCCCGGGAGTGCAGTGGAGGATGGCCCAGGTCCTTGGGCCCTGCACCTGCATGGGAGACCAGGAGGAAGCACCTGGCTCCTGGCTTCAGATTGGCACAGCACGCCAGCCACAATGTGCCGGTGTTGCTCCCCCTCTTCGTGGAGGAACGACACAGGACCCTGCGCTGTTCTTTCGTCTGCTCGGCCCTCCCCGGGTTTGCTGCTGGTTCTTCCCGGGTTGGCTGCCGTCCCTTCCACCTCCGTGGAAGGGCGGTTCCCCCTGCCACATTCCTCACTTCCGCGGGGGAGCGGCACACTGCCGGCCGGCTCTCTCGGGGGCTGCACAGGTGTTCCTTCAGATAGATGTTCCCCCTTAGATGTTCCTGGTGCATGTTGTCTCTCTCCTCCTTTATAGTCCTCTTCCGCCAATCCCAACTCGGCTGCCCACACGCCGAGTACGCTGCTCTCCTCCAATCAGGAGCAAGTCCTACAGTTTATTGGTGGAACTGGAGGCAGCTGTGTAGAAGCTGTTTTTCTCCTCTCCCAGCGCCATATTGTGGGAGAGCAGATGCATAGAATAAGTCTTAATTCCAGTAACTCAGTCCAGTCCGGGTTGCTCCCCACATGCCGGCCATAGCGGCCACTTGGGGGGTGAACCAACTGAGAAAGGAAGACCTTTCTCTCTCTGTCTCTAACTCTGCCTGTCCAAAAAAAAAAAAAAAAGAATCTTAATGAAGAATGGGATGGGAAAGGGAGTAGGAGGTGGGATGGTTTGGGGTGGGAGGATGGATATGGGGGGGAAGAACCGCTATAATCCAAAAGTTGTACTTATGAAATTTATATTTATTAAATAAAAGCTTTCTATAAAAAATAGCCCAGTCCTGGAGCTACTGGGGAACACAGCCTTAGATACAGAGAAATAAGACAAGATGCCAGTTACTGGGTTTGGGGGATAAGGCAGAGTTCTCAGCGGCCCAGCTGGTTCCCTTGCTCCTAGAGATGGTCATATGTCTTGAAGTTATCAGCTGCTCCTAGAGCACAATTCTTAATGATGTGCTGAAAAAGGGATTTAAGGTTTATTTGGTAGGCTGTT
This sequence comes from Oryctolagus cuniculus, assembly GCF_964237555.1. Taxonomy (NCBI): domain Eukaryota; kingdom Metazoa; phylum Chordata; class Mammalia; order Lagomorpha; family Leporidae; genus Oryctolagus; species Oryctolagus cuniculus. The sequence goes on along the minus strand of NC_091453.1, from coordinate 117,403,096 downwards.
CCCCTTGGTCCTCATGGCTACTGGGACTATGCACCCTTGATTTCCTGTGGTGGCCCATAGCCTCAGCTGCTTCCCCCAGATATGCCACTTAAAATTGGAATTATTTGCTAAATGTCATGAGATGAACATGGTTGGAAAGTATTACTGGAGATCAATTCCTTGTTGACTTCTTCTTAAGCACTTTGCAAGGATGACAACTCCAGAGTGTTGGGCTTCGAGCATTTTTCTATTCAGACTTTTACCCACCATGGGTAAAGAAAGGAACCTTGCCAACTTCTGATTCTCAGAAGAGGAAGGATATAATTCTGGATTTTGTCAGAGGTGGATATAGTTTGATAAAGTACCCTAGATAACTCTGAAATGCCTCTCTAGTTAGGGGTGCCTGCCCTTCTCGCTTGAGAACGACTACTTTCCAAATAGGAGAGCATTTTCACTCCTTTTATAGCCTTGCTGCCTCTAATCAGGTGGCAGTATTATCTCCCAATTATAAATTGGAAGCTTAGAGCTGAGATACTCATGGTTCTCACATTTTGAGAGTTGGGGAGCCAGTAGTACACTTGAATCTTCTGACTCCAAGTCCAGTGCTTTTTCTTTTGTTCCTGTGGCACTGAGCCCCATCTCTAATATTAAGATTAGAATCTAAGAAGAAAATGGCTAAGTGAAAAATTTGGCACATTGAACATGCTGGTATTGAGAGTGAGGTAGTACTGAAGACATGGTAGATGTGGTATGCTAGGTAGGTGTTTGGTAGAAATTGTGTGTGGTGAGCTGGCATGAAGGAGGTAAGAGAACCCAATGTTGTAGGACATGACTCAGAAAACAGTCCCCTGATGAATCTGTTCTAGAGCTGATATCTGAGTGGAAAAAGATTTGGGAGCCAGTGCTGAGGCATAGCAGGTAAAGCTTCTGCCTGCAGGGTTCGCATCCCATATAGGTCCCAGTTCAACTCCTGGCTGCTCCACTTCTGATCCAGCTCTCTGTTATGGCCTGGGAAAGCAATGGAAGATGGCCCAAGTCCTTGGGCCCCTGCACCCATGTGGGAGACCCGAAAGAAGCTCCTGGCTCCTGGCTTTGGATTGGCCGAACTCTGGACATTGTGGCTATCTAGGGAGTGAACCAGCTGATGGAAGACCTCTCTCTGTCTGCTTCTCTGTAACTCTTTCAAATAATTAAATCTTAAATGTCAATTTGTTAAATCAACAACAGGAGTCACTGTGCACTTACTCCTCATGTAGGATCTCTGTCCTTAATGTGTAGTTCAATGTGAATCAATGATATGACTAGTGCTCCAACAGTACTTTGCACTTTGTGTTCTGTGTGGGGGCAAACTGATGAAATCTTTACTTAATATATACTAAATTGATCTTCTGTATATAAAGATAATTGAAAATGAATCTTGATGTGAATGGAATGGGAGAGGGAGCGGAAGATGGGAGGGTTGTGGGTGGGAGGGAAGTTATGGGGGGAAAAAGCCATTGTAATCCATAAACTGCACTTTGGAAATTTATATCTACTAAATAAAAGTTAAAAAAAAAATCTGGAAATAGCTTTTAGGGCTTGAAGCCTGATGGATGAGCATTCCCAGTACATAGCAGGTGCAGGTTGGACTCTTCCACAGATGTCTGCTGCAGAACAGCACCCTCCAGAGGTCATTATTCTCACAGAAGAACCAGGATTATGACTTCAAGTAAGGGCCAAGGTGATTGTTGAAGAATGATGACTGGTACTGTTTTGTGTGATGTTAACAATAAAGACCAGCAAAGCTTGTTTATTTGAGCAGGATCTATTTAGTACCATCTCCAGGCAAAGTCCTGTGTACTGGGTGTTTTGGGATCCATAAATGATTAGCCTGCCTCTGGAGAAGTTGTTGTTTTGGGTTTCAGACAGGTAATTCCAATCCAGTGTGATTAGTATTTTGATAGGAGCATGAATTAAGTACAAATTGGAGTGAGGTGCAAGCTAAGGTGAAGTTTCAAATTTCCTTGGAGTATTCCCTTGATAGAGTAAAATGTATGAGAAGCTCCCTAGAGAAAAGGACTCTTTTTTAAAGATTTATTTATTAATTTGAAAGGCAGATTTACAGAGAGAGGGAAAGACAGATCTTCAGTATGCTGGTTCACTTCCCAAATGGCTTCAACAGCTGGGGCTGGGCCAGGCCAAAGCCAGGAGCTCCATCTGGATGTCCCACATGGGTGGCAGGGGCCCAAGTACTTGAGCTGTCCTCAGCTGCTTGCCCAGAAGCGTTAGCAGGTTGCTGGATAGGAAGTGGAGCAGCCAGGACTTGAGCCAGTGCTCATATGGGATACTGGAATCATAGGCAGCTGCTTAACCAGCCTGTGCCACAACCCTGGCCCTGAAGAGAGGACTCTTGAGCTGAGTTTCAGAAGATGAATTGTTCTTATAGAGTAACATTCTAGGGCAGGATTCTGCAGGCTTTTTCTGTAGAGGACCAGATGGTAAGTATTTTAGGTTTAGTGGGTCATACAGCATCTTTTCTAACTACTTAACTCTGTCTTATAGTGCAAAGGCTGCCATAGACAATATATAAACAAATGAACTTGACTCTGTTCCAGCCATTGCTGACTGCTGAAGTGTGCCTTGCCATATGAGGTAGGGGTACATTTATCATCCCTATTTGTGAGGAAATGGAGGCTTATAGGGTAAAATGACTTTCTTAAGGTCAACCAGCTAAGCACATGTGTGTTAAGCACCTCATGTAAACAAATGAAGTCCAGGCACAAGGGGATACAGGTACTAGTAGCAGGGGTCAGGTGTGCACAAAGGATATAGCATGTGAGTGAGCTGGAGGAGCTGGGCATTGACTAGGCCGTAAGAGCCAGGACTGGTTGTAGTACTGCAGACCTACTGCCACGTTCTATTTTTGTCCTTTACTACCTAACAGAATACCCATTTCCAAGGCCTTTGCTCTGTAGGAGCTATGGACCTGTCAGCCATGCAACTTCATTCGTAGTGTCTTCTCTATCACAGGGCATGGCACTGAGAAGCTGCTCCACCCACATTTGGCTAATTGATTTACCATCATTCAGTTAATGGTTATGGAACTGCATCATAAACATAGGAATCCTTCCAGATTATACTGGCTCTTCCCCAAAGAGGGGAAAATAGATTTCATTCTTAACGAATCATTTCTTCAATGGATTGCAAGTGGAACACTACAAAATCCATAATTTTGCAAGCTGAAAAAGGAACTGAACATCTTTTCATTGCCAAAAAAATTTGCTGGTGTTAGTGACAACATTTTTTTTCTGGATCAGATTGAAGACATTTATGGAATAATCAGTCCTAAATATGAATATTCCCATAGGGAGACTGTTTCTAAGGAGACTTAAAAATATCCCTGAATTCAAATGTGTGGAAATTTCTAATTTTGCAACTAGCCCCTCCCTGCTTCTATAATGGAATTTAGTTGATTGACTCCTTGTTCCATGTCATGACTGTTTTGTGCTCATAATTCGGGGGAAAATGGCTAAACTTTATGTTCTATGCTCCTGGCCAGGAAATAGAAAAAATAGTATTTCAGAAATCGGACTTCTGTTTTGGAACATGTGAATGTATTTTCTGTCTATGAAGCTGAGAAGGGAATTAGTAGTAGCACCCTCTTTCTAGAGGAACCATGTAAGAGAGATCTCATTTGGAAACCTCGGCTGCTTGTGTTCAGCCTCAGCCCACTCTCAGCCCGCCCTCCACCCCCAGCCCTGGTTTACTCCTGTGTGCCATTTGTCTTCTCTGACTTGATTGTGGTAATAATAGCAACTGCTTATTGAACACCAGCTCTGGACCAGGCTCCACGCAAATGTGCCCTTGATTGAGTCTCGCTAAAACCCTGTGAAGAACTTGCCTGGGTTCTGGTTTTCCAGATGAGGAAACTGAGACCCCAAGAGGTGAGGTCCCTTGGACAGGAAGCCTCAGATGGGAAGCTGCAGAGTTCTGATTGGACCCCCAAGTTGTCTAACTCCACAGCCTGTACTGTTTTCAATTCTGTGATCAGCCCACTTGTGGAGGGAAGTTCCTGTACTCACTTGTAAGCCCTTTGTTGCAAGGCGAGTGTGAAGTGGCCATTCATGATAGTTTATGAGGATGAAAAGGGTCTAGGAGTCAAGGTTTGTGGGGGCATGGAAAGGACTAGATGATGTTTATTCTGGAGAAGAAAAGACTCACAGGGAAGCAATAACAAAATTGCTGCATCTGGTGGGCTTTAACAATGCAAGGATTTTATATTCATTCATGTATTGCTTTACTTGCCTTGTATTCATCCCATTGGAGAAAGGGAGATTTGTACTCTGGGGTTGTGTGGATGGCCTGGCAGACAACCTCTGACGCTAGATAGATGAGACTGCTAGCAGTTACATGTACTCACAGCACAGAGAGGAGTGTACCACATGTGGTGCAGGGACAAATGTGGGTTGCAGCGTTTGTAGTATCAAGAGATGGAGTACATTGGTTCCCTGGGAGGACATAATTGACTTGTTCAAGTAATACCACAGGCTGGCAAGGAAGTAAAACTCTCTACTTGTATATAAGTAGAAACTGTGTGCCTGTCCCGTGATAAGAGGATTGTTTAGCTAGGGGACTTTATCTGCAGGAGCAGAGTGAGGAGGAAAACTTGTGGTTAGGGCATTCAAGGCCTTCCTAATTTTACTTCCAGTCAAAACAGCACATAATATTGGGTCTCAGTTTTAGGCCTTAGACTACATATATTCATCATCCTTTTTTTTTTTTAAATACACATTGCATGCTGAGAACCATTCTTAATTCTGGGGATGTGGTGGTATATAAGACGAAGTCCCTGCCCTCATGGAGCTGATGTTCTAATACTAAATAAACAGATATACATTATCAGGCTGTGCTCAGTTTTTTTTTTTTTTTTTGTCAGGCAGAGTAGACAGTGAGAGAGAGAGACAGAGAAAAAGGTCTTCCTTTTGCCGTTGGTTCACCCTCCAATGGCTGCTGCGGCTGGCGCGCTGCGGCCAGCGCACCATGCTGATCCGATGGCAGGAGCCAGGTACTTCTCCTGGTCTCCCATGGGGTGCAGGGCCCAAGTACTTGGGCCATCCTCCACTGCACTCCCTGGCCACAGCAGAGAGCTGGCCTGGAAGAGGGGCAACCTGGACAGAATCCGGCGCCCCGACTGGGACTAGAACCAGGTGTGCCACCGCCGCAAGGCGGAGGATTAGCATAGTGAGCCATGGCGCCGGCTATGTGCTCAGTGTTTTTAAGGATAAGAAGCAGATACTGCTTAGTGTGCAGTTGTAGCTAGGAAAGATCTTTCCAAGGAGGTGACATTTAAGCTAAGACTTTTGTATACACAGTGATCTATCTAAACAACTGGGTGAGAGTGTGCCTGGGAGAGAGTAGACTAGTATCAAAGGTTCTGTGCTCAGAACTTGCTTGTTATGCTTGAGGGTCAACAAGGAAGGTGTGAGGGGCAGAGTGGCTAGAGGTAAGGTTTGATAGACAGGTGCCAGATCATTTAGGGCTTTGTAAGCCTTCAGAGGGACCCTAGGCATTTATTTTTTTAATGCAATAAGAACTGTTTAGAGGGTTTTGAGCAGAGGAGTGACATGTTTTGATGTATTTTATTTTTGAAGGATCAGTGGGTTTTGAGAATAAATTCTAGGAAGGCAGAGGTAGGAGCAAGATTGTTGTCCTACTCCAGGAGAAAACTGATGGTAGCTTGAGCTTGAGTGGAGGTGGTAAGAAGTAATTAATTTAGGGTTTGCAATTGGGTGATTTTGTAACCCCCTCATTTGGCAATGTCTGGAGACACTTTTTATTGCCACAACTTGGGAAATGTGGGTTGCTGCTTGCATCAAATATGTAGAGGTCAGGGATGCTATTAAACATGCTACCGTGCGTGGGACATCTACTCTTGTCTCCCACAAAAAATGATCTGGCTCAAACTATCAATAGTGCTGAAGAGGGGAAGCCCTTCTCTGGAGCTATATTTTTGAAAGTAGAGCTAAGAAGGTCTTCTGATTGCTTGCCTATAGTTGTGAAAGAAAAAGAAGGGTCAAGGATGGTGTCAGTGATTTTGGTCCCAGGAACTAAGGTGAAGAAGCCTTGAAGGAAATGTTTGGATCGAGTTATACAGATTTAGAACACATTGATTTTGAGAAGCCTGATCTATATCTAAAGATTATTTAAGGAGACAGAGAAGGAATAGCCAAACAAGAAGAATGGGAATTAAGAGTAGTGGTCACAGAAGCCATGTACACAGAGTGTTTCGAGTGCCCAATGCAACAGCAAGGTTGAATGAGAAGAAGCTTGGCAATTACATGTTGTATTTGGTAATGTGGAGATCACTGGTAATTATGGCAATCTTGGTGCATGTGGAGTTATAGAGATAAAAATATGTTTGGAGAAATTTCTTGAATCAAAACCTGCTTCCCTGTGAGTTCTACCCAACAGCTTTATTTCTGGGTGACTCTGGAAGATTGTGGAGGAGCTCATGTTTACAAAGATGATGTTGACTCAAAATATACCACAATTGTTTTTCCTGCATTATAGAGTAGGGGACTGAGGTTTTGTATTAACTCTTTTATGTTTGGTAATTTGATGCTTTGACATCTTTGGGGCCTAGATGACCCCCGAGGGACTGCCTTTTCTAGTTTTAGCTACTTGCTAGAGATAGTAAGCAACTCATCTTTGAGTGTATCTTTCATGTGCAAACCAACTAGAGACCACAGCCCAACCACCTCCCTTAGGCTATCACACACTGGGTCACTATCCCCCTGTCCTAATCACCCCAGGGCCAGGTACCAGGCTACTAGCGACAACCCTTGTGCATTAGGGCTTCCTGAATTTATTCAAAGAAGATAATCCTGCATCTGTTTCTTTTCTTACTTATACCTTCCTGTAGAAACCACCAAAAGGCTCTTACCCACATTTTCATCTTATTGTCTCTGCCTCCTTATTGGCCGTGGTGTTTCCTCATGTGGCTTTGCATGGTATGGTATGCCTACGGCTTCTAGGGTAATATGAGTAGTATAACAAACCCCTTCATTCATGGCAGTTATTACCATGTCTATGTGTCCTACCACATCTGATTAAAACAAATCTTGGGTTCCATGAAAACATGCCTAGCATGCTGACTGCTTTTCTCAGTGGTCACACAGGTAGTAGTGGATCTTCTTGAATCCAGATTCCTAAAATCTGGACACAAGCTCTTTCTTTTACCTTATGGATGAGCATATTTTACAAATGATATAGAAATGTCAGTCTCACAAAAACACCCTTAACATTTAAATCTTATACCATCTTTTCATGGAAGATGAAAATTGGTAACTCATTTTGCAGCGGGCTATATTGATGATGAGAATAAGGAAACAGTAAATTATAGGGATGTCAGAATCACAATATCAGAAGCCCTTAAGAGAAATAAAAACAATGATAAATGATTATATGCTTCTCCCTATACCATTTGCTACCATAAAATGATCTTATCACATGCAAAGAGTCATCCTTACTTGTCAGCAGAGTGCCACCACCTGAAATTATTAGTGAGTAATGTTATAATAGTATGTTTGTGGTTTAAAAATGAGTAATATTTTTGTCATTTCCCCCACCTCCTCTGCCTTCATTAGTCATCTGTATTTTAATAGTGAATGTGGTTGTCAGTTCAGGCATGACTTCAGTCTAGGACTAGGGGGGTCAAGGGCTAGAGTCCTCCTGCTGGCCCAAGGCCCGTAGGACCTGGAGGGCTAGGAACCCAGGCTCTGTAATTGCCAGAGATGACGGTGGACATGTCCTGAACTAACAGATCAGGGCCCATGGAGACCACCTAGGGCGAGATCTCTTGGAGACCTATAGTGTTACAGCTTGAAAATGGTTTTTGTTTCATTAGAGCCTTGTATTTCTGCTTTGTGGCTTAATATAAAATCTATCTGGAGAGATCCAAGTGAGCTCATCATTCCATAGAGCTCATAGCATAGTGGTTAAGAACATGGACTCTGGAGTCAGACTGGAGCCCAATCCCAGCTACTTTTCCTATTTGTCTATGGGACCTTGAACAAATTATTTATTTAACATTTCTGAACTTCAGTTTCCTCATATCTGAAAATAGGGAAGATGATGTTTATCTCATAGAGCTGATGTATGGATTGAATGAGTGAAGATACCAGAGATAGTAGAGTACAGTGATCAGGAAGACTGGGAACCTGACTGCTTAAGTTCAAAACCTTGTTCTATTAGTTACTAGTTGTGGGGCCTTTGGCAACTGACTTGACCTCTTTGTGTTTCACTTGCCTCATCTGTGAAATGGAGATGATGATAACAGGGTAGTTGCCAGGATGAAATATGTTAACCTACATCAAATAATCAAAAAGTTTCCTGTCATACTGAAGGATTTTAAAAATGTCTGCTGTTATTACTATGGATGATTTCTATCAGTATGCAAACATATTATGTGCTGTAGGGGTTTCAGATCCTATATGCTTCAGAGGTTAGAGAAACAAGGGACCTCTGAAAGCTGGGGTCTCCAGAAAGGCAGCACTGTGAAGGCATACCCTAGGGATGCTATATAACAGTGTCATCCATGGGCTTCCCAGAACTAAGTATAAATCCCCCTTAGTCACTTGGTTGGTGAGTGACATTGGGTTACTGTATCACCTTTAGGTGCCTCAGTTTCTCTGACTGCAGAATGTGGATGATGGTGTATCTTTGGGAGAACTACATAAGGGAGTAAGTACACACAAATTGAACAATGCCTGGAATGTGGTAGGTACTCAGTAAATGAAGATGCTGTTTACCAGTATAGTTACTGCTCATCCTCATAGCTGCAGTGAATATAGGGAGTAACTCATTGGTGAGGGAGCTGCCAGTGTGAAAGGTAGGTAAGAACTTGGGTGCTGTGAGAGGGAGAGATTTAAATACTGGCAAAGACAGGAAAGTGAGAAGATCCCAGGAAGTTCTGGTGGTGATGAGCAAACCAGTTTGGATCCCTTGGAATGTTTCTGTGGAAGGAGATGGAGTTTAAAGCAGGGGAGTGAAGAGCATGGAAAGCCAAGGTAAGGAACTTGGTTTTTATTTTGCTGGTTTTATAGGCTTTACATTATAGGGTGTATAGTAGGGTGTATAGAGGGAATTTTAGGACTATTGTATTGTTCTGCCACAATGTACAAAACAAACTCTAAAACTTGAGTGAGTCTGAGGCATTTTATTTATATATATATATATATATATATATATATATATATAGAGAGAGAGAGAGAGAGAGAGAGAGAGATAGATAGATGCATGCTTGCTTTTTGACCATGCAGGATGCCTACTATCTCTTCCAGGATGTGTTCTCTCATTCTCCTATATGCCACATGTTCTCCTTTCCTCCTGAAAACACCCCCTCTCCAGCACTGTACCCACTAGAGGCTCTTATCCCAACATATCTGGTGATAATTCTCCATTACTTCCTCCATACCAACCTGAGGAGACCCTAGAGGACATGGACTATGTCTTGCCTTTTTCTAGACCTTCTTATCCCTTACTCCCAGTCTCAGATTACTGCCTTGTACCAAGAAGATACTATGAAGAGAATTGGATGCATGAGGAAACATGAAAAAGGGTTGTTTCATTGATTGGGTGAGTAGTGATTAAGGAAGGGCAGGGAATTTCTGGTCTGGGTCCTCAGCAGCAGGCAGGAATCACTTCAGGTATCTGTGGGATGTACTGTATATGTGTGAACTGGGTGGTCGCCCCTCCTACTTACAGCTGTGCATCTCATCTTAACATAAGGATAGTAACAGAGCTTAACACAGGGGGTCTTGTACCTTTCTAAATAGTAATGGGCTTCTTGGAAAAGGGAAGAAGCACCTGTTTCAATTTGTTCAAGAATACTTGGTGATTGGAACAAAGGTTTTTCCATTTTTCAAAACAACAGCACCTTTTATTCAAACGAAATTTTTGACTAAAACTGATGGATGGATGGAAGGAAGAAGTGATAGGCATATAGATGATAGAGAATTACCTTGCACATTACACATTCCTTCTGGACCAACACCACCTCTTCTATACTGTAAGGAGTGGAGCTTAATTGGGACTTCCTAAACATTGACATTTTGGGCTGCTTAATTCGTTGTTGTGCAGGACTCTCCTGTGTAGTTTAACATATTCAGCTTCTAAAGCCTCTGCCAACTAGATGCCAGTGGCACCACTTCACCTGTTTGGGAAGGAGGGCAAAATCTTCCCCAGCTGAGGACCACTGCCTAAATGATCTCTGATGCCTTTTTGGACCTAAGTGATAATCACCCAAGTGATTATCCCTAAGAGATCCATAGCACAGTGTTAGATACTTCTGAAGTTCTCAGTTAATGTCAAGAATATATTGTTATACGTTTCCCTTCAGAGCTTGGTTGTTCCTTACCTCATCCTGTGGCTGATATTTTTAATGTCTAAGTTGATAGCATATCTCATCTTGGGAAGCAAAATGGTTTGATTTTCTTTCTCATTAGCAGTCTCCAGGGAAGTCTACCCATCAGCAATCAGGTGGTTGCCATGGTGGAGACAGGAACATGGTCACTCCGTACCATTCTCCCTCCTGCTGTATGTTCTTCAATTTGGTCTTTTCTTTCTTCACCAACATTCCCCCCAGTGTTCTGTTCTTTATTCCTGGTTAATGAGCAAAATGGAATTTTTTCCTACTCTTCCCCTTTCCTTTCTTTACCAACTAGAATAGCAATAGGATCCAACCTCCAGAATAACTTCAAGTGTCATTTTAGGCTGCTTTCATGGAAAGACAATTAAAATCTGATTTCAGATTTGCAATGAGAAGAGATACTTGTGTTTTTCATATTAATATTCATACTTTTTCAAAAACAATATTCATGAAAATTCAACCATAAGAATAGATAATGATACAATGGAATTATTATGGCCTGTTGTATATTAATTACCCACAATGAGTTGGTCTTTTGGCATAAATTTAGGAATATCTGCTTCTACATTTACATAGACAGATAAAGTATACTAGTAATGAGGAAAATAAATTAAGGATATTAATCCTAATGCCATATTATGAGCATCCCACTATTTTGAAACTTGTACATTTTTAATGAAAATTAGCAGTGATTACTCATCCTATATTCCTTGTTTTTTTTTTTTTCGACAGGCAGAGTTAGACAGTGAGAGAGAGAGACAGAGAGAAAGGTCTTCCTTTTCCCATTGGTTCACCCCTCAAATGGCCACCATGGCTGGAGCACCATGCCGATCCAAAGCCAGGAACCAGGTACTTCCTCCTGGTCTCCCATGGGGTGCAGGTCCCAAGCACTTGGGCCATCCTCCACTGTACTCCCAGGCCACAGCAGAGAGCTGGACTAGAAGAGGAGCAACCAGGACAGAATCCGGCGCCCCAACTGGGACTAGAACCCAGGATGCTGGTGCCAGCACCACAGGTGGAGGATTAGCCAAGTAGGCTGTGGCGCCAACCGAATATTAGCAGTGATTACTCATCCTATATTTCTTGTGAAGATTTCAAATTCATCTGCCATCAGAGTCTGGTTCTTTGGATAATTTACTATTCAAATTGATAGTTTTTGTATGAATTGCTATGAAATAAATGTTTGAGAATATTTTCCTTTAGTCTATGGCATAGGGACTGGCACCTAATAGGTGCACAATAAACTTTTGTTAAGTTATACTTCAAAGCTGTGTATTTATTTTTTGAATTAAAGACCCCCTCTCCTCATGATTTTTTAAAAATGAGAATGACCTAATAAATCCACAAAAGTCAGAACATGTTCAAGCTACTGGAATTGTTCATTTGAAACATTTATTAAGCTTCTATTTTGTGCAAGGTACATGCTGTGAGATAGTGAACCAAGCAAGCACAGTCGCTGTAGTCATAGAATTGGCATTTCTAGTTGAAAAGACAAAGAACAAAACAACAAAAGCACAAAGAAATAAATAACTCAATGAAAACTGTTAGGAAATGCTACAAAGACAGTGAATATCAATTTGAAATAACAGAATACATACAAATTGATTGGGTAAATATGTTTGTCTTCCATAAAAGAATTTGGGAGGTGAGCAGCTAGGATAGGTATAGTTGGTCAATGATGTAATTGGGACACAGGCATCTTCTAGCCTTCTGCTTCTCTACCTCCCCCAGATTCAGAATGTAGCTTACACCTTAAATTAACTTCTTGTTCCACAATGCCTGTTGAACTTCCAGTCAGGAAATAAGGATGGACATGGAAGAGGTAAAATGGTCTTTTTGAAACTTAATATTTGGATCAAATCACTGTCACTTACATGTCAGTTGCAAAGAAGGCCAGGACAAGATATCTTTTAGCCTTGTACATATGGTCATACTGAATAAATTGAAGGATTTTTTAGTAAGAAAGGTGACAGTAGATGTTGGATAGCCAACTAGTAGATCTGAAACAGACCAGAAAGATGTCAAGAGTAAAAGTGGATGGTAACATACACTGAGATGAAGAAGGCTGGGAAGGATAGGTTTGGAGGAATAGTTGGTTTGGGACACATTAAGTCTGAGGTACCTGTGAGAATTCCAGTGGAGTTTTCAGGTTGACATAACACTGTATTTGTTTTAGTTTTAAAGATTTATTTATTTGAAAGGGGAGGAGAGAGAGAGAAAAAATGAATGAATATATGAATAAGAATGAATATTTCATCTGATGGTTCACTCCCCAAGTATCTTCAGGGCTAGGCCAGGCTGCAGGCAGAAGCCTGGAATACCCAGGTCTCACACCTGAGTGGCAGGGACTGAAGCACTTGGGCCATCTTCTCTTTCTCCTCAGGTACATTAGCAAGAAGAGGGACTAGAAGCAGAGCAGTCAGGACTTGAACCAGGTACTCATTCTGATATGGGATGCCAGTATCCCAAGTGGTGGTCTAACTGCTGTACCATAATACCCACCAACTACCATTATATTTCTCATGTGAGTTCCAGGATTTCATAAAAGAAAAACTTATGATTGGAAGGGGGATCTCAGAGATTAAATGTGAAGATGTGTTTGTATAATACATATACTTTTAATTTAGATTGTAGTTTATGTAATGCTAAAATAACAATTTCCTCCTTCCCTCTCTTCCTCTCTTCCTTCCCTTCTTTCCTTCTCTAATTATATAATGAACACTTAACTATAAGTAAGGCAGCATTCTAGGTACTGGGGACAAGACAAAGATCCTTGTCTTCATATAGGATGTTGTATTGGTTAAATAGACAAGAAATAATTAACATAAAAATAGATTAATATAAGATTGAGAACATCAGAGTATATGTCACTATGGATAGTTATTGTGCTCAGTTTCTATATGATGGCCTCATTAAACTCTCATATCAGTCTTGTGAGGCAGACTTCATTTTCCTTATTGAACAGATGAAGAAATAAAGGCTTAGTGAGATTTGTTGAGTAACTTCAAACACTTGTTCAAGTGTCACTGTCTCTAGGACAGTTTCCTGTTTATGCATTGCTCCTACCCTCGAGAAAAAGAACTTCATGGGCAAGGACTAACTGTATTGAGTTTGGTAGCCCTGTCCAGTGACTCAGGAACTACCCTTTAGTCAGTACCAAATACGTGTGCAATTCAATAGAACTGGCCTTGCTGTTTCACATAACCTAATATTTCTTTGTCAGAGATTTGAATTCATCCAGGTCTGTTGGACTATAAGACCATCTTCTTCTGTACTGAGAACAGTTGCTTCATGATTCATCTATCTTGTATATCTGCATTTTTTATAAATTGTTTTTTGAAAAGCAGAATCATTCTCTCTCTCTCTCTCTGTCTGCCTTGTCTGTCTGTCTCTCCTTAATGGAATTTATTTTCTTCAAGGCAAAATAATGCAGGCCTTCCAAGGCAAATCATTTTACACAAAGGGCATTTTTTCCATGAGCATGAGTTTTCTCTCATTCCCTTTAGTAAGCCAGCTTCCAGTTAACCAGGCCCCAAGGCTTTGATAAGAAACCTGAGCTTTTTGCTTTTCTGAGTAGATCATAATTAAGTCACTTGATGAGTTGCCATCCTAGGCTGTAAGGACATTAATTATTTAAATTCAGTGGGTGTTAAGAGATTCCAAAGTCAGTTTTGCTTTGCCTAAAGAGACCAGAGAATCTGCGAACATTAAAGCTGGAAGGCCCTTAATCATCTCTGGTTTAGTCCCCCTCTTTTGCATGAAGAGGAAATGGAGATTTGGAGTAGCAAAGGCACATGTCCAAGTCAAGCAGCTAGTGGCCTCCCACTCCAGTTCTCTTTCTACTCTATCATGCTATCATTTATTCAGTACATAAAAGGCATTCTCTTTTTTAAACTTTTATTTAATAAATATAAATTTCCAAAGTACAGCTTTTGGATTACAGTGCCCCCCCCCCATAACTTCACTCCCACCCGCAACCCTCCCATCTCCCGCTCCCTCTCCCATTCCATTCACATCAAGATTCATTTTCAATTATCTTCATATACAGAAGATCAATTTAGTATATATTAAGTAAAGATTTCAACAGTTTGCACCCACACAGAAACACAAAGTGTAAAGTACTGTTTGAGTACTAGTTATAGCATTAATTCACATTGAACAACACATTAAGGACAGAGATCCTACATGAGGAGTAAGTACACAGTGACTCCTGTTGTTAACAATTTGACACTCTTGTTTATGGTATCAGTAATCTCCCTAGGCTCTTGTCATGAGTTGCCAAGGCTATGGAAGCCTTTTGTGTTCACCGACTCCAATCTTATTTAGACAAGGTCATAGTCAAAGTGGAGGTTCTCTCCTTCCTTCAGAGAAAGATACCTCCTTCTTTGATGGCCTGTTCTTTCCACTGGGATCACTTGCAGAGATCTTTCATTTAGGTCTTTTTTTTTTTTCTTTTTTTTGCCAGAGTGTCTTGGCTTTCCATGCCTGAAATACTCTCATGGGCTCTTCAGCCAGATCTGAATGCCTTAAGGGCTGATTCTGAGGGCAGAGTGCTGTTTGGGACATCTGCCATTCTATGAGTCTGTTGTATATCCCGCTTCTCAGGTTGGCTTGTTCTCTCCCTTTTTAGTTCTATCAGTTAGTACTAGCAGACACTAGTCTTGTTTATGTGATCCCTTTGACTCTTAGACCTATCATTATGATCAATTGTGAACTGAAATTGATCACTGGGACTAGTGAGATGGCATTGGTACATGCCACCTTGATGGGATTGAATTGGAATCCCCTGGCATGTTTCTAACTCTACCATTTGGGGCAAGTCAGATTGAGCATGTCACAAGTGTAAGAAATTGTGAATGAATTTTTACTAAAGACTAAAGAGATAATTCATTAAAAATTAGCTGTGCATTTCAAATAATAAACCAAGTATAATCCACCCCCAGCCTGGTGTGAAATAGCAACATCTACTATTGAATATTGAATGGTTATTTTTTGGTAGTGTTTTCTACTTCTGTGTCTCCTGCTACCATTGCACAATGCAGGATGAAGGAAGTATACTTTTCTCTTTTTAATTCCTGAAAAAAAAAATGAATGATTCTAACAAAGAAGAAGTGTGATATAACTGGGAGCACAGCCTTTGTTTCAGATGGCCTGTTTTTAAGTTGTGTCTTCATAAGGTACTATTTATGTGAGTTTTGGTAGGAACGTTTTTAAAACTATTGGAGAACATGGAAGGTATAAGTTTATACATTTGAAAGATGTGAGAAGGGCTGGTTGAGAGATGGCAACTTGATCTGAGGCTTCAGGATACAGTTCTTGTGGCTGAAACTAGACAGTGATTTTGGTAATTTGTAGCAGTGTTGATAGATACAGCTCTTGGATAAAATTGTTTCTCGTTATTAGATATGAAATTTTGGCCTTTTGTATTCATATTGCCTTACTCCTATTCACAAAGCCACTTTACTTATATTTGCTAGGAGAACCTGATCTAAATAAAAAGTAAACTAACTCCCTCCTCTTTCCCTATCCTTCCTCTCTCCACACACACACACACACACACACACACACAACATAATTAAATAATGAATTTGTGAAACACTTACTATGTTTACTATGCATGAGGCACTTTTTCAGGGCCTGGAAATTTGTTGGAACAGAATGACATGACTTTTTAAAGTATTTTTATGTTATACAATTATAGAAATCTTAGAAACAATGACCAGTTTTAGAAAAAAATTTACTTTTCCCTGGATACAATATTAATAATTTTCTTTCAAAACAAACTCAAATTAAGGACTTTAGGCTTCCAAGGTGATCTGCTTGCAGGAGGTCTTTCACTCCTGGTAAGTATTCATGGAGCTGAATACCATTAAGGGTGTAAATCTCATGCCAGGCCATACGCATAGCTGCGTGGAGAAGGCTTCCATGTGAACGACAGTCAGAATGACATGAAAAACAGGTTAACGGGAAGAGGAAAATAAGTAGAATGAAAAGGAGGAGGATGACAGATGATAGCTGTCGTTTATCTGGGGCTCACTATGGACCAGCTATTAAAAGTTATATACACATTGTCTCGTTGGTTCCTTACAATTGGCTTACTCAGTAGGTACTATTATATAATTTCCTCTTGTAGTGAGGAAACTGAGGTCTGTGAAGTGAAGCAACTTGCTGAAAATCATGTAGCTAATACATTGTATAGCTTGGACTTGAACCCAGCTGTAACTAGCTCCAGTGCCTAAGGTCTAAGCAGCTTTTTATGGGTATGAAAATGGATCATTGTGATGACTAACAGGTACAATGGTTCTTCTTGAGGTGATACTATTTTAAGACTAGATAGTGGTGATGGTTGCTCAGCTGGGATTTTATAATAAAAATAAATCATGTAATTATATACTTTAAATGAGTGAAGTATATACTATGTAAATTACATTTCAAAGCTGTTATAAAAAAAGCTGGGTAACTTGATGGTTAATGCTAATTGAAAATTTAGTATATGTTGTATTCTTTGCTAATAGTTTTAAAATTATTTAATCTCAACAGGTCTGTGAAGTAAGTATATCATAATTCCCATTTTATAATCAGGGAAATCAAGACTGAAAGAGATTGAAAACTTGCCCAAGATTGTATACTTAGTAAACATTGGAATCAAGATTCAGCTTCATGTCTCTTTTTTTCTTTAAGATTTATTTATTTATTTGAAAGCATTACAGAGAGATGGAGACAAGGAGAAAGAGTGTATTTCCATTTGCTGGTTCACTCCCCAAATGGCTGCAATAGCTGGAGCTGGGTCAATCTGAAGCCAGGAGCCAGGAGCTTCTTTTGGATATGCCATATGGGTGCAGGGGCCCAAGGACCTGGACCATATTCTACTGCTTTCGCATGTGCATTAGCAGGGAGCTGGATAGGAAGTGGAGCAGCCAGGAATTGAACCGGTGCCATATGCCAGCACCACAGGCGGTGGCTTTTACCTGCTATGCCAAGCACCAGCCCTTTGCCTGGTTTTAAAGCTTGTGTTTTCCTATCTTCCTAAAATAAGGAAGTGATTGATGTTCCTTTTGATATTAAAATATGGCCCCAATTTTAATAGTGTTTGAATTTATGGTTGTGCCTACCACCAAATAGCAATGAAATAAAACTTCAATGTATTTCTGCTACATCACTGCCCAAGTTTCATTTTTTCCACATAGAAGTTGGGGAGGCTGTTTATCTAGAAATTTTTTTAAATATTTGTTTATTTCTTTGAAAGAGTTACATAGAGGCAGAGAGAGAGAGAGAGAGAGAGAGATAGAATGAGAGATAGAATGAGAGTGAGAATGAGAATGAGAATGAGAATGAGAATGCAAGCCAGAGTGAGAAAAGTCTTCCATCCTCTGGTTCACTCCCCAAATGGCTGCAACGGCTGTAGCTGGGCCGATCTGAAGCCAGGTGCCATGAGCTTCTTCCAGGTCTTCCACATGGGTTCAGGGGCCCAAGGACTTGGGTCATCTTCTGCTTTCCCAGACCATAGCAGAGAGCTGGATCAGAAGTGGAGCAGTTGGGACTCAAACCAGCACCCATATGGGATGCTGGTACTACAGGCAACAGCTTCATCCACTGCACCACAGTGCTGGCTCCCACCCAGCAATTTAATGATTAAATTTGGATATGTCATGTAAAAACCAGAGATTAAGAATTTTTCATGTATAAGGAAGTTAGAAAAGGGAAATAATTAGCTATTTGTTTTGTTCATTTTTGGCAGTACTGAAGCATTTTATTTTAAATGTACTGTTCATTTTGGGTGTTGTGTTTTGTTTCTCTTATGTAAACTTTCCACATTTGTGAAAAGCAGCAGTGAGTGTTTTTTCTAGAAATAGATAGCATTCATAAACTGAAACAGTTTCATTGGGGACATTTGCTGTGGCACAGTAACAGAACTGCTTTGGCAGAAATACTGAAGTCCTATAAAATAGTTAATAATGATAGACTTTAATAAAAAATTTATGTTTAGAGGCAATATAGTCATTCAGTGTTAGACAGCCTCAGTCCTATCCTTATTCTTCCCGCTGAAAACATCTTCCATCTATGGAGTATGACGCCGTAAACATATATTCCCAGATTTTCTTCCCCTAGTTCTAAAAGAGAACTCCTGGCAGCTGTAATGGTACCAAGAATCTCTCAGCCTTGCCTCACTAGGGTGGTATGCAATATTTCCAGTCCTCTCTAATATCTGATAATATGATCACAGTATTCATTTTGGTGTGTCAGTCCTCATAGCAAGCCTTTTCCAGTCTGGCTGTGATGGTCTGCTCTGGTAGGAGGCCCCTTTTCCTCCTGGTCAAATGAACATATACTACACAACTCTCCTCTTCAGCTTTGAGCAGGCTGTTCCCACCTGCAGTTGTGCCTTTGCTCTCTCTCCCTTCCCACTCTGCCTTTTTTTTTAAAAAAACTTTTATTTAATAAATATAAATTTCCAAAGTACAGCTTTTGAATTACAGTGCCCCCCCCATAACTTCACTCCCACCTGCAACCCTCCCATCTCCCGCTGCCTCTCCCATTCCATTCACATCAAGATTCATTTTCAATTATCTTTATATACAGAAGATCAATTTAGTATATATTAAGTAAAGATTTCAACAGTTTTCACCCACACAGAAACACAAAGCGTAAAGTACTGTTTCAGTACTAGTTATACTGTTAATTCACATTGTACACCACATTAAGGACAAAGATCCTACATGGGGAGTAAGTGCACAGTGACTCCTGTTGTTGACTTAACAATTGACACTCTTATTTATGGCATCAGTAATCACCCTAGGCTCTTGTCATGGGTTGCCAAGGCTATGGAAGCCTTTTGTGTTCACCGACTCCAATCTTATTTAGACAAGGTCATAGTCAAAGTGGAAGTTCTCTCCCCACTCTGCCCTTTGAGATCTTACCCATCTATGGCAGGCAGTCAGCATTCTCCTGTAGGCAACAAAAGCTAAGATTAGTATTTTAATGCTGTTAATTAGGTTCAAGTAGCTACAAAATCATTGGGGTTCTTGGAGGCAGGGACTGTAGGCTGGATGTCTAGCAATGACACTCAGAACACCACTGTATAACAGGCCCACCAAAGGGGACAGAATTTGGTGACTGCCACTGAAACACTGGGCTACATTGCAGGGCAAGGAGGCCATCAGCACTGCACTGAATTTGTCTCAACACCCACAAACTTAGCACCTGGACATTGTAATATTGCCATAGAATACTGCATATCTCTACAACTTTGCTTACCAAGAATGAAAAACTAAATAACTGGAGATTTATGGAGGAAGTTAGCATTTGTCTTAACTCTAGTCTTATAAACTATAAGTATATAAAATGAAAAAAATTACACATCTATTCTAAGTATATAAATATTAAACATTCTAATCTGTTACATAATAAGCATAAATAGCTTGTTATGTGTCCAGCAGTGTTCAAAACTCTTTACATATAATCACTCTGTTACCCTAATCTATTTCACTCTTATAAGCATAATAATTGTGCCCCTTTTAAGATGAAGCAACTGAGGGCATAGTCAGTTGTCCAGATTGTAAGCTCTTTACCTGTGGAACACATTTATTCCCCCTCCCAGCATAGTGTTTTGTCCACATGCTTGATGAATATTTGCTGAATTAATAGCAAATAGGTGCATGTCATTGCTAAACCATCTTCCCCTATTCTTTTTTCTATTTTTTTTTCAGTATGAATGAGCTTTGTAGTTTTTTTTGAGGTATAATGGCACAACATTTTAATACAACCACCAATCTCCACAAAATAGTTTTAATACTTTGTGCCTAGGCTAGCAGCCTGTGATATTACTAGACATACATAGCCTGCACTGTGACATTACTAGACATACATAAGCATTTTTCCAAGTACAAATATTAAAAAGCAGAGTAATGTAAGTAATTGCCTATACAAAGATAAATAGACATTTTAGGTTATTTTCTTCTTGAATCATTTTTGCTGCATAGTAAATCGCAGTTACATGTTAGTATAATATTACTGTTCTATAGAATACACTTGGAACTGTGAGGTATGGCAACTCCCTGTGAGAGAGAGCTAACATGTAAACCTGAATATTTTGAGTGATTTTTTTAGCTGCCACAGATGGGAAAGACGAAATCCAGCCTTCGAAGACCTCAAACTTATTTTTATAATAATAATAATAACTATCCCCTAAAATCCTCAGCTATTTCCTATATTTTCCTTCCTGGTTCGAACACCTTTTAATGGAGGAAGATAAAGTAAATAGAAATGAAGCTATGTTTGTTATGGGATTGTGGATTAAGCCAGCCAGTTATTTAAAAAAAATCCTCCAGGTAACTGCTCATTTACTTTACATAAAGTTGAGAGCCTGATATATACATCTCAACTTTATAATTCAAGATTGCAGTTAAATATGTAATTCATTTGAATTACCATAGTAATAAGACAATTAGAAACCTTATATATTCTCAAAAAGGACATGCTTAACATTTTCTGACAAGACTTGTAAACTCAGATGAAGTCAAATATCCTCTCAAAATGAATGTTCTGCTCTAAAAGTTAAGTTGTTTAGAGTTGGTAGCAAAAACTATCATGGTTTAACTTTTCCATCATGGGATGCATACAAAGGTAACTGCTGTTTAAACATCTAATCAGTAAGAAATTAGCATGAACCAGTTAACTGAAATTCAAAGGTAAAACTGCCATTCTATTTTGAATATTTTCAGTATTCAAGTTTCATACTTTTGAAAAGGAAAATAGTGTAGTTTTGATGTGCCCAGATTGTTTTATGTTAAAAACACATGGTCACTCATACATTATTCAGAATCTTGAGAAAATAAATCATGATTGGATAAACTTGGTTAATTTAACTTGCAAAACATCAGTGGAAGTACAGGAATTACATAAATGGAATCAAAGACAACAAATGTTATGGGAAGAACTTAGGTGAATAAATAGATCCAACAAAAAGTTTGCCGTGTACATGAAGAAGGAACAACTTCTTGTTTTGTCCTCATTAGTAGTGTACTCAAGATGACAGCAGGCCGGTGCCATGGCTCAATAGGCTAATCCTCCACCTGTGGTGCCGGCATCCCAGGTTCTAGTCCCGGTTGGGGCGCCGGATTCTGTCCCGGTTGCTCCTCTTCCAGTCCAGCTCTCTGCTATGGCCTGGGAGTGCAGTGGAGGATGGCCCAAGTGCTTGGGCCCTGCACCCGCATGGGAGACCAGAAGTACCTGGCTCCTGGCTTTGGATCGGCGCAGTGCGCCGGCTGCAGCATGCTGGCTGTAGCAGCTATTTGTGGGGTGAACCAACAGAAGGAAGACTTTTCTCTCTGTTTCTCTCACTAACTCTGCCTGTCAAAAAGAAAATGACTACAGTCCCTTTTCACCATTTATGAGACTGACTTTAATATACAGTGCTGCACAGGCAATTTGGTGACAATATAAAAATTATAGTAGTTCTAAAAAGTGGGAAATGACCAGCTATAATTTTTTTCATTTTCAATTATCTTTATATGCAGAAGATCAATTTAGTATATACTAAGTAAAGATTTCAACAGTTTGCACCCACACAGAAACACAAAGTGTAAAGTACTGTTTGAGTACTAGTTATAACATTAATTCACATTGTACAACATATTAAGGACAGAGATCCTACATGGTGAGTAAGTGCACAGTGACTCCTGTTGTTGACTTAACAATTTGACACTCTTGTTTATGGCGTCAGTAATCACCCTAGGCTCTTGTCATGGGTTGCCAAGGCTATGGAAGCCTTTTGAGTTCGCTGACTTCAATCTTATTCCGACAGGGTCATAGTCAAAGTGGAAGTTCTCTACTCCCTTCAGAGAAAGGTACCTCCTTCTTTTGCTAAAATTTTAAAAACAACAAATTTCTGTATTATTGGCCAGATTACCAGAGAGGGCATGTGTATTTGTTAAAAAAAAAAACCTGCTAATTGCTTCATTTCCAAAACCTAAATTTAATAATATGAAGCATCATCAGTTACTAGATTGAGAGATGTCTGCTGACCTATCCAATAGTTATTTATATACAGCAAAATTATGTTACCTGGTAGTTTACCAATTGGAACTTTTGAAAACCCAATGCAATCTTGATGCCACAAGACCACTACACCAAATGACCTAATCATACAACTGGATACTGGACCACAATGCGATTAACGATATGTTTCAGGGTGGAGAGATAGAAAAGAAATCAGAAGAGGGAAATACCTGGGTCAATAGGAATTAACTTTAATTGACAGAGTAATTTTAACTAATTCCCATTCTCCTACCATGCTGGATAAAAAAGCTTTTATTCTATTATTACATTATAGGAGGAATGCAAAGCAAGTAACTTGGTGTAATAGGTTACCTTGCATAGTACCTCTTGGTACTAAGGGAATGTGTGAATATCATTACCTTCAGTAAAGCACTTCAAGAGAGGACTGAGAAAAGTGATACATGGAGTTCTGTTTGTGCTAAAGTCATCAACTATAAAAAGTTAAAAACCCTCTTCTTCCTTCACTTCATACATAAAATAGCAAAAACAGTTTTTCTTTGAACAATTTTTATACATATAAATAAAAACAGAGCAAAAGATCCAAAGTGTCTTTGCTAATGCAAATTATGGGGGAAATTTGGATTAACTCATTGTAAAGAACTGATTACAGCACCAATTTAAAACACACTGATGTCTCCCACAAATCACTTTTGCCTATAAATGCATCTTCCAAGAAAAGCTTGTCGGAGCTGGAACAATCTCACAGAATTGTTAAAGGAACAACAGTAGTCAATGTGCACTTCCTCCCCAGGTAGGACCTTTGTCTCTATTGAATTGCGATATGAAAATCAACTGCAAATTCTCTCCCCAAACAGTACTCTATAGATTGTGTGTGGGTGTGGGGGCAAATTGTTGAACTCTATGATTAGCATAGAGATGGTACTCTATATATAAAGTCATACTAAAAATGATCCATAATGAAGAAGGAGATGGGAGAGGGAATGGGGTTAGCAACACAACATATCAAACTTATGGGATGCAGCAAATGCAGTGTTAAGAGGAAAGTTTATAGTAATAGGTGCCTACATCAAGAAATTGGAAAGGCACCAAATAAATGTGCTATCAGTGCATCTCAAGGATCTAGAAAAACTGCAGCAAACCAGGCCCAAAACTAGTAGGAGAAGAGAAATAATTAAAAATCAGAGAAGAAATCAACAGAATTGAATAAAAAAAATTACAAAAGATCAGCCAAACGAAGAGCTGGTTTTTTGAAAAAATAAACAAAATTGACACCCCATTGGCCCAACTAACTAAAAAAAGGAGAGAGAAGACCTAAATCAATAAAATCAGAGATGAAAAAGGAAACATAACAACAGACACCATAGAAATAAAAAGAATCATCAGAAATTACTACAAAGAGTTGTATGCCAGCAAACAGGAAAATTATCAGAAATGGATAGATTCTTGGACACATACAACCTACTTAAATTGCCTAAATTGAACCATGAAGACATAGAAAACTAAACGGACCCATAACTGAGACAGGAATTGAATCAGTAATAAATTCCCTCCCAACAAAGAAAAGCCCAGAACCAGATGGATTCACTGCTGAATTCTACCAGACATTTAAAGAAAAACTAACTCCAGTTCTTCGCAATCTATTCAGAACAATCAAAAAAGAAGGAATCTTCCCAAATTCTTTCTATGAAGCCAGCATCACCTTAATTCCTATACATGAAAAAGATGCAGCATTGAAAGAAAATTACAGACCAATATCCCTGATGAACATAGATATGAGAATCCTGAATAAAATTCTGGGCAATAGAATGCAACAACACATCAGAAAGATCATCCACCCAGATGAAGAGGGATTTATCCCTGGTATGCAAGGATGGATCAATGTGTGCAAAACAATCAATGTGATACACCACATTAACAGACTCCAAAAGAAAAAGCATGTGTTTTTCTCAATAGATGCAGAGAAAGCATTTGATAAATTACAACACCCTTTCATGATGAAAATTCTAAGCAAATTTGGTATAGAAGGAACATTCCTCAATGCAGTCAATGCAACTTATGAAAAACCCATAGCCAGCATCCTACTGAATGGGGAAGAGTTGGAAGCATTTCCATTGAGATCTGGTACCACACAGGGATGCCCACTCTCACCATTGTTATTCAATATAGTTCTGGAAGTTTTAGCCAGAGCTATTAGGCAAGAAAAAGAAATTAAAGGGATACAAATTGGGAAGGAAGAAGTCAAACTATCCCTCTTTGCAGATGATATGATTGTTTATTTAGGGGATCCAAAGAACTCTACTAAGAGACTATTGGAACTCATAGAAGAGTTTGGCAAAGTAGCAGCATATAAAATCAGTGCACAAAAATCAACAGTCTTTGTATACACAGGCAATGCCACAGCTGAGAAAGAATTTTTAAGATCAATCCCATTCACAATAGCCACAAAAACAATCAAATACCTTGGAATAAACTTAACCAAGGACGTTGAATATCTCTACAATGAGAATTACAAAGTCTTAAAGAAATAGCAGAGGATACCAAGAAATGGAAAAATCTTCCATGCTCATGGATTGTAAGAATCAATATCATCAGAATGTCCATTCTCCAAAAAGCAATTTATAGATTCAATGCAATACCAATCAAAATACCAAAGACATTCTGCTCAGATCTGGAAAAATGCTGAAATTCATATGAAGGTACAGGGGACCTCAAATTGCTAAAGCAATCTTGTACAACAGAAACAAAGCTGGAGGCATCCCAATACCAGATTTCAGGACATACTACAGGGCAGTTGTAATCAAAACAGCCTGGGACTGGTACAGAAGCAGATGGATAGACCAATAGAACAGAATAGAAACATCAGAAATCAATCCAAACATCTAAAGCCAACTTATATTTGATCAAGGATCTAAAACCAATTCCTGGAGCAAGGACAGTCTATTCAATAAATATTGCTGGGAAAATTGGATTTCTATGTGCAGAAGCATGAAGTAAGACCCCTACCTTTCACCTTACACAAAAATCCACTCAACATGGATTAAAAATCTAAATCTACAACCTGACACCAACAAATTATTAGAGAACCATGGAGAAACCCTGCAAGATATAGG
Organism: Oryctolagus cuniculus; assembly: GCF_964237555.1. Classification (NCBI taxonomy): domain Eukaryota; kingdom Metazoa; phylum Chordata; class Mammalia; order Lagomorpha; family Leporidae; genus Oryctolagus; species Oryctolagus cuniculus. The sequence continues at coordinate 117,377,581 of NC_091453.1, read as the reverse complement.
AACAGGCAAAAACTTTTTGGAAAAGACCCCAGAGGCACAGGCAGTCAAAGCCAAAATTAACATTTGGGATTGCATCAAATTGAGAAGTTTCTGTACTGCAAAAGAAACAGTCAGGAAAGTGAAGAGGCAACCAACAGAATCGGAAAAAATATTTGCAAATTTTGCAACCGATAAAGGATTAATAACCAGAATCTACAAAGAGATCAAGAAACTCCACAACAACAAAACAAATGACCCACTTAAGAGATGGGCCAAGGACCTAAACAGACATTTTTCAAAAGAGGAAATCCAAATGGCCAACAGACACATGAAAAAATGTTCAGGATCACTAGCCATCAGGGAAATGCAAACCAAAACCACAATGAGGTTTCACCTCACCCCGGTTAGAATGGCTCACATTCAGAAATCTACCAACAACAAATGTTGGCAAGGATGTTTGGAAAAAGGTACACTAATCCACGGTTGTTGGGGATGCAAACTGGTCAAGCCACTATGGAAGTCAGTCTGGAGATTCCTCAGAAACCTGAATATAACCCTACCATACAACCCAGCCATCCCACTCCTTGGAATTTACCCAAAGGAAATTAAATTGGCAAATACAAGAGCTGTCTGCACCTTAATGTTTATTGCAGCTCAATTCACAATAGCTAAGTCATGGAATCAACCTAAATTCCCATCAACAGAAGACTGGATAAAGAAATTATGGGACATGTACTCTATAGGATACTATACAACAGTAAAAGAAATGAAACTCGGTCATTTGCAACAAAATGGAGGAAACTGGAAAACATCATGCTGAGTGAAGTAAGCCAGTCCCAAATGGACAAATATCATATGTTCTCCCTGATTGGTGACAACTCACCAAACAACAAAAAGGAAACCTGTTGAAGTGAAATGAACACTATGAGAAATAGTGACTTGAACAGCTCTTGTCCTGTCGATGAACAACTTAATACTTCATCCCTATTATTTATTTATTTTTTGTTACTTAATACTATTTGTTGAACTCTGTAATTAATACATAATTATTCTTAGGTGTTTAACTGAAAAGTGATCCCTGTTAAATATGAGTGGGAATAAGAGAGGGAGGAGATGTACAGTTTAGCACATGCTCACTTGGACTTGCCCCAAACAGTAGAGTTAGAAACATACCAGGGGATTCCAATTCAATCTCACCAAGGTTGCTTGTACCAATGCCATCTCACTAGTGAAAGTGATTAGTTTCAGTTCACTATTGATCATAATGAAAGGATTAAGAGTCAAAGAGATCACATAAACAAGACTAGTGTCTGTTAGTACTAACTGAAGTAATTAAAAAAGAGAGAATGATCCAACATGGGTGGCTGGATACACAGCAGACTCATAGAATGGCAGATGTCCCAAACAGCACTCTGCCCTCAGAATCAGCCCTTAAAGCATTGGATCTGGCTGAAGAGCCCATGAGAGTATTTCAGGCATGGAAAGCCAAGACACTCTGGCGGAAAAAAAAAAAAAAAAAAAAAAACCTAAATGAAAGATCTCTGCGAGTGATCTCAGTGGAAAGAACGGGTCATCAAATAAGGAGGTACCTTTCTCTGAAGGGAGTTAAGGGAGGAGAGAACTTCCGCTTTGACTATGACCTTGTCTAAATAAGATTGGAGTTCGCAAACTCAAAAGGCTTCCATAGCCTTGGCAACCCATGACAAGAGCCTAGGGTGATTACTGATGCCATAAACAAGAGTGTCAAATTGTTAAGTCAACAACAGGAGTCACTGTGCACTTACTCACCATGTAGGATCTCTGTCCTTAATGTGTTGTTCAATGTGAATTAATGCTATAACTAGTACTCAAACAGTACTTTACGCTTTGTGTTTCTGTGTGGGTGCAAACTGTTGAAATCTTTACTTAGTATATACTAAATTGATCTTCTGCATATAAAGATAATTGAAAATGAATCTTGATGTGAATGGAATGGGAGAGGGAGCGGGAGATGGGAGGGTTGCGAGTGGGAGGGAAGTTATGGAGGGAAAAAGCCACTGTAATCCAAAAGCTGTACTTTTGAAATTTATATTTATTAAATGTTAAAAAAAACTATTTTGGACAAAGGAAAAAAGGGCTAGGCAACTCTGAAAGGAACAAATACAACAATTGACTTTTACAAAAATAAAGGAAAACTCACTTAAAAACTAACACTACATCCTTGTTTTTGAGTATCAGATACTATAAAGCAAAACATCTTCCTTTCATCATTGTTTTCTGTAGGATAAACTAATCAGGAAGGTAACAGGAAAGGAAGCATTCATTAACTCGATTATGTTAAAGTAACAATAGTTATCTAATATCATGATTTAGAGTTTGTCAATAAGGGACAAGAAGTTTACAAAAAAGCAAATGGCAGCATCTTGCATTTTGTTGTTGTTTCTGTAAGAGGCTCCACCCTACAACTGAACTGTAAAAGTTATATTAAAAATGTAATATATAGTACACAAAATGAATTTTTAGCAAACTTTTAGGAAATTCTCATTATAAATTACCCAGATTTTATAAACTACCCCCCCAACTTGCATTTTGTTTAAAGTAATAACTATATTATACAAATTTCAAGTATGAAAGTGCATTATTGCGATAATACTTCTTTGCAAGTCCAAAATTCTTGGTTTATAATAAAACTGTAAAGGTTTTATTTTTTAAGAGTTAAACCATCAGTGCCATCTACAGTAGAAGTCCAACATCTTCACACGCTGCTCACAGACTGCAGAGAACCATGTCTGGAAGCAACATATAACCGAAAAAAATGACTTTTTTTTTTTTTACCAGTTTATGTTATTATCTCTACTATTTTCTTCTTTCCAAACAGAAATTCATACCCTACAGTGTTCCTCTTGTTTCAGCCATTCTGTGCAGTTGCTACTTACATGTTTCTAAAGTTATCATCTTTTTCATGTGTTCTCTTCAAACTGTGGTTCCAGAATGAACAGATAATGATCTATTTGAAGTGGTGACATCATCTGTATTGTTAATTTTGCTAGATAAATTGCTTCATATTCCTGAAGTTGCTTTTCAAATCCAACATTAGGATTAATACAAAATCTTCTTTCTTGAACATAAGCAAATGCATCTCCGTACTTCATTCCAAATGTTTCCATAGGTATGCAATAACAAAGGCAGCACTTCTGGAGATCCCTACATTTCCATGGACAAGAACTTTCCCTCCAGTTAGTAAGCTCCCATCAATAAATTCTTTAGTCATAGTGAAAAAAATGTAGTATATTTTCAACTGGTTTATCTGCAATATCCAAGGCTAAATACCTAAATAATTGTTGAAAGTTTGGTTTAATAAAGTTTGCTTCAATATTTTGTTGTATGCAAATTATATGGGTTATTCCATGTTTCTGTAGTATAGGTAGCTTGCTTTTCATAGCAGAAGAATATGGACCTAAGAACAATCCATGTAAAATTTCCTGCATCTCCCGCCTCATAGGATAGGTCCATTCCTTAGCTTCTTCTTTACACTGAGGGAGTGAGGGGAACTCCAGTTTCATGCCCTGCATGGTTCTGGGCCACAGGGCTGGTGGTGGGTGGGGTGGGATGGTGAGTTCCCGGTGGGCACGACCCTTGGGTTTGGCAGTGGTGGCGAAAGCAAAGATAGCCGCTGAAGTGAGTGCGGACTGGCAGAAGGGAAGGTGAGCTTACAAGGAACACGCTCAGATCAGAAGATCTCAGCGACTGTGGTTACTGCGGCGACAGCAGAGAAGAGGATTGGGCTGCTTGCACCCTGCCCCCATGCTGCCACTGTCTCCCCTCCCCTCTGTCTCTGTGCCCCTCCAGCAGCCTAGGATCTGGCACAGCACCTAAATTTATTTTTTAAGGAATACAAATTTCATAAATACAACTTTAGGAATATAGTTCTTACCACCATATCTGCCCTTCTACCCGCACTCCCATCCCTCCTCCTTCCTCTCCCATTCCCAGTCCCATTCTCCTTTAAGATTCATTTTCAACTAACTTTGTACAAAGAAGACCAACTCTATACTAAGTAAAGATTTCAACCATTTGCACACACACAAACACATACATAAAAACTAAGAACTAGTTTTACAATTAACTCTCAATACAACTCATTGAGGACAGAGGTGCTGCATAGGGAGTTAGTGCACAGTGACTCTTGTTGTTAAATTAACAATTAACACTTTTATGTATGATGTCAGTGATGACCCTAGGCTCTTGACATGAGCTGCCTAGGCTATGGAAGCCTTTTAGTTCACAAACTCTGTATTTGGACAAGGCCATAAGCAGTAGTGGGAGTTCTCCTCTTCCCTTTAGAGAAAAGTACATGCTGTTTGATGGCCACTTCTTTTCACTGGGGTGTCACTCACAGAGATTCTTTTTGCCACAGTGTCTTGGCTTTACATGCCTGAAATGTTTTCACGGATTTTTCAGCCAGACCAGGGAGCTTTAATGGCTGATTCTAATGGCTGATTCTGAGGTCAGAGTGTTACTTAAAGTGAGTGTCATTCTATGAGTCTGCTGTGTGGACTGATTCCCATGTTGGAAATTCTCATCTTTTTAATTCTATCTATTATTATTACCAAGCACTTGATCCTATTTATATGATCTCTTTAACACTTAATCCTATATGTATGTGTGCGTGTATATATATATATATATATATATATGTTCACTTTAACACTTAATATGATCATTTTAACAAGAAGTAATTTTTACCACCAAGCTTAATGGGATTTGGAGTCCCATGACAAGTTTTTAAACTGTATCCTTAGAATTAAGTTTGTAGGAATGTAGGCAGAACTGTAAAGCTTTACAGTTATAAAATTCCTCCTCCCTCTCTTATTCCCACTCATTTTTTACTGAGATCTATTTTCTATTGACTTTATACACATATGATTAATTCTATGTTAAGTAAAGAGTTCAACAAATAGTATGAAGACAAAAAAACAAAATGAAACTGTTTGACAGTCAAGACAAGGGTAGCTCAAGTCACCCCTTCTCAAAGTGACAATTTCACTTCTACAGATTTCATTTTAGGTGCTCTATTAGTTCTCACAGATCAGGAAGAACTTACAGTGCTTGTCCCTTTGGGACTGGCTTACTTCATTAAGTATGATGTTTTCAGGATTCATCCATTTTGTTGCAAATGACCGGATTTCATTTTATTTTTACCACTGTGTAGTATTCCATAGTGTACATATCCCATCATTTCTTTTTCCAATCTTCAGTTGGTGGGCATTTAGGTTGATTCCATGTCTTAGCTATTGTGAATTGAGCTGCAATAAACATGGAGGTAGAGAGAGCTCTTTCATATGTTGATTTCATTTCCCTTGAGTAAATTCCCAGGAATGGGATGGCTGGATCATATGGTAGGTCTATTTTCAGATTTTTGAGGTATCTCCATACTGTCTTCCATAGTGGCTTTATAAGTTTACATTCCCACCAATAGTGGATTAGGGTCCCTTTTTCCGTACGTCCTCCCCAGCATTTGTTGTTTGTTAATTTCTATATGGAAGCCATTCTGATGGGTGAGGTGAAACTTCATTGTGGTTTTGGTTTGCATTTCCCTGATGGCTAGTGATCCTGAACATTTTTTTCATGTGTTTGTTGGCCATTTGGATTTCCTCTTTTGAAAAATGTCTGTTTAGGTCCTTGGCCCATCTCTTAAGTGGGTCATTTGTTTTGTTGTTGTGGAGTTTCTTGATCTCTTTGTAGGTTCTGGTTATTAATCCTTTATCGGTTGCAAAATCTGCAAATATTTTTTCTGATTCTGTTGGTTGCCTCTTCACTTTCCTGACTGTTTCTTTTGCAGTACAAAAACTTCTCAATTTAAAGTAATCCCAATTGTTAATTTTGGCTTTGACTGCCTATGCCTCTGGGGTCTTTTCCAAGAACGCATTTCTTGTGCCAATGCCTTGCAGGGTTTATCCAATGTTCTCCAATAATATGATGGGTGTTGGGTCATAGATTTAGCTCTTTCATTACATAGTGCCCTTCTTTGTCCCTTTTAAATGTTTTTGTGTTAAACTCTATTTTGTCTGATATTAGGCTGGCTACACCAACTCTTTTTTGCCTTCTGTTTGCATAGAATATCTTTTTCCATCCTTTCAGTTTTAATGCGTTTTTGCATGCAGCTCATCCTTAAGCATCTTTTGTAGGGTTGGATGGGTGGTGACAAATTCTTTCAATTTCTGTTTGTTGTAGAAGGTTTTTATTTCACCTTCAGTTATAAATGAGAGCTTTGCAGGATATAATATTATGGGTCGACAGTTTTTCTCTCTTAGTACTTGGGTTATATCTCACTATTCCCTCTTAGCCTGTAGGGTTTCTGATGAGAAGTCCTCTGTGAGTCTAATTGGAGATCCTCTGAAAGTAATCTGACGTTTCTCCCTTGCACATTTTAGAATCTTTTCTTTATGTTTTACTGTAGTGAGTTTGAATACAACGTGTTGTGGTGAAGATCTTTTCTGGTCATGTCTATTAGGAGATCTATGTGCTTCCTGTACTTGGATGCCCCTTTCTCCAAATTAAGAAAGTTTTCTGGCCGGCGCCGCAGCTCATTAGGCTAATCCTCCACCTTGCGGCACTGGCACCCCGGGTTCTAGTCCCAGTCGGGGCGCCGGATTCTGTCCAGGTTTCCCCTCTTCCAGGCCAGCTCTCTGCTGTGGCCAGGGAGTGCAGTGGAGGATGGCTTGAGTACTTGAGCCCTGCACCCCATGGGAGACCAGGATAAGTACCTGGCTCCTGCCATTGCATCAGCACGGTGCGCTGGCCGCAGCGACCATTGAAGGGTGAACCAACGGCAAAAGGAAGACCTTTCTCTCTGTCTCTCTCTCTCACTGTCCACTCAGCCTGTCAAAAAAAATTAAAAAAAAAGAAAGTTTTCCACTATTATTTCACTAAAAAAGCCTTCTAATCCTGTCTCTCTTTCCATGACTTCAGGAACTCCTAGAATCCATATGTTGGGTCATTTGATAGTATCCTCTATTTTCCCAATAGTGTTTTTTAGTTTTCTAATATCCTCTTCTTGCCTTTGGTTTGACTGTATAATTTCCTGTGCGATATGGTTTCTTCTGTTTTGCTGATTCTGTTGTTAAGGATTTCCACTGAATTTATTTGTTCTATTGAATTCTTCATTTTGGTTTATATTTATGATCTCAATTTCATAGGAGAAATTTTCTTTCATGTCCTGTAGGGATTTCAGTAGTTGGTGCATTTGCTTCTGATTACTTCTATGTAATCCTATAATCAATTTTTTGAAATAGATTTCTTGCATTTCTTCCATCTCATCATATTCAAAATCTATTATTGAAGTGTTCTGTTCCTTTGAGGGCATGCTGTTGTCTTCCTTATTCTTGTTTCTTGATTTGTTTGTTGTTCAGCATTTATGGCGATACTCATTGGTTCTTCCCCCTCTTCCCCCTTCACCTCCTTTTCTCCCTCCTCCCCCTCCCCCTTTTTTTGCTGTGGAGGCTTTTGTTTTTATACTATGACTCTGTAGATAAGTGGAGTGTCTGCTTTCAGTGAATATCTAGAGGCTTGTAGTGGATGTGGCCAGGGAGCTCTGTTCAGTTCTCCAGGGTTAAGGGTGTGCCTAAAGTGAAAGACCCAGGTTTGATGCAGTAAATATCCTCTTTTTTTAATCAGAAGGAAAGTTTTATCTGCTCAGCTGAGCTCCTGTCTTCAAAGGAGACCAGTCCCCTAGTGCTAGCTCCAGTGGGTATAACATTCATCCATTCTGTCCCAATGACCACACAAAGTATCCGTGCAGTCCTCAGTATAAATTCAGATTCCCCATCAATGTTTCTCACCAGGTAAACAGGAAGCCCTGAGCATGTGGAGTCTCCTACTGTGACTGCCCAAAGTCACAGCCACACTATGAGTCCTCCCTACACCCTCAGTTTTTTGCATAGTCCTAGCACAGAAGCCTCACACAATCACAGGTTCCCACTTCCCTGCTAGTTCTCTCCATCAGTGTCAGGAGTCTACTTAGCTAGTTGCTGGGCACAGACTTGAGGTGATGCAACTGTTACATATGTCCAAATTGGTGCCCACTCTATCGGCTTGTTACAGGATGCTGTTGTAAAGTGATTGGGGAAAAACATGCCCATCCTGCCTTTTGTTTTATCTCTTCTAGTTTGACAGGTATACTATCCCCCAAAGGGCTTTATGCCAGGTTTCCTCTAGGCTCTTCCTGCAGCTTTATCACCAGTGGCTTGGGCAGCTGTGGTCTGGTCTCACCTTGCTTTCTAACACTGCTATGTAGCCTCTCGGCTGCTAGAGTCCTGAGCTGTGGGTGTTCACGCCCTCCACATAGGTCCACCATGTCCCTCTAATTTCCCTAGAGTTTCCTCTGACATCTTCACCCTAACTCTTCCCTGAGACTGTACTCTTTCCACTTTTTAAAAACTATCTTCTTGTGGACTAGAGCATTAAGCTCCCTCCCTACTGTGCCCTCTTGGAGAGTTCCCTTTTCTAATCTCAGTGTTCTCCTTTGAGAAATGGAGGGCTTGTAGTCAATGATCTCTAAGTTCCTTCTAGCTTATATATCTGAGGGTTCCTTAGGTTGAGTTTCACAGAGCAATCACAAAAAGACCTACTGTTACAATTCTCTAGCTCCGTGCTACACTATATTCTAAGCACTCAATGTGCTTTGCTTCCCTTGATCCTCTCAATAACCACATGAGGAAATTAGTGTCTCTATTAATTCCTATTTCACATGTGAGGAAATGGGTGCCCAGAAGGAGAAGGGACTGGTCCATGGTCACACTTATACTGAGTGACTGAGTTTAAATACCAAATCATAACTGCCTGACTTCAAAACTTGTCCTCTTCATCACCAAGAAAGCCTTAATTTTCTCAAACAGAATGACATTTAGGGACTGAATTTGTGACCTCATCCTCTGTCCCTCCTTCCATGTATCCTATTCCATCTCTGTCATCATACAAAACCATTCTGCAGGTACTCTGGCCTACATCTTATGCTTCTCACTCCCTTGGTTCATGTTGAAGTGCTTCACATGTGGCATGTATTGACAGCTAGAGGCCTTTTTCATTGCTGGGTTTGTTGGTGATAAACACAAATGACCTGTCCCATATCCCAAAGCAGGGACAGATACCAGAGGACCATGTTGTTATAGCTGTCAGGAGAATAAACAGTAGAAAACTTTATGCTTTCTAGAATATATTGTTCCATTTCTTCCAGACATTTATCATCTGTTACTCTTGTTTTATAAAACCATTTATTTTGTGAAAATATTTTTATTTTGATAAATATCACTATATATACATATCATTGTTTTAAAAACCTCTGTTTATGTGCATAGAATGAGGTCTAAAAATACACTGTAGAGAATATTAGCCTTGGCTGTCTGTAAGTAGTACAGTAATAACACTTTTTATTTGATTTTTTAACATTTATATTCTGATTTTTATTTTTTATTTTTTTAAACTTTTATTTAATGAATATAAATTTCCAAAGTACAGCTTATGGATTACAATGGCTTCCCCCCATAATGTCCCTCCCACCCGCAACCCTCCCCTTTCCCACTCCCTCTCCCCTTCCATTCACATCAAGATTCATTTTCATTTCTCTTTATATACAGTAGATCAGTTTAGCATACATTAAGTAAAGATTTCAACAGTTTGCTCCCACACAGAAACATGAGTTTTGTAAGAATAGAATGACAATGCAAAATGTTTATTACTGTCTTTTAAAGATGCATTTATTTGCTTTTGAAATGTCAGAGGGAGAGGGAGAGACAGATCTTCCATCTAATGGTTCACTCCCCATATGGCCACAATGGCCGGGGCTTGGCCAGGCTGAAGCCAGGAGCTTCATCTAGATCTCTCATGTGGGTGTAGGGGCCCAAGTCCTTGGGCCAACCTCTGCTGCATTTCACAGGCCATTATCTGGGATCTGGATTGGAACTGCAGCAGCTGGGACATGAACCTACACACATATGGAATGCTGGTGTAGAAGGTGGTTACTTTACCCAATATGCCACAACACTGGCCCCTGAATTGGCATCTTCTTAAAACTGAACACATAAAATGTCTTTCTTTTGTGTGTCTGCTTCCAAGCCAGTCAAATATAACACTCTTTAATGTCATCTATCTGGACAGAGCTGGGGTTACAAGGCAATTGAATCTCATTAGACACCTGACTAGAGCATTTCCAAGATTGTGCATAGCTTAGAACTTCCAGTGATCAGAGCTCTCAAGGTTTGTGAATTTTGATCTTTAAAGATATTTCTGTTTATAGCTTTGTGTGTGCCTTACTTTAGTTTACTTAGACCTATAACTTACAAGGGAGTTGAAAAGGTACATTATTTTACATCAAAGCCAAACAGTGCTCCCTTATGGCAAATAAAATTATGAAAATGGATAACTAACATCTCTATAGCAATTTCACTATTTACTTCCATCATTTCATTTAGTCTTCAGGGTCCTCCTGAAGGGGTTATTATTTCATTTTACAGGAGAAAAAACTGAAAGCTGCCTTGGCCAGCTAGAAAGTAGCAAAGCTAATACTTGAATCCAGATCTCTGACTCTTAACATGTTACCACAGTGTTTTCATTAAGTGAGATACTACTAAGTAGTAGTGTAAAATACCAAGTAGTCCATAAAATTACTACTGTTGGTGCTACTTCTCTGCTACTTCCTTTTCATCTCTGTTGTCACAATTGTCTCTTCCTTCTCTTTATACTTAGTATCCTTATGCCATTTAATAATTTTTCTTTGGGGGACTGAATATCTCTGCTCATGAATGATCCTCATAATCCACATGTGCTAGACCCCTCCCAGAAGAAGGGAGGTGAAATTGAAGACATAGTCATCACTGTTGCATCTCCTTTTGCCTTCCTCTTGCCTGTTCCTCCCTCCCTCCTTCCACTTTTCTCTCATTTTGTGGTTTCTGCTATAAATATTTGTTTTAAACTTTGCTTCCCCAGATTCACTGGAGTTTCAGACTTAGCTCTGGCAGATGGCCTGAAAGGCCAGCTTTCATAACCTGATCCTTCTCTTTTCAGCAGTGAAGGAGAAATATTTCAGGATCAGCATATTTTATCAATGACCTAAGGCTTTTTGATTACTTTCTATCTGCAGAGCCTAGTTTATCTTGTTGCTTTGGCTTTTTAAAAGATTTCTCATTCGTAGTGTCATGACAAGTAACCAATTGCTTTTGTCTCAGGGAAAGCCATTTTATGGGAACATGTTACAATATGCTTCTCTCCTCATGATCATAATATTAGATGTCAAACTACTCTAGAAGCATTATTGTAAGAGACCAGGTGCCCCTTATGCTAATACCTAGCATATGCTTCTGTTTATCACACTTTGCTCTACTTGCCAATTTACTTGTCAGTATCCCTCCTCCTCACTTTACACTGGATATTCCTTAAGGGTAGAACTGTGTCTTAATCACTTTTGTATCCCCAGGGCCTGGTACATATTAAAAGTGGAATAGCAATGTAAAAATAGCATGGAATTTGCACAAAGGATAATTTATAAGCTTTTGAAACCTTCTGGAACAATCCAGAGGTTCAAGTTTCTTATTCTGCAGGAGTGATGGTAGCCTTACAGAGTTTGTTGCTAAAGATCTCTTGCTTTCCTCCCCTAGCTTCATAGAGTCTTATTGGTATTCTCCCTGGCCTTCAAGATATTGATTGTATCAACAAAATCAAACTCTTTCCTGCTTGACAATAAAGAGCTTAAAACTCTCTTGTAAAGAATGTGAAAGTCCCCTTTTAAGTCTATGCTGTAGCTTTCACATATTTCTATTAGGCCTATAGTACTTCATACTGGGATCACTGCAGTAGCTCCTAACTGGCCTTTTCTTAAAACAGCTCTATAGCGATACAATTCACATACAATGCAGTTCACCCACTTAAGCTTTAAAATTCAGTATTTTCTCATATTCACATATACATATACTTATAACCATAGCCCATTTCAGAATATTTTGATAACTTCCAAAAGAAACCCCAAGCTATCATGCCAGTATTCCCTGTTCAGCATGTTTTCCCCTTGACTGAACCCTAAGTAACCACTAATCTACTTTGTTTGCTTGGATTTGTCTATTCTGGACTTTCATATAAGTGGACTCATTTAAAACATGTCCCTTTGTGATTAGCTTCTTCCACTTTGAATAGTGTTTTTAGAGTTCCCACATAGTATGTATCAGTATCTCATTCACTTTGATGACCGAATAATATTACATTGTATGGATGGATGCAGAAAATTTTGTTTATCCAGGCATAGTTGATGGACTTAAAGGTTTTCTTTCAACTTTTGGATTTGTTGAAGTCATTAGCCTCTTAAATATATTCTGCATTACACTCTTAGCTTAATTTTTATAAAGTGCAGCTCTCATCAGATCACACTTTGATCAAAAGTATTCACTGTTTTCCCATCTCTTCTATGGTGCTCTTTAAGCTCCTGAGTTTGGGTTTTATTGTGGGTAAGGACAAGAAGTTGAGTGGGTACTTTCTTTGGGGAAGAAGTGGTGAGGGATCTCTGCTTGTCTGAGCCCTTATCCTTCCTGTGTCTCATATCTCCAGATCATCAGGATGAACTCTTATATTTAGGTAGATCCAGGCATTGGTTTTCAAATCTGTTTCTTTCACTATCTTCCTCTACCTTCAAATACTTTTGTGTTGTCTTGCTGATAAAATCTGGCCTGTTTAAACCTTGCTTAGATGAGTACATGGAGCCTTATCATGGTGCTTCAGCCTTCAGTTAACTTTATTTTCTTTCTCAGGTCCCAGGCCATCACTTGTGCTACCCATTTTGTCCCTCAGGCTGCACTGCTGCACGTAGAGAGTGATGCTTCTCTATTTCATTTCTCTTGCTGAATTGAGCACCTCTTGAAGTCAGGGATCAAAACTGGCTCATGATGATGATGATAATCCTACCATTTGTTTAAAGCATTATATTTTGCCAGGCTTAATACTGGTTGCTTTTGTTCATTAACTAACAAGTCATCAGGGTAGGAACTATTACTCCAGTATGAGAGATAGGAACTATTATCCAGAATCAGAGATGAGGAAACAATCTCGAGAAGCCTCAGTAACTTAAATTTGTTGTCTCAGTAAGTAAGTGATAGATCTCAGGTCTGACTTCTAAGATTGTAATCTCTACAATGCTGTGAAGACAATGACTTCTTTTCCTATTCCTACCATTTCTCTTTCTCCTCTGCCTCCTTAATCATCACTTCACCAAAGAAATACAAAGTAAACAATAGGAATATGTATGGAAAAATAGCAGGGCCAACTCCTTGCTTACCTCGAATGTAAATGGACTCAACTCTCCAGTTGAAAGATATACACTGGCTGAGTGTATTAAAAACCAACACCCATCTATTGGTGCCTACAAGAAACACACCTCACCAACAAAGATACATACAGACTGAAAGTGAAAGTATGGAAAAAGATATTCCATGCTAACAACAACAACAACAAAAAAAAAAACAAAAAAGGCAGATGTAGCCATCCTAATATTATACAAAATAGACTTTTAAACAAAAACTGTTAAAAGAGACAATGAAGGCTGGTGCTGCGGCTCACTTGGCTAATCCTCCACCTGTGGCGCTGGCACCCTGGGTTCTAGTACCAGTTGGGGCACTGGATTCTGTCCTGGTTGCTCCTCTTCCAGTCCAGCTCTCTGATGTGGCCCGAGAAGGCAGTGGAGGATGGCCCAAGTCCTTGGGCCCTGCACCCGCGTGGGAGACCAGGAGGAAGCACCTGCCTTCTGGCTTCAGATGGACGCAGCGTGCCAGCTGCAATGCGCCAGCCGTGGTGGCCATTTGGGAGGTGAACCAATGGAAAAAGGAAGACCTTTCTCTCCCTCTCTCTCTCTCTCTCTCTCTCACTGTCTAACTCTGCCTGTCAAAAAAAAAAAAAAAGAGAGAGAGAGAAAGAAGGAAACTATGTAATGATTAAGGGATCAATTCACCAGGAAGGTGTGACTATAATAAATGTATATGCACCTAATTACAGGGCACCTACTATATAAAAAGTTTTATGGATCTAAAGTGGTACGGGCTGGCACCGCAGCTCACTAGGCTAATCCTCCACCTTGTGGCACCAGCACACCGGGTTCTAGTCCCAGTCGGGGCACCGGATTCTGTCCCGGTTGCCCCTCTTCCAGGCCAGCTCTCTGCTGTGGCCAGGGAGTACAGTGGAGGATGGCCCAAATACTTGGGCCCTGCACCCCATAGGAGACCAGGAGAAGTACCTGGCTCCTGCCATCTGATCAGCGTGGTGCGCTGGCTGCAGCGCGCCGGCCATGGTGGCCATTGGAGGGTGAACCAACGGCAAAGGAAGACCTTTCTCTCTGTCTCTCTATCTCACTGTACACTCTGCCTGTCAAAAAAATATAAAGTGGTATGTAGATTCCAATACAGTAGTAATGGGGGACTTCAACACTCCACTTTCAGCAATGGACAGATCAACTAGACAAAAAATCAATAAAGAAATAACATAGCTAATCAACACTATGGACCAAATGGACCTAACTCATACCTACAGAAGTTTCCACACCACAGTTGCAGCATACACATTCTTCTCATCAGTACATGGAACATTCTTTAGGATAGACCATATGCTAGGCCATAAAGAAAGTCTCAGCAACTTAATAAAAAATCAAAATCGTATCATGCATTCTCTCTGATCACAATGGAATGAAGCTGGAAATCAAAAACTCAAGAATCTCTAAATCATGTGCAAACACATGGAGAATGAATAACACATTCCTGAATGAACAGTGGATCATAGGAGAAATCAAAACATTTCTAGAAACAAGTGAAGACAATGCGTCATATCAAGACTCAAGCAATACAGGAAAAGCAGATTTAAAATGGAAGTTTATAGAATTTGGTGCCTACATGAAGAAATTGGAAAGGTATAAAATAATGCATACTAAACTGATCCGCTGTAAAAAAAAAAAAAGAAAAAAAAAGAAATTATCAATTCCCAACTTGACTCTCACTGGGATTAAACATGACAATAGGTCTGCTCTGATTTCATCATCATTTTAAAAAATCATCTATTATTTTTCACTTTATGTTTCTGTGTGGGAGCAAACTGTTGAAATCCATACTTAATGTATACTAAGCTGATCTTCTGTATATTAAGATAATCGAAAATGAATCTTGATGTGAATGGAAGGGGAGAGGGAGTGGGAAAGGGGAGGGTTGTGGGTGGGAGGGACGGTATGGGGGGAAAGCCATTGTAATCCATAAGTCGTACTTTGGAAATTTATATGCATTAAATAAAAGTTAAAAAAAAAATCATAAAAAAAAAAAAAATTTTACTAAGGTAACATGTAACACAAAAAAAAAAAAAAAAAAAATTGAAACCAAAAAAACCACAAAAGATCAGTGAAATGAAGAGATGGATTTTGAAAAAAAAATTTAGATTCCTAACAGGGATAACTTTTAACATTATGTTGAGTGAAATAAGCCAATCCCAAAGGGAAAAATACCATATGTTCTCCCTGATCGGTGACAACTAACTGAGCACCAAAAAGGAAACCTGTTAAAGTGAAATGAACACTATGAGAAACTGTGACTTGATCAGCCCTTACCCTGACTGTTGATGAGCAACTTAATATGTTATCCCTCTTAGTATTTTTTTTGTTCTACTTAATACTTTTGGTTGAATACTGTAATCAATACACAGTTATTCTTAAGTGCTGAAACTTAACTGAAAAGTGATCGCTGTTAAATATAAGAGTGGGAATAAGAGAGGGAAGAGATGTGCAATTCGGGACATGCTCAAGCTGACTTACCTCAAACGGTAGAGTTAGAAACATACCAGGGGATTCCAACTCAATCCCATCAAGGTGGCATGTACCAATGCCCTCTCACTTTTCCCAGTGATCAATTTCTGTTCACAATTGATCATAATGATAGGACTAAGAACCAAAGGGATCATATAAACAAGAATAGTGTCTGATAGAATAAAAAAGGGAGAGAATGATTCAACATGGGAAGTGAGATACACAGCAAAGCCATAGAATGGCAGATGTCCTAAACAGCACTCTGGCCTCAGAATCAGCCCTAAAGGCATTCGGATCTGGCTGAAAAGCCCATGAGAGTATTTCAGGAATGGAAAGCCAAGACACTCGGGGCGGGGGACCTAAATGAAAGATCTCCACAAGTGAGATCCCAGTGGAAAGAACGGGTCATCAAAGAAGGAGGTACCTTTCTCTGAAGGGAGGAGAGAACTTCCATTTTGACCATGGCCTTGTCTAAAAATTGTCAGAGTCGGTGAACTCAGGGGGCTTCCATATCCTTGGAAGCTCATGACAAGAGCCTAGGGTGATTACTGATGCCATAAACAAGAGTGTCTATTTGTTAAGTCAACAACAGGAGTCACTGTGCACTTACTCCTCAGGTAGGATCTCTGTCCTTAGTGTGCTGTACATTGTGATTTAATGCTATAACTAGTACTCAAACAGTATTTTTCACGTTATGTTTCTGTGTGGGAGCAAACTGTTGAAATCTTTCCTTAATGTATGCTAAACTGATCTTCTGTATATAAAGAGAATCGAAAATGAATCTTGATGTGAATGGAAGGGGAGAGGGAGTGGATAAGGGGAGGGTTGTGGGTTGGAGGGACGTTATGGGGGGGAAGCCATTGTAATCCATAAGCTGTACTTTGGAAATTTATATTCATTAAATAAAAGTTAAAAAAAATCTTAAAAAAAGAAAAAAATTTTAATAAATTGACACACCATTTGCCAAACAAGCCAAAACAAGAGGCAAAACGAAGACCAAGATCAATAAAATCAGAGATGAAAAAGAAAATGTAACAACAGATACGACAGAAATACAAAGAATCATCAGCAATTGCTACAAAGAGCTGTATGCCAACAAATTGGCAAACCCATAAGAAATGGATAGATTGCTGGAAACATACAATCTACCAAAATTGAGTTGTGAAGACATAGAAAACCTAAACCGACCAATAACCAAGATGGAGATTCAGTCAGTAATAAAGTCCCTCCCAAGAAAGAAAAGCCCATGGCTGGATGACTTCACTGCTGAATTCCACCAGACATTTAAATAAGAACTAATTCCAGTTCTTCTCAAACTATTTAAAGCAATTGGCAGGAATACTCCCAAACTTCCCCTGTGAATCCAACATCATCTTAATTGCTAAATCAGAAAAAGTTACAACAGAGAAGGAGAACTATAGACCAATATCCCTGATGAACATAGATGCAAAAATCCTCAACAAAATATTAGCTAATTGAATTTAAAAAATATCAGAAAGATAATTCACCAGGACTAAGTGGGATTTATCCCTGGTATACAGGGATGGTTCACCATCCACAAATAAATAAATGCAATACATCACATGAACGAACTGAAGAAAAAAACATATACACATGATTATCTCAATAGATGTAATAATTTGATAAAATGCAGCATCCTTTTATGATGAAAACCTTAAGCAAATTGGGTATCTAAGGAACATTCCTCAATGCAATCAAGGCAATTTATCACAAACCCACAGCCAATGAATGGGTTGGAAAAGTTGGAAGCATTCCCCCTAAGATCTGGAACCAGACAAGGTTGCCCACTTCCACAATTGCTACTCAATATTATCCTGGTTAGGCAAGAAAAATAAATCAAAGGGGTATAAATCTGAAAGAAGGAAGTCAAAGTATTCTTATTTGCAGATGACATGATTCTATCTATAGAGGATCCAGAAGACTCCTCTAAGAGACTATTGTAACTCATAAAGGAGTTTCATAAAGTGGCAGGATGTAAAATTAACACATAAAAATCAATAGCCTTAGTAGAAACAGATAATTTTATGGCTGAGAAAGAACTTTTAAGATCAAGCACCTTCAAAATAGCTCCAAAAAGAATTAAATACTTTGGAATAAATTTAACCAAGAATGTTAAAGATCTCTGATGAAAATTACAAAATATTGGGGCTCGTGCTGTGGCACAGTAGGTTAATCCTCTGCCTGTAGTGCTGGCATCCCATATGGGTGCCAGTTCTAGTCCCAGCAGCTCCTCTTCCAACCCAGCTTTCTGCTGTGGCCTGGGAAAGCAATGGAAGATGGCCCAAGTCCTTGGTCCTCTGCACCTACGTGGGAGACTGGGAAGGAGCACCTGGCTCCTGACTTCGGATCAGCACAGTCCCAACCATTGAGGACATTGGGGAGTGAACCAACGGATGGAAGACTTTTCTCTCTGTTTCTTCCTTTCACTGTCTGTGATGCTACATCTCAAATAAATAAAAATAAAATCTTTAAAAAAATTATAAAACATTAAAAAGAGAAAAAGAGAAGATGACTTTAAAAATGGAAATAATCTTCCATGTTCATGGAGTGGAAGAATGAACATCATCAAATGTCCATACTACCAAAAGAAATTTATAGATTCAGTGCAACTCCAATCAAAATACCAATGAAATTATTCTCAAATGTAGAAAAAACTATGCTAAATATCATATGGAAGCAGAAGAGACCCCAGATAACTAAAGCAATTTTGTACAAGAAAAACAAAGCCGGAAGCATCACAATACCAGATTTCAAGACATACTACAGGGCTGTTATAATCAAAACAGCCTGGTACTGGGACAAAAATAGACGTGTAGACCATTGGAACACAATAGAAAATGCAGAAATCAATACATCCATCTACAACTGATCTTGGACAAAGGAGCTAAAGTCAAGCCCTAGAGCAAGGAGAGTCTCTTCAACAAATGGTACTGGGAAAACTGGATCTCTACATGCTACATGCAAAAGTATGAAACTAGACCCATACCTTACACAAAAATCCACTCAAAATGGATCAAGGACTTAAATCTGCAACCTGATACTATTAGATTGCTAGAGAACACTGGGGAAACTCGACATTGACATATGCAAAGAGTTCTTAGAAAAGGCCCGAGAATCACAGGCAATTAAAGCCAAAATTGACAAATGAGATTACATCAAGCTGAGAAGTTTCTGAACTGCAAAAGAAACACTCGACAAAGTGAAGTGGCAATGGACAGAATAGGAGAAAATGTTTGCAACCTATGTGTCTGAAAAAGGATTAATATCCAGAATCCATAAAGAGCTCAAGAAATTCAACAACAAAACAATCCAGTAAAGAAACGGTTAAGTGACTTGAAAAAGCATGTTTCCCAAGAGGAAATTCAAATGGCCAACAGACACTTAAAAATTTTTTTGGATCACTGAACATCAGGGAAATGCTAATGAAAACCACAGTGAAGATTCACCTCACCCCAATTAGAATGGCTCTCATATAGAAATCAATAAACAACAAATGTTGATGAGGATGTGGGGAAACAGGTACCTTAATCCACTGTTGGTGGGAATGTAACCTCGTGCATCCACTGTAAAAGACAGTATGGAGATATCTCAGCTGAAAATAGATCAACCATATGACCCATCCCTCCCACTCCTGGGAATTTATTCAAATGAAATTAGCATATGTATAGAGTGATTTGTATCCCTATGTTCACTGCAGCTGAATTCACCCAGATGTCCATCAACTGAAGACTGGATAAAGAAATAATGGTATATATACACTATGAAATATTACTTAGCAATACAAAAATGAAATGGTTTCTTTCACAAAAAAATGGATGCAACTGGAAACCATTACACTTAGTGAAATAAGCCAATCCAAAAAAGACAGATATCATATGTTTTCCTTGATCTGGAGTAACTAATAGAGTACTTAAAATGTAATGTATTATTGGAGTCAAATGAACATTTTGAAATTCAATAATTGTTTACCACCATTGTCTCTTCTGTTGAGCAATACTTGTTTTTTTCCTCATACTAGTTGTTGATCACTTTTACTTTGTATATGTTTAACTATACAGTCATTAAGTAAATTGAAAGTAGATTTTTGTAAAAATTAAGAGTAGGAATGGGAGAGGTGAAAGGAAGAGTGGTTTGAGCATGGGTGGAAGGGAATGAAGTATCCCTATATTCCTAAATCTGTACATATGAAATACATGAAACTTGTATAACTTAAATAAAATTTTAAAAATAATCATTTTGTATATGAGAACATTAAATATCAGACAAGTAGGGTGTCTATTCTATGGCCACATTCTCATTAAGTGATGAAGCAGGGAGATTAAAATTAGAACTTTTGTCTCTGTACCTTTTAATTTTTCCTGATTGTACCATGGTGTTAGTATATGTTGGGCCCTTAATGTGCTGTTTGATGATAATTATCATGCTATAAAGCAATAGGGAGAAGATCACATCCATAAACAACTAAAGGAAGTAAAAGATATTATATTATGGCAAGGATTATAAATGCCATTGAAATTCTGAGAAAGATCATGACAGGCTAAATAGTTAAGGGAAGGCTGATGCTATACTTTGAAGAAAAGGTGAGTTTTACAAAGCTGAGAGAAGCAAGGCAATAAGAAGGAGAGAAATGCAGAGGTTCAAATATTTCTGTGGAGCCATTCATCCATCCCAGTCATTCACATTGACCTGAATTTTCTTAGAGCCTGGGCAGTTATCTTGCCATCTTTGAAATGATGAACAAAGAAATAGTAAATAACATGGAATATTAAATAATAATAAATAATCCAAACATCTACAGCCAACTTATATTTGATCAAAGATCTAAAACCAATTCCTGGAGCAAGGACAGTCTATTCAATAAATGGTGCTGGGAAAACTGGATTTCCACATGCAGAAGTATGAATCAAGACCCCTACCTTACACCTTACAGAAAAATCCAATCCACATGGATTGAAGATCTAAATCTATGACACGACACCATCAAATTGTTAGAGAACATCAGAGAAACTCTGCAAGATATAGGTGCAGGCAAAGACTTTTTGGAAAAGACCCCAGAGGCACAGGCAGTCAAAGCCAAAATTAACATTTGGGATTGCATCAAATTGAGAAGTTTCTGTACTGCAAAAGAAACAGGAAAGTGAAGAGGCAACCAACAGAATCGGAAAAAAAATTTGCAAATTATGCAACCGATAAAGGATTAATAACCAGAATCTACAAAGAGATCAAGAAACTCCACAACAACAAAATAAACAACCCACTTAAGAGATGGGCCAAGGACCTAAACAGACATTTTTCAAAAGAGGAAATCCAAATGGCCAACAGACACATGAAAAAATGTTCGTGATCACTAGCCATCAGGGAAATGCAAATCAAAACCACAATGAGGTTTCACCTCACCCCGGTTAGAATGGCTTACATACAGAAATCTACCAATGACAGATGCTGGTGAGGACGTGAGGGAAAAAGGCTCACTAATCCACTGTTGGTGGGAATGCAAACTGGTAAAGCCACTATGGAAGTCAGTTTGGAGATTTGTCAGAAACCTGAATATAACCCTACCATACAACCCAGCCATCCCACTCCTTGGAAATTTACCCAAAGGAAATTAAATTGGCAAATACAAGAGCTGTCTGCACCTTAATGTTTATTGCAGCTCAATTCACAATAGCTAAGACATGGAATCAACCTAAATGCCCATCAACAGAAGACTGGATACTATACAGCAGTCAAAAACAGTGAAATCCAGTCATTTGCAACAAAATGGAGGCATCTGGAAAACATCATGCTGAGTGAAATAAGCCATTCCCAATGGGACAAATATCATATGCTCTCCCTTATTGGTGACAACTAACTGAGCACCTAAAAGGAAACCTGTTGAAGTGAAATGGGCACTATGAGAAACAATGTCTTTATCAGCCCCTGTCCTATTACTGAAACAGTACTCTATACTTTGTGTGTCTGTGTGGGTGCAGTCTGTTGAAATCTTTGCTTAGTATCTACTAAGTTGATCTTCTGTATATAAAGATAATTGAAAATGAATCGTGATGAAGAGTGGTATGGGAGAGGGAGTGGGAGATGGGATGGTTGTGGGTGGGAGGGAGGTTATGGGGGGAAAAGCTGCTATAATTCAAAAGTTGTACTTTGGAAATTTATATTTATTAAATAAAAGTTGAAAAAAGAGATACATGAAATTGATTTTCTTTATATCAATAAAAGTTTTAAAAGAATTTTAAGTTTAAGATTTATAATGGGATTACCTGAGGAAAGAGAAATGCTATTGAGAAGGATTCAAGACAGAACCCTAAGCAATAGGAAGTATCAGACTCAGCCCTCCAGCATCCTTAGAGACACAAGCATCTACCATGGGCTACCTTCCTTTCTTGCTGTTTCCTGGAGTACTTCCTGTAAGAATATAACAAAGGTATTCCACAGGATTTCTGCCTTCTTATCACACTAGACTTAACTGTACTTCCATTCAGTAGCACAGCTTTATGTTGTCTGCTTTCATATTTCATAACACAGAATCAAAAGAAGAGAATTTTCACAGGACATGGCCTTTGCTTGGAACTCATTTCCTAGTGAGAAGGGCAACTTGTCATACCCATTGACATTCCATAACTACATCCATGTATGATTCATACTTTGATATATAGATAATTTCGTAAACTCTTTCAAAATTCAATCTGTTGACAATTGTGTTAGTGGTCATGAAAACAAATATATTTAAAATAGAACTTATTAATAGATGGAATTCTTCTAAATATCATATAACTGTATAATGTCATTACCTGTCCCTTAGAGAAATATGAGTATTTACAAAGCTACAAGCCCATTTACATGTTATTTTTTAACTTTAATAAATATAAATTTCAAAGGTAAAACTTTTGAATTATAGCGGCTTTCCCTCCCCATAACCTCCCTCCCACCCACAACCATCCCATCTCCCACTTCCTCTCCCATTCCATTCTTTTTTTTTTTTTTTTTTTTTTTTGGACAGGCAGAGTTAGGCAGTGAGAGAGAGATAGACAGAGAGAAAGGTCTTCCTTTTTCTGTTGGTTCATCCCCCAAGTGGCCGCTACAGCCGGTGTATTGTGGCCGGTGTGCTGTGTAGATCCGAAGCCAGGAGCCAGATGCTTTTCCTGGTCTCTCATGTGGGTGCAGGGCCCAAGGACCTGGGTCACCCTCCACTGCACTCCCGGACCACAGCAGAGAGCTGGACTGGGAGAGGAGCAACTGGGACAGAATCCGGCGCCAGCACTGCAGGTGGAGGATTAGCCTAGTGAGCCGAGGCGCTGGCCTTTTTTATTTATTTTTTTTTTTGGACTCCCATCCCATTCTTCATCACGATTAATTTTCAATTATCTTTATATACAGAAGATCAACTTAGTAGATACTAAGTAAAGATTTCAACAGACTGCACCCACACAGACACACAAAGTATAGAGTACTGTTTGGGTAGTAGTTTTACCGTTAATTTGCATAGTACAACACATTAAGGACAGAGAACCTACATGGGGAGTAAGTGCACAGTGACTCCCATTGTTCATTTAACAAGTGACACTCTTATTTTTTTTCTTTTTTTTTAACTTTTATTTAATGAATATAAATTTCCAAAGTACGACTCATGGATTACAATGGCTTCCCCCACATACCATCCCTCCCACCCACTACCCTCCCCTTTCCCACTCCCTCTCCCCTTCCATTCACATCAAGATTCATTTTCGATTATCTTAATATACAGAAGATCAGCTTAGTATACATTAAGTAAGGATTTCAACAGTTTGCTCCCACACAGAAACATAAAGTGAAAAATAATAGATGATTTTTTAAATGATGATGAAATCAGATCAGACCTATTGTCATGTTTAATCCCAGCGAGAGTCAAGTTGGGAGTTGATAATTTCTTTTTTTTTTTTTTTTTTACAGAGGATCAGTTTAGTATACATTAAGTAAAGATTTCAACAGTTTGCACCCCCATAGAAACACAAAGTGAAATATATTGTTTGAGTACTCGTTATAGCATTAAATCTCAATACACAGCACATTAAGGACAGAGATCCTACATGAGGAGTAAGTGCACAGTGACTCCTGTTGTTGACTTTACCAATTGACACTCCCGTCTATGGCATCAGTAGTCTCCCTATGCTCCAGTCATGAGTTTCCAAGGCTATGGAAGTCCTCTGAGTTCTCCGATTCTTATCTTATTTAGACAAGGTCATAGTAAAAGTGGAGGTTCTCTCGTCCCTTCAGAGAAAGGTACCTCCTTCTTTGAAGACCTGTTCTTTCCACTGGGATCTCACTCGCAGAGATCTTTTGCCAGAGTGTCTTGGCTTTCCATGCCTGAAATACTCTCATGGGCTTTTCAGCCAGCTCCGAATGCCTTTAGGGCTGATTCTGAGGCCAGAGTGCTATTTAGGACATCTGCCATTCTATGAGTCTGCTGAGTATCTCACTTCCCATGTTGGATCACTCTCCCCTTTATTTATTCCATCGGTTAGTGTTAGCAGGTACTAGACTTGTTTATGTGATACCTTTGACTCTTAGTCCTTTCATTATGATCAATTGTGAACTGAAATTGATCACTTGGACTAGTGAGATGGCATTGGTACATGCCACCTTGATGGGATTGAATTGGAATCCCCTGGTATGTTTTTAACTCTACCATTTGGGGCAAGTCAGCTTGAGCATGTCCCAAATTATACATCTCCTCCCTCTCTTATTCCCACTCTTATGTTTAACAGGGATCACATTTCAGTTAATTTTTAACACTTAAGAATAACTGTGTATTAATTACAGAATTAAACCAGTCATATTAAGTAGAACAGACAACTCTTATTTATGATATCATTAATCACCTGAGGCTCTTGTCATGAGCTGCCAAGGCTATGGAAGCCTCTTGAGTTCTCCAACTCTGATCTTATTTAAACAAGGCCATAGCCAAAGTGGAAGTTCTCTCCTCCCTTCAGAGAAAGGTACCTTCTTCTTTGATGGCCTGTTCTTTCCGCTGGGATCTCACAGTGATCTTTTATTTAGGTCATTTTTTTGCCATAGTGTCTTGGCTTTCCATGCCTGAGAAACTCTCATGGGCTTTTTGGCCAGATCTGAATGGCTGATTCTGAGGCCAGAGTATTGTTTAGGGCATTTGCCATTCTATGAGTCTGCTGTGTATCTTGCTTCCCACGTTGGATCGTTTTCCCCTTTTTAATGCTATCAGTTATTACTAGCAGACACTAGTCTTGTTTATGTGATTCCTTTGACACTTAATCCTATCATTATGATCAATTATGAACTGAAACTGATCACTTTGACTAGTGAGATGGCATTGGTACATGTCACCTTGATGGGATTAAATTGGAATCCCCTGGCACAATTCTAGCTCTACCATTAGGGGTAAGTCTGAGTGAGCATGTGCCGAACTGTACATCAGCTCCCTCTCTTATTCCCACTCTTATATTTCACAGGGATCACTTTTCAGTTAAATTTAAACACCTAAGAATAATTGTATGTTAATTAAAGAGTTCAACCAATGGTATTAAGTAAAACAAAAAAATACTAAAAGGAATAAACTTGTAAGTTGTTCCTCGATAGTCAGGACAAGGGCTGATCAAGTCACTGTTTCTCATAGTGTCCATTTCACTTCATGCATTTGTTTTTGATTATTTCTAAATATTATAAATTTTTGAGTTCCATTTCTTGCATTTCTTCTATCTCATCATCATCATAATCTTGTATTTGAATGTCATGTTCTTTTTGGAGCGTCATGTTGTCTTCCTTGTTCTTGTTTCCTCAGTTTTTGTGTTTGTTGTTTGGCATTGTGGAGATATTCTTTGGTTTCTTCTTTTTTTCTGCTGTGGCAGCTGTTCTCATTATACCATGACTCTAGATTAAGAGGACTTTCTGCTTTTAGTGAATCTCTAGAGGGCTTGTGATGGGTGTGGCCTGAGAGCTCTCTTCAGTTCTTCAGGCTTAAGGGTGTGCCAAAGGTGACCCAGCCAGGATTGGTGTGGTAAATCTCTCTCTTTTTTTTTATTCAGAAGGGAAGTAATTGTGCTCAGCTGAGCTCTTCTCCTTGATGGTGATCAGTGCCTGAGCGCTGGCCCCATTGGGTATAATATTTGTCTGCTCTGTCCCAAGGACCACACAAAGGATCTGTGCAGTCCTCAATGTAAACTCAAATTCCCCTGCAATGTCTCACCATGTAGTCAAGGCCACTCGAGCTTGTGGCATCTCCCACTGAGACTATTCATGTCTCAGCCACAACGTGAGTTCTCCCACACACCCTCAGGTTTGGTTTTTTTTTTTTTTTTTTTTTTTTTTTTACAGTCCCAGTTCATAAGCTCCACACATTCACTAGGTCTTAGTCTCCTGTTATTACTCCCCACCAGAGTAAGGTTTTTCTGCTTGGCTGAGGGTGGGTGTGGTTTTTATTTGCATTTCTGATGGTTAGTGATCTTACGCATTTTTTTCATGTGTCTATTGGCCATTTGTATTTCATCCTTATATATTTCTGAATATTAATCCTTTACCAGATACACAGTTTGCAAATACTATCTCCCATTCTGTCAGTTGCCTCTATTTTGTTCAGTGTTTCCTTTGCTGTCCAGAAGCTTCTTAGCATTATGCAATCCCATTTGTCTTTTTCACTTTTTTGCCTGTGCTTCTGGGGTCTTTTCTAAGAGGTCTTTGCCTATGCCAGTGTCTTACAGAGTTCACCCAATGTTTTTCTCTAGTAATTTGAAGGTATCAGTTCATAGATTTGTATCCTTGATCCATTGTGAGCTGATTTTTGCTTAACGTATAAGATAGGGATCTTGTTTCATACTTCCGCACACATAAATCCGATTTTCCCAATACCATTTGTTGAAGAAACTGTCCTTTCTCCAGGGAGTGATTTAAGCTGGTTTTTCAAAGATTTGTTGGTTGTAGATACATGGGTTAATTTCTGGGCTTCTTTTCTGTTTCATTGGTCTGCATGTCTATTTTTGTTCCAGCAGCAGGCTATTTTGATAATAACTGCCTTGTAGTATGTTTTGATATCTGATATTGTGGTGCCTCTGGCATTTTTTATTGTTTAAGATTGCTTTAGTTATTCAGGGGGTCTCTTGCATTTCCATATTAATTTTAGAAACAGTTTTCTAGATCTGAGAAGAATGTCCTTAGTTTATTGAATGGAATCACATGAATCTATAAACTGCTTTGGGTGGTGTGGTCATTTTGATATTAGTTCTTCCAATCCATGAACATGGAAGCTTTTTCCAATTTTTTTTAAATTTCCTTCCATTTATTTCTTCAATGTTTTGTCAATATCGATGTAGAGATCTTTCACATCCTTGTATATACTTATTATATTTAAAATTTTTGTACCTATTATGAATGAAACAGATCATTTTTAGTCATGGCATTGTTTGTGTATAAAATGCTATAATAAATGAAATTGATAAATGTTGGCCCAACTAACTGAGAAAAAGTGGAGAAGACTCAAATTATTAAAATCAGATGAAAAAGATATTACAACTAATTCCATTTAAATGAAAAGAATCATTAGGAAGTATTACAAAGAGCTATATGCCAACAAATTAGTAAATCTAGAAGAATTGAGTAGATTTCTAGAAACATACGCATTAAAAAGATCATCCACCAGGACCAAGTGAGATTTATTCCTGGTATGCAGGGATGGTTTAATATACACAAATCAATAAATGTGATATATATTACATTGAAAATTTGATGTGTAAAAGCCACATGATTATCTCAATACATGCAGAGAAAGCATTTGGTAAAATACATCTTTTCTTGATAAAACCTTAAGAAAACTGGGTATGGAAGGAATATACCTCAACGTGATCAAGGCAGTATTTGACAAATCAACCCATAGCCAGAATTATAATGGGGGAAAGCTGGGAACGTTTCTACTAAGATATGGAACCAGACAAGGATACCCACTTTTACCATTAGTATTCAATATAGTTCTGGAAATTTTAGCCAGAGCCATCAGTCAAGAAAAATAAATCAAAGGTATTCAAATTAGAAAGGAGGAGGTCAAATTATCCCTGCTTGCAGTTGACATCATCCTGTCTGTAGCGGTACCTAAAGACTCCACTAAGAGACTATTGGAATTCATAAGTGAGTTTGACAAAGTTGCAGGTTATAAAATCAATACACAAAAATCAACTTGAAATTCGCAAGAATCCATCATTTTTTATACACTTGTATGGCTGGAGCACTATCTCCTCCTGCTCTTCAAAACCATTCAATAGTACATGGCAAGAGTTGTTGCAGGCAGTACATCTGGGGGTCTGCTGATTTATTAAACATATTTAGAAACTGGATTTAATTTCAATTACTACAGTTGAAAAGTGTATAGATTTTGGCCTTTATTTCTGTTTCTTTGCCTTGGTATTTTATTTTTCTTCTAAAGATTCTATACTTCCTAGGGCCGGCACTGTGGCACAGTGGGTTAAAGCCTTGGCCTGAGGCGCCGGCATCCCATATGGGCACCAGTTCTAGTCCCGGCTGCTTCCCTTCCAATCCAGCTCTCTGCTATGGCCTGGGAAAGCAGTAGAAGATGGCCCAAGTCCTTGGGCTCCTGCACCTTCATGGGAGACCTGGATGAAGCTCCTGGCTCCTGGCTTCAGATCGGTGCAGCTCCGGCTGTTGCGGCCATCTGGGTAGTGAACCAGTGGATGGAAGATTCATATTCTCTCTCTCTCTCTCTCTCTCTCTCTCTCTCTCTCTCTCTCTGTAATTCTTTCAAATAAATAAAATAAATCTTAAAAAAATTCTATACTTCCTTAAATCTTAATTTTATACCTCAAATCTGTATAGTTTTCTTGAAAGGCAAAGTAATACCCAATCCACTGAATATTCTTTTTCAAAATTTTATCTGTTTCTCAGTTAAAATATTATACTATGTCTGATTATAAACCACAAATAAGAGTGTGTGCAAAAATAATCCTGTTGTTGGAACAGCAATAAAATAATTTGTGTAAGTTTTTAGATATTTGCAGCAGACTATTCAATAATTTTTGGCTTCAAGGATGATTAAAAATTACATGTATTGATTTCTAACCAAACCACAATATTAATAATCTCTAGATGGATACTGGACTATTGGCTTCTCGTCACAATAGCTTTCAGGCAAGGATAAACTTTTGTTCTAGCAGCAGCTTCTCAGCAGAGGTCATAGTTGGATCTTTGAGCCCAGGGCATCTATGGTATAGCAGCAAAGTGTTCCTGCTCTTGATGGACTTGTTCAGTTTGAATGATTCACATTTGGGGACTGGACAAACTGAAAAAACTCACGCTTGCAGATGACTTTCCCTTTCGCTTGATCTTTCCTTAGTATCTTCCTGAGATGCTAAGCCATGGTAACTGCCTTTCTTTTCACATGGTATTGTGGGAAAAGGGCAGAGAATGGATGGTAGTATATCCATTTCTTACACCTGGATGGAGAAGGGTGGCCCACATGTGAAGTTAGTGATCTGTCTGTCCCTCTAGGAGTATGAGATTTCACATTCCTGATGGAAAGCCCTAGAAATGCTGTGATGTCTTCTGAAACGCAGTGTGAGCTTTGGGCCTTTACTTTTCAAGGAAGTGGTAACTTTTTTTTTTTTTTATTTTTTGACAGGCAGAGTGGATTGTGAGAGAGAGAGAGAGAGAGAAAGGTCTTCCTTTACCATTGGTTCACCTTCCAATGGCTGCTGCGGCCAGCGTGCTGCAGCCGGCGCACGGCGCTGATCCGAAGCCAGGAGCCAGGTGCTTCTCCTGGTCTCCCTTGCGGGTACAGGGCCCAAGGACCTGGGCCATCCTCCACTGCACTCCCAGGCCATAGCAGAGAGCTGGCCTGGAAGAGGGGCAACTGGGACAGAATCCCGTGCTCCGACCGACCGGCACTAGAACCTGGGATGCCGGCACCGCAAGTGGAGGATTAGCCTATTGAGCCGCGGCACCGGCCAAAGTAGTAATGATTAAGGAAGGTTTTATTCTGTCATTCCTAGTGGAGGAATCCTATTGTTTGCAGGTATTCATATTTTTCTAAGGGAATAAAAGGCTTCCCTTCCTCCTGTTTATACTATAGCTCCACCAAAGACTCCTCAGTGTGATCCTTTAAGAGCCAAGGTTTTTTGAGGTGGTAGTCTGCCTTTTCCTGAGTTGACCCGTTTTGGATTTTGGGTTTCTAATCAAATGCCTAGTGGTGCTTACTGCCAGTGCTGCTCAGGACTTCCTATTCTTTTCTCATTTGCTTATTATTTTCCTTTCCTCTATCCTGTTTCCTACCATTCCTATCTTTTTTTCTTCTGTCCATTCATGTCTGTCTCTCTCTTGCTTTCTCTCCCTCTCTTCCCCCATCTCCATCCCATCATTCCTTTCACTTCTAAACCCTAGCATGTCTTTAGTGTACTTGCTTACATGTACTTACTTACCTATATTAATAGCTTTTTCCTCACCTACTTAGTCTTACTGTATGATTGATGATACATTGTAACAGTGTTCCACAGTTGACCAACAGCTCTGCAAGTTCCAGATTATACCAAGTTTTTGTTTTAAAGATTTATTTATTTATTTATTCGAAAGGCAGAGTTACAGAGAAGCAGAAGCAAAGAGCAAGTGAGAGAAAGAGAAAGAGAGGTCTTCCATTGCTGGTTCACTCCCCAAACGGCTGCAACTGCTGGAGCTGGACCAATCAGAAGCTTCTTCTGGGTCTCCCGTGTGGGTGCAGGGGTCCATGGACTTGGGCCATCTTCTACTACTTTCCCAGGCTATAGCAGAGAGCTCGATCAAAAGTGGAGTGGCCAATGACTTGAACTGGCACCCATATGGGATGCTGGCACTGCAGGTTCTGGCTTTACCCACTACACCACAGTGCTGGCCCCTATACCAAATTTTTGTTATGCCATACTATGTTGATTTCCAATCCCAAGGAAATTATTTTGCCTCCATGGTGGTTGCTGCATTGTGTGTGTATGTGTGTGTGTGTGTATGTGTACATTGGCATGCGCATGCCCACACCCATGTGTACACACTTTCTCCAGTAAAAGGCAGAATTGTCCACATTGCTGTTGCATTACCCTGGAATTATTAATAATCACTGGACTCATACCATTGCTGCCAATATCTAAGCTTATGGTTTTGGGACTTTTGGGCTTATTGATCTAGGAATAAGTTGTCGTTTTCATGACCAGAGGTCTACAGATATAGCAGTTTTCACACTTTTTTTTTTTAACTTTGCTTTCTTCTAACAGGGATTTTTAAAATATCTACCCTGAAATATTATTGCAGAGGCCACTATTTCTAACAGGTCAAGTTGGAGCTGCTGTGCTTGAGATATAAGTGGAGAATTCAGTGCTTTCCTTGCTCCTTCCTAGCCTCAGCTATCATTCTTCAGAGCAGCATTTGATAGACCTCTGGACTGGTCCCCTTCTGTTTCTATTCGTCAGTGAGAATCAGATATAGGGGAAGGGGAGCGGACAGGAGCAGAAATACTAAAGGGTGGAAAGTTGAAGTACCTTGTAGCCAGAAGCCCAGTCATTACATTAGTCCTCCATGAACCAAAAGGGCAACCCTTGATTTTGCGTTTGTGCCACAATTTTAACAGCTGTCTGGCCAGTATTGAGGCTTAGAATATAGAATCATCCTTTCTTTTGTGAAACACAAAGGATCTTCTCTACCATTATTCCCTGCAACCAAAAGCCCCAGATAGAGCCAGCATTGAGAAGCAGCTTGAGGGGTTGTGATGCCTTCAACAGAAATTATTTAAGTGAGTAAGATCTGTTCTCATCTTATAATGAGATTGTTATTTCCAGTTTGTATTCCAAGAAGTGAGGCTGGGTCAGCCAGACCCAGTAAATGCATATTTGCTTGAATCATTTGACCATATCATTCTAAGGCTAAGATGGTTTTGTGCCTGCTGGCAGGGAGTGGCCAGAGGAGTCAAATCAGGGAGCTGTAATGAGAATACTAGTTGTAGCCATGGGAGGCTCAAGAGATCAAGCTTCCTCTCTCCTAACAGGAGATGCACTGGTATACTGTCAGGAAAAGGGCTCTGAGGAAAAGGTTGCTAATGGAGGGAAGTGCTCACTGACATGCAGGTGAGGCATGACCCAGGCTGCCCTATTCAGATAGCCCTTCCTCTCTCCACTCCTTTCTGTGCGAGAGGTAGTAGCAAGCTTCTTTTAAAGGCTCTAAGCTGGCCCATCTGTACTGTCATTGCTCTGTGTCAAGCCCTCCCCTGGAATATCAGGAAAGCACAGCATTTTCTTTCTTCCTCCAAACTTTTTGTTCATTTCTAAGTGTTTATGGTGAAATATTCTCACAAAAGAATGTATGGAACATGCATGGAGAGTAAAAATAATTCAGTTTCACAAATAAAATGAACCTCCACTTATCTATCATACAGCTTGAGAAATAGGATATTGCCTTTATCTTGCAACCTTGCTGAATTCTCCTAATAAAATTCCAGTGATTTATAAGATTGCATTACTCTGTTTAGCTAATCATATCATCAGCAAATGATGACACTTTTATTTCTTCCTTTTCAAAAGTTATGACATCTATTCCATTTTTTTTCTTACTGCTTAACACATGTAATGTAATGTTCAATCAGAGTAGTACCACTAGAAATTCTTCTTTTGTTCCTTATTATCTTTTTTAAAAAAAGATTCAAGTAGTTACAGACAGAGGGAGAGGCAGAGAGAAAGGTCTCCAATCCATTGGTTCACTCACCAAATGGTCACAATGGCCGGAGCTTAGCCGATCCTAATCCAGGAGCCAGGAGCTCCTCTGGGTCTCCCAAATGGGTTCGGGGGCCCAAGCACTTGGGTTATCTTATGCTGCTTTCCCAGGCCATAGAAAGCTGGATTGGTTGTTCCTGATCTTTAAATCCCATAGTACCCCATAAATATGTACAATTTTATGTCTGTTAAACTTTTAAAAATAAAAATACTAAATTTAAATTTCAAGGATTAACTCTACTTAGTCATTATTTATTTTCTTTCATAGATGACTAGATTTAATTGGATAATATTTTTGTAATTTTTGCATTTGTACTTACTAGTATGCATTTTTCCTTTCTCACATTGTCTGTTTTTAGTGCCAGGGTGAGGATAGTCTTATAAAATGAATTTAGAAATATTTCTTTCCCCTTACTCCTGGAAGAGTCCATGTTAAGGTTGGAAATATCTTTTTATTTAATATTTAGCTGATTTTGGCTGGTATTTGCTTAATGAAGAAAATTATAAATGGGTATAAGACCATTTCTGAGTCAATTTTGAAATTTATAATTTTTAAAAATTATTTGAATATTTTATTGGAATTTCCAAATTTATGAGTGAAAAATTGCTTATAGCATTGGCCGATCATTTTTATTCTTTATTGAATCTAAAATTATGACCCTTTAAATTCTTAATATTTTCTTGATTCATGCTTTTACTTCTGGTATTACTCCTTTTTATTTCAAAGTCTACATATATAATCACCAAGACAATGCTATTCAGACTTGGAATTGGGGCTGGCATTGTGGTGAAGCAGGTAAAGCCACTGCCTACAATACCAGCATCCCATATGATCACCTGTTTTTGTCCTGGCTGCTTCACTTCTGATCCAGCTTCCTGGTAATGGTCTAGGAAAAGCAGCAGAATATGGACCAAGTGCTTGCTTCCCATGTGGGAGACCCAGATGAAACTCCTGGCTTCCACCTGGCCCAGTGCTGGCCAGTGTGGCC
Organism: Oryctolagus cuniculus; assembly: GCF_964237555.1. Classification (NCBI taxonomy): domain Eukaryota; kingdom Metazoa; phylum Chordata; class Mammalia; order Lagomorpha; family Leporidae; genus Oryctolagus; species Oryctolagus cuniculus. Next base: position 117,344,072 of record NC_091453.1, on the reverse strand, counting down.
ATCTGGGGAGTGAATCAGCAGATTGAAGATTTCTCTCAGTGTCATTCCTTCTCTCTCTGTAACTCTAACCTTCAAACTAATAAATCTTTTTTTTTTTTAAATCATATAATCATACAAATCACAGGAGTACTTTCAAGACCTTTTTCTGGTATAATTCCAGCATGGTTTTCCAATAAAAAATTAAACCCTATTTTTCCTACTTATTACTTTGAATCTCAGCTACCTTTGTGAAGCATACTTCTGACATATACTTTTTTTTATTTGTTTGAAAATTGGTGTGTGGGGAGGCAGTGCTTGGAGAGAGATCTTCCCTCTGCTGCCTCTGTCCCTAAATTGCTGCTTCAGCCTTGGCTGGGCCTTACTGAAACCAAGAGCCAGAAACTCAATGTGGGTCTCCCTTTTGGGTAATAGGTTAGGTACACAAATACTTGGGCCTTCATCAGCTACTTCCCAGGGTACACATTACTAGGTAGTTGGAATTGGAAGCAAAGCCAGGACTTGAACCTAGGCATTCTGATAAGAGGTGCAGGTGTCCCAAGTGGCAACTGTTTGTTTTTTTTTAAGTTTTTTTTTAAGATTTTAATTTTTATTGTTTATTTGAAAGGCAGAATTAGAGAGAGAGGGGGGGAGAGACAGAGAGCAAGAGTGAGAGTAAGAGAAAGAGTGAGCTTCCATCCACTGGTTCATTCCGCAAATGACTGCAATGACAAAGGCAGGAGCTTGGAGTTTCATCTGAGTCTTCTGTGTGGGGTGCAGGGGCCCAAGAATTTGGGCCATTTTCAGCTGCATTTCCAGGTGCATTATCAGGGAGCTGGTTTGGAAGTGGACCAGCTGGGCCTTGAAATGGCAACTATATGGGATGCTGGCGTCACAGGTGGTATCTTAACATGCTATGCCAGGATCAGCACTGTGGCACAGTGAGTTGAAGTCTTGGCCTGCAGGACCACCGTCCTGTATGGGTGCCAGTTTGAGTCCTGGCTGCTCCACTTCTGATGCAGCTCCCTACTAATGCATCTGGGAAAGCAGAGGAGGATGGTACAAGACCTTGGGCCCCTGCACCCCCATGGGAGACACAGAAGAAACTCCTGGCTTGAGATCAGCTCAGCTCCAGCCATTGTGGCCATTTAGGGGAGAGAGCCAGTGGGTGGAAGACATCTATCTATCTCTCTCTACCTCTCTCTGTAACTCTGTCTTCCAAATAAATAAAAATAAATCTTAAAAAACATGCTATGCTACAACACAGCACCCCTCCCCCAGGGGCATCTTAACTGCTGCTTCAAACAACTGCCTCTGGATTTTTCTTTTTGTATTTTAATTTTTTTCACTCATATAAATTTTAAGTTACAAAATCATTAAAGCTATAGTAATATATTATTCTTAACAATTTATTTGACAAAGATTTAAAGCAAAGTTTGAGAAAACACTATTTAAAGCAAAACTGATGCAGGTTTTTCTTTTTTATGTTTTTTTTTTTTTTAATAGGTGCCACATATAAAAGAGAACATGTAGTATTCATCTTTCTGTGTTTGGCTTATTTCACTCAACATGATGTTCTTCATGTAATTATTTTGATGCAAATGATAGTATTTCATTCCTTTTTATAGCTGAATAATATTCCATTGTATGTGCTTCTGCACTGTCCCCTAGTTCTCCTAGAAGTAGCAGTGATTCTTTAAAGATTTATTTATTTGAAAGACAGTGTAACAGAGAGGCAGAGAGGCAGAGAGAGAGAGAGAGAGAGAGAGAGAGAGAGAGAATGAATCTTCCATCTGCTGGTTAACTCCCCCAAATGGCCACAATGGCAGGAGCTGCGCCGATCTGAAGCCAGGAGCCAGGAGCTTCGTCCAGGTCTCCTATGTGGGTGCAGGGGCCCAAGGACTTGGGCCATCTTCTACTGCTTTCCCAGTCCATAGCAGAGAGCTGGATCAGAAGTGGGGCAGCCTAAACTCAAACCAGTGCCCATGTGGGATGACAACATTGCATGTGGTAGGTTTACCCACTATGCCATATTGCCAGCCCCACAATAGCAGATTTTTAAAGGCATAGATGAAGGCATCTTCCAAAAAAGAAGCTTATTGAAAGCTATGAGCAGAGGCAGGGCAGAAAGTTAGAATTAGCACATGACAATTCTGAAGGCAAGGAATCACATGGTTGTGAAAGCTGGTCTGTGATCCTGAGGACTATCCCCAAACCACTAGAACCATACCTTTTATCTAGTGTATTGCTGACGATTGACCAGGCCATTAATTTTACATCTCTTTACAGGGATGACTTTGCTTGTAGTTGGTTCTGGTAAATAGTGCTCCACAGGGGTTTGTAGCATTCCCTAGCCCTCATCCCTGGAAGACTGTTTCCTTCTTGTTCCAAGCTCTTTTGTTTGCTTGTGGTTGTTTCATTTTCAGTCTTTGTTAGATTTGTGTATAAGATTTTGATATAGATTTGAGATTTGTTCTACTGGTACAGATATGGCTTTTTCTAGTGTTACTACCTTATCCTAAAATAAGAAACTCATCTTGGGAGAAAAACAATCTAGTTAATTTTCAACATGTATCCTCAGGGGGTGGTGGGATAAGTGTGCAAATTGCTCTAAGTAGGTCAAACATAAACATGAATTGCTAATGATTAGTTTCTTGGTGAGGCTTTTGGATTTCTTGGGTTGTCTAAGACATGGTAGAGAATTAATCAGGAGTCTCTCTTTGCTCTATGCCTCTCAGCTAATTTTTCATTTTCATTTGGTAAATACTATCCACTGAATGGACATATGTAATTCCTAACTAGGCTTTTTTTCCCTAAAGATTTATTTATTTATTTGACAGAGTTAAGGGGGGGGGGAGATCTTCCATCTACTTTTTCTAGATTTGTTTGTTTATTTATTTATTTATTTTTAATTTATTTACTTGAAAGAGTTACACAGAGAAAAGGAAAGGCAGAGAGAGAGAGAGAGAGATCTTCCATCCACTGGTTCACTCCCCAGATGGCCGCAACGGCCGGAGCTGCGCCGATCCGAAGCCAGGAGCCAGGAACTTCCTCTGGGTCTCCCATGTGGGTGCAGGGGCCCAAGGATTAGGCCATCTTCTACTGCTTTCCCAGGCCACGGCAGAGAGCTGGATTGGAAGTGGAGCAGCCGGGTCTTGAACCGGCGCCCATATAGGATGCCAGCGCTTCAGGCCAGGGCGTTAACCCACTGTACCACAGCGCCGGCCCCTGTTTATTTATTTGAAAGTCAGAGTTACAAAGAGAGAGAGACACACAGATCTTCCATCAGCTTTTTTTTCCTAAAGATTTATTTATTTATTTGAAAGAGTTACAGAGACGGGCCATTGCTGTGGCGCAGCAGGTTATCGCCTTGGCCTGAAGCGCTGGCATCCCATATGGGCGCTGGTTTGAGACCCAGCTGCTCCACTTCCAATCCAACTCTGCTATGGCCTGGGAAAGCAGTGGAAGATGGCCCAAGTCCTTGGGCCCCTACACCCATGTGGGAGACCCAGAAGAAGCTCCTGGCTCCTGGCTTCGGATCGGCACAACCAGTGGATGGAAGACCTCTCTCTCTCTGCCTCTCTTCTCTCTGTGTAACTCTGACTTTCGAATAAATAAATAAATCTTAAAAAAAAAGAGAAAGAGTTACAGAGAGAGGGAGAGAGAGATCTTCCATCTACTTTTTCTAGATTTGTTTATTTGAAAGTCAGAGTTACACACAGAGAGAGACACACAGATCTTCCATCTGCTTTTTTTTCTAAAGATTTATTTCTTTGAAAGTCAGAGTGAGAAAGAGAGAAAGGGAGGGAGGGAGGGATGGAGGGAGAGGGAGAGAGAGACAGAGACAAAGAGCTCTTACATCTGCTGATTCACTCCCCAGGTGGCCTCAATGGCCATCAATGGCCAGTACTGGGCCAGGCTAAAGCCAGGAGCCAGGAGCTTCTTCCATGTTTCTGTTAGCATAGGCCCAAGCACTTGGGCCATCTTCTGCTGCTTTTTGCAGGCCATTAGCAGGAGCTGAATTGGAAGTGAAGCAGCCAGGACATGAACTGGCATACATATGGGATGCTGGCATTGCAGTTGGCCACTTTACCTGCTACACCACAATGTCAGCTCCCCCAAGCAGCTTTTGCTGTTACCACTGATCCAGGGAGACATGTACTTTTGGATGTTTGAAGACTGTTCCAATGAAAAGCTCTACCTAGGAGCCAAGATCTAAAAAAGTACTGGTCACAGATAATGGAATGCAGCTGTTAATGTTTCTATCAATATATAATCATTAAATTGAATTGAACAGTTTTGTTGAACGGACTGGGTTCTACCTGTGCATCTCACCCTCATATTCTTCCCTGAACAAATGTACTTGGTAGGAATGTGTTGATGAGGTCATAAAGTATAAGGTTTGAAAATGTCAAAAGGCACTCAATTATGTTAGAATTAGACCAAATGTAGCCTAGTGTACAAGGACTGAGTAATCAAAAGCCATTTATTGAGTCACATCCTTTCAGAGGGCCCAAGCCTCTAATAAGTAAGGTAGGTGTGAGCTAGAACTACTTGTTGCTTCAGATCATTTGAGTGCCATTTAGCAATTTAGCATAGACCTAGTTGGAGAGAAGGAGAAGTATATTTGGCAGCTATTGCTCCTCTCTACTTTTCAGACCATTGTCTTACTTCAGGCTCTTGATAATTCTTTTCTCTATATTGCAGCAAGGAGCCTTGTAACTGTACTTCAACTTCCCATGCTTCCCTTCTGACCAATTTGTCCTCTAGCATTTCCCATGTAGCACTGCCCCATACATCTTTATAAGACCTAGTTCTTTCAACTTAGTTCTTTTCTCTAACAGCAGAGTCTCAGAGTCTCCTGTTAGCTTCTTATCTGTGGTTCTCTACAGTCAACTGAACATCATATGTCCCTATGTTCCTCTTTAACTTGGGCTCATTTCTAGCCAAACTGGACTCCTTACTTCTGTTATACACACCCCAAATATTTTTTCCTCTGTTGTGGCTATTTACCTAAAGATGTTTCCCCTTTTCATAATTTTACCTGTCATTCATCCTTATTTCTATTTTGCTAAGCTTTCCTTGAGACTCTTCCTCCAACTGGAAATGGTGTTCTTTATCTGAACCCACATAGCCTGGTGATTGACTTAAATTCAAGTGCTCATGACTTGTCTTTCTCTCTCAATGGATGATGACCTTCTTGAGGGCCAAGAACTATCCCAGATTCATTGTCATTATTGCACCTTGGAGCCCCAACAGAGCCCTGGAAAATGTTGGAATGCCTTTACCAAACAGACTGACTAAAGCTTGCAAAAATCCCGAGATTCTGTAGGAGGTGATGAAACACTATTTCATTCTTCCTCAGGGCTTCAGGTCTAATAATAAGGATTTTGCAAAAATTGCTTCACAAGGTACTGGTTAGCTCTAGGATTCTATGCTATCATTCAGCTTTCCAAGAAGGATTTGTGTTATTCTGTTTTTCACCTAGAGCCCAAATTATTTCCTCTGTAGCATAGGCTTGTACTACCTTTGCTTCCATCTTTCACCAAGGACAGAGATCAAAGGATAGCCTCTGCATTCTTTCACCTGCTAAAACTTCAGTTCTCTGAAAATTTCCAGTTTCTTACTGAATTACGACTCTGGAAATAAAGACAGTGTTTTATAATCATGTAGAATCCTCCTGATGCCATTATATTGCAGGTTTAACATTGAGTATGATGCCTTGCAAATAGTAAGCACTCAATGAAGGATTGCTATTTTAGTTATTAATAATCAGTTTCACATAGTACAGACCTGAATTGAAACCGTGATTTTGTCATGTACCAGTGGTATGACTAATGATGTAAGTTTCCTTGATCTTTGGAAATTTGTATTAGAGATATGTCTTGAAGGTATATTGTTCATATTAAGTCAATTCCTGTTAAACTGCCTACCATGATCATGGTACTTTACAAATAATAACTCAAAAATGTACTTTTTTTTTTTGACAGGCAGAGTGGAAAGTGAGCGAGAGAGACAGAGAGAAAGGTCTTCCTTTTTTTCTGTTGGTTCACCCCCCAGGGCTGCAGCCTGCACGCTGCTACCAGCGCACCGCGTTGATCTGAAGCCAGGAGCCAGGTGCTTCTCCTGGTCTCCCATGCAGGTGCAGGGCCCAAGGACCTGGGCCATCCTCCACTGCACTCCCAGGCCACAGCAGAGAGCTGGACTGGAAGAGGAGCAACCAAGACAGAATCTGGCACCCCGACCTGAACTAGAACCCGGGATGCCGGCACCGCAGGTGGAGGATTAGCCTATTGACCGGCAAAAGTGTACCTATTGTTATTATTAGTAGCAGTAGTATTATATGCATTATTAAAGTATAGGAACTTAATGAATTCATTCAAATTCAACTTTAAGTGTCTAATGTATTCTGAGAGCTTTGAAAAGCACCTTGGGCCGGCTCTGTGGCATAGTGGTAAAGCCACTGCCTGAAGTGCCAGTATCCCATATGGGTGCAGGTTTGTGTCCCACCTGCTTAACTTCCGATCTATCTCCCTGCTATGGCCTGGGAAAGCAGTAGAAGATGGCCCAAGTCCTTGGGCCTCTGCACCCACATGGAGACTTAGAAGAAGCTCTTGGCTCCTGGCTTCAGATTGGCACAGCTCTGGCCATTGCAACCAATTGGGGAGTGAACCAATGGGTGGAAGACCTCTCTCTCTCTCTCTCTCTCTCTCTCTCTCTCTCTTTCTCTGCCTCTCCTTTCTGTGTAACTCTGAATTTCAAATAAATAAATAAATCTATAAAAAAGAAAAGCACCTTAATAATGGAAACAAAGGTGGCATACTATTACCTATCACTAACATTTGTTGAACACATTCTCTGCTATACAAAGCTTGAAGATCTCTACAAGTATAATTTCATTAAATCCTGAATGAAAACCTGAGGAAAGAAATACTGTTATTATTCTCATTACATAGATGGAGAAACAAACTATAGAGAAGTTGAGGAAGTTACACAAGGTTGCCTCAGGATTTGAGTTCAGATGAAAAAAAACTGAGGCATATAAAGGTAGTCAGTGACAGAGGCAAGATTCAAGTCCAGGTCTTTTGTCTCCAAAACTTTATCATTTCTATGAATGTATAATCATTGAATGGAATCATCACTGTGGAGGTCTACAAGGACACAAACAGGGCAACTGAAACATTGTTTTTACTGTGGTAAAAGGATCTATTTAGGTTCCATGTGGACAAGACTACAGGTATGTTTGGCTATTTAAAATCTTATAATGTTAATACTTTTTGATTCAATTCAGTTATTTAAAAGAGCACAAAGGATATTAATATTTATATAGTACAGGAGTTTCCAGCTTTGATTTACCTTTTGAGATAAATTAGAATATACTAACAGAATCCATGAGCCACCTGCTGCCCTGTATGCTGGACTCTCCTGGGGTGCTCTGGTAACCTCGCTTTCACTGTTCCACTGCCTTGGTTCTTTCTGCTTCCTTCACAACAACAATCACAACAATGACAACAACACAGACACAGTGGAACTTACTTTTGGATTTTAGTATAATCAGAGTAACCCCCTGTACAAGGACAAAAATTTACTGCTCACTGTTTTGGAGGCTAGGAAGTCCAAGACCAAGGAGCCAGAGATTCAGTGTCTGGTGAGGACCCACTTTCTGGCATGTAGATGGCGCCGTCTTGCTGTGTGTCTTTACAAAGCTAGTAAAATCAAGGGAGATTTCTGTGGCCTCTTTTTGAAGGAGAATCATTCCATTGATAAGGGCTCCACCCCAATAACTTCCAAAGTCCTCAACTCCAAGTGCTATCACCTTGGGCACAACGATTTCAACAGAGAAGTTTTGGGGGGGACACAAACTTTCAGACTATAGAAACACCACCCCAGGAATAGATTCTTTGCATGTGTGTCATCATGAACAAAATTACCATGAAAATCAAAGCAAATTTCTGACCTCATTTGGATTGGAAACTCTGTGAGAGGACATATTAGCCTTCCTTTTGAAGTTTTGTCTAAACCTATCTATGTGTAGTAGCCAAAGTTAGTGTCAGGGTTTATTTGTTTTGGGGGGATTTTCTTGTAAATAATGCCAAGTGAATCCAACTATAGCTGCCTTTGTTCAGTATGCCTGGGAAAATTCTGTAGGTTGTTCCCTTTTGTTAAAAGCCCAATCATAAAATTAGCCTTAGTTCTAAGCTGATTATGATTACAGAGGGGATATGTTAACAAATGAGATTCCCTTCCTGCTTAAGTTATCACTTCACATGTCATCATTGGCTCTTGGAGAGGCAAGAAACAAGTTGTATTCCTTTGTCGTCTTTGCTCTGGAGTCTAGAGTGAGTTTGAGTCAGCATCTAGGGCTTTACTGCTGGGGTGTGTGATAGGCAAAACTCTGGTAGCTGGGATCCAGATTTAATTCAGAGGGCTTCCTCTAAAGTACGAAGACACTTAAGAATGCCAGAGCTTTCCAGGATGTTTTCGAAAACCTTCCATTTTGTACGAATGGCACACTTGACTGTAAACTTCAAATGGCTTTAAGGAGGTGTCATGAGACTTCAAATTGGTGACTTATAACTTAATATATTCTAGAAAGTCCTTGATGCTTCACTCATGTCAATGCTCCTTTGATTTCAATTAGCAGATCACTGACAACCATACTCTTCAAATATGGAGAAACACATTTGAGAGCAATTTGATCAGAGGCCTTTATAGAAATTAATCTGTACAAAGAATGAGTAAGGTACAATTTTCTTGACTATGGATGAAAAGTTTTTTTTTGTCCCTCAGATAAATAAGTTAGCTGGTTTTATATAGTAAGGGCGGTATGAGAGTTGAGGATACCAAAACTACTGTGTTAATGACAATGTTTTTGAGACCTATATGAGACACAGATCCTTAGCTTTCCTAGGGATAAAATGGTAGGGCCAAGAAAGTATGGAGTATTACTGAGTTAATCCACAACTCATCACCTACTTCTCACAATTGAAATAACTCTATTAAACCAGGATGAGTTTGCTCAATACAACTATCAAAATATAGAGCCAATGTGCAGCATATCAAAGGATTTGGGCTGCACAAAGCAAATTCTGGGAAATGGCATGTAGGCAGACAGTATGATCAAACAGCAGATGTTTATTTAAAAATAATTGCAAAGAGGCCCAGAAAATTAAATGATGAAAATATTAGCAGTATATTTTCATGGAAAGAATACTAGGCAAGAACACTCATTCTAAATCTGATTTTCTAACTTGTGTGTTCAATTCTTGTATTCCAGTTTCCTCTTTTGCACTTGATCTTAGCCAAAATGCCAAGAAGCTATTGGTTTCCTCTTATGTAAAATGAACTGGCTGAGCCATCTTTTACTTCTAATATCCTATGACTATGATAATGACATGATGAAAACTACATATTAAGTAATAATATACATTTCCTCAAACAAAGTAAAAAACACTAATTTGAAATTTTCTTTAAGTGTGCCATGTTGGAGACACAAAAACTGAAGAGGCATTGTTCACATACATAATTAAGTTACATTTTCTTTTAATGTACTATTTTAATTTTTTTAAATTGAGGTGGAGTGTGTGAATTCACACAACATGCAAGTAATCATCTTAAAATGTGCATTTCAGTGGTTTTAGTACATTCACAATGTTGTGTGACCATCAGTTCTACTTCCAAAATATTTCATCATGACAAAAAGAAACCCCATGCCCATTTAAGCAATCCTTCTCACTTTCTTTTTCCCAAAATTACATATTAAAAGATATTTATTTATTTGAGAGGTAGGGAAGGAAGGAGAGAGAGAGAAAGAGAGAGAGAGAAAGAATCTGCTTCCACGCACTGATTCACTCCCAAATGCCCACAACAGCCAAAGCTGGCCAGGCTGGCATATCTTAAAGTGTACCCACTGCCTTCATCTCTGACGGATTAAATTTAGGAGGCAGCAAATAGGTGTCTGAATGTGCTTTCTAGAAGGCTCAACATTCTTTGAAACCATGTTTTGGCTAGTTAGACTTAGTGAGTTAGGGCTACGTGGACCTATCTGTCATGACATTGAACCAATACACACTCATTGTTTAAAACAAATTATTAAAAGCAAGGCCCAGGGGACCAGCATTATGGGACAGTGGGTTAATCTGCTGCCTGTGGTACTAGCATCCCATATTGGAATGCTGATTCGAGTCCTGGCGGTTCCATTTCTGATCCAGCTCCCTGATGATGTGTCCAGAAAGGCAACAGAAGATGGCTCAAGTACATGGGCCTCCATCTCCCAAGTGTGAGACCTGCATGGAGTTCCTGGCTCCTGAATCCACCATTGTAGCCATTTGGGGAGTGAACCAATGGATGGAAGATCAATCTCTCCCTCTCTCTCTCCCTCTCTCCCTCTCTCTCTCCCTCTCTCTCTCCCTCTCTCTCTCTCTCCCTCTCTCTCGTCACTCTGAATTTCAAATGAAGAAAATAAAAAATTGGAATTCCTTTAAAAAGACCCAGAAAGTTCAACCAAATCCAAAGAAATCTAAATTTCAATTACACAGACAAAATCACCACTTAGGGGAAGGTCTTTGGAAATTGTTCTTTGCATTTTAACATGTATATTGTGTATTTGTGAAATTAGATCATATAGCTCATGCTGAGAATACATTTGTCAAAATTAATATTAACCTACTATGCCATGGCACTGGCCCCATAGACATAGTTTTTATAAATAAATTTTCACAGCATAATTGTTATTGCTGCTAATATTAATTGCATGTATATTTTAAAATCTCCTCAACTAGGCCCTTTTCTGGACATTTAGGTGGTTTCCAATTTTCAGCTATGAAATTGCTGCAACATGTGTCTACATTTGTGCCCACTTCTATAGTTACATTAGTCAAATTTGAATATGTTGTCCTTTGTTCACGATGATAATGTCATATAAATGAAACTGGGGCACAGATAGTCACTGACATTAGAGTCTGCTATTTTGTAAATACACTTTTGATGGTGGTTCATATTTTATGTAGCTAACACACATTACCTTTATTTCATTTAGTACTACTAGCTAATGTTTCACATATATGTACTGGACACTGAGCTATGTGCTTTAGGTGAAGAGATACCCTATCCAAGCTTAAATGTTATGTTCTACTGTTATCCCTTTCTAGAGACTGGGAGTATCATGCAGCTCAGAGATTTTGTAAATTATCCAAAGTATGATAAGTAGAAGAGCCAAAATTTTACTTCAGTCTTTTGGGTTCTAGTTCAGTGTTCTTCTCTCTAGACAACCAGTCCTCTTTGAGTTACAACATATTCCAAAGCTATATATGGACAAGAGGTCTAAATTCTATCTTAGAAAGACTTAACAGTAGGAAAGCAACATAATGGCCATAGACGGTACCCCTTCCATTCTCATTCCATATGGTTTCCTCTGGGGATGCCTGCCTGTGGTTAGATTCTGTGAAACTGTAAGTGGGGTGTTTGCCATTCTGGATATTTTCCCAAAATCATACTACAGTGGCTGTTCCTGAGGTAGCCAGGTGTGATTTATGAAAGTTCAAAAGAGGTCAGGAGCAGAGATTAGGAGAGGTCTCATTTACATTAGGAGTCACTAGGAGTCACTATGAATTAGGTTCTGGGCCAAGTGCTCAAATGAATTCATCATTAAGGAGCCGATAAATGATATTAAAGGACAAATTGGCTGAACTTCAATGGACTGTTTTGTGCTGAAGAACAAACAATATAACTATATTTCAGGAGAAAGAAGCTGTAAAATGAGGCATACATATCAGTAGGCTGCCAGGGAGAATGTCTTTCTGGGAATAAACTTGGGGGCTATGAAAGGCAACTAAGGTTTTATTCACAGACTGAAATAATTTTGGCACTGGGAGTCTCTGCCTGTATTGAAGGACATCTGCTAAATTCTCAATCTGTGTTTTGTTTGGCCTTGATAATTTGTGGCTCCAGTGACCCAGATCACAGAGCCAAACTGGTGACTGCAAAGATTATGGAGTTACAGAGGTCAGTACTGCAAAAGTCCTGGAGATCATCTAAGATGCAAACTTCTTGCACTAATTGGCTGGGAAACAAAGGCCCAGAGAAAAGGAACATATCCATGGTGTCCAAACCAGTGACTTCCAGAGTGTCAAGAGTTTAGTGGACAGATTTGAATCTTCAGTTTACATTATATTCACCAATAACATGTAGAAAATATTTCTCTTCTCATTTCTTCCTCTTCCACCTCTTCTACGTTTTCCTCTCTTGCTCCTCTTCCCCACTTTAACTTTTGCTTCTGTCTCTCCTCTTTTTCTTTATTCATCTCCATTCTTATAATCATGAAAATTTGTATGCTGTGGATTATGTACATTATTTAATTATCAAACTACTTTTACATATATAATCCCATTTGACTCATAACCCATTCTGGCCACTGTACTAAGAACTTATTCTCAAATGTAAAGTATAAGCCAATGAACCCTCCCCACCGAGGCTGACTGGCTACCTGAACATTGTGCAAATGGTGTATACATGCCAGGGACCTCCTCCCTTGGATACTTTCTGTAGGGACTTCCTCTGGCATAGCTTCAGTGTCCATGATAAGAAAAGAAGGAAGTCAAGAAGCTTTTCTGTCACTGGATCCAGATTCTAAATGGATCTTTGCTTGACAAGCATACTTTCAGTATTTCCTGGCTGACCCTTCTGTAAGTGAGGAATCACTGGCACTCTTTAGCCAAGGTAAAATTGTATGCAGTCACCAACACTTCCATGAATGCACAGGGTATAACTCCCTGAAGAGCAATACCTTTTAATAACCTAGCATTATGGGAGATTAGGTTTGTCTCCCAAAGATATGAGAGGGAGGCATGGAAGTGGCAGAGGGAGAGGGAAAGAAGCCTGAGACTGTAAGCAGGCAAAAAATTTTCACACATAGTGAGAAGTTTTTTTTTTTTTCTTTCTGTCATTTTTTCCTTCATTCCATTAATGTTCTTTGAGTAGTACCAACACTACTTTAGGTTCCAGGATATAATATTATCCTCAAGGAGTTTGTGTTCTAACAGCAGACACAGACAGTAAGCTAGTAAATAGACACATATTATATTATTAGGTAATTGCTATAATGTCATGGTGCTGTGGAGAAAAATAAATGAGCTGTTAATTTCTTAGGGCTGCCATAACAAATTACCACAAACTGAGTGGCTTAAAACAATAGAAATTTGTTCTTTTGTTCACAATTTGAGAGGACAGAGTCTGGAATCAATGTGTTGGTAGGGTCATGATCATTCTTAACACTCTAGGGAACCCTTCCATGACTCTTTTAAGATTTTGAAGGCTAATGGAAACTTTATAAATTTTTTTAGTATTTATTTGAAAGAAAGAGTTAGAAGGAGAGAGAGAAAGAGAGAGATCTCCATCTGTTGGTTCACTCTCCAAATGGCTGCAACAGCCAGGGCTAGACAGGGTTGAACCCAGGAACCAGGAGCTTCCTCTGGGTTTCCCACATAGATGACAGTGGTACTTGGATCATCTTCTCCTGTCCTTCCCTGGTGCATTAGCAGGGAGCTAGATTGGAAGTAGAGCAGCTGGGACTGGAATCAGTGCCCATATGGGATGCTGGTGCTGCAGGCAGTGACTTAAACTTTTGTGCCACAGTGCAGGCCCTTCTTTCCATTTCTTGGCCTGTGTCTGTATCATTCCAATCTCTGATCTCATTGTCACATGGGCCTCTCTGCATCTGTATGTCTTCTTCTGTTCTGATAATGACAAGAGTCATTGGATTTAGGGCCCACTCAGATCTAGTATGGCTTCATATAATTCATTCCATTGAACTTTCCTCATGTTTACCAAATAAAAATACATTCTGAGATTCTGGGTAGACAGGAATATTAAATGGAGAGGAAGTACTATTTAACTCACTACAGAAAGGTAAAGGTAAAGCATAATTAAAACTAATCTTTTAGATAAAGTGATCAAGAAATGCCTCTGAGTGTGGAGGTGAGAATTTGATGTGAGAACTGAAGGAGCCAGTTATAAGAATAGCAGGCGGAAGAGCATTCTAGACAGAAAGGAGAATAAATGCTGTGGCTATGAGGCTACAGTGTGCTTGGTATTCTGGAGGAGGAACAAAGAGCTCAGCACAGGTGGGATTCAGTGTGAAGGCATGGATAAGAGTGTAGGAAATAAGATCAGAGTAGTCAGGGTTCATGTCACACAGGACCTTGAATTTTAGGGGAAAGAATTTGGTTATTATTCCAAAGGGAGAATAAAGCCTTTGGAAGTGCTTGAGCAGGAAATTAACAGGAAATAAATCTGACTGCATTCTGAAAATTTTTATTATAGAGGCTGTGTGGAAAATCAATAGGCAGGCAAAAGTAGTTTATCTTGGGGGGAAGTTGGGTATCAGTGTAGAAATCCAGGCAAAAGATGATGGTGACTTGAACTTGGATGGTCAGAATGGAGGTATTTAAAAGTTATCAGATGAGATACTGTTAGTGAAATGGATATGAGAAACAGAGAAGTCAAGGTGTTTGACTTCAGCAACACTGAATGTTGTGATATTTACTGAGATGATGAAGACTCCAAAATGAGGGGGCTTTCAGGGGGAAAACCAGGACAATTTTCAGACCCAACAAGGGTAAGGTGCATATTAGGTATAGAGATCATGTGTGAGAGGTAATTGGATATACAAGATTGAAATTCAGGGGTAAGACTGGGCTGGAGACTAGAAATTTCGAAGCCATCAACAGGGGGCTGGAACTAGATGAGCTTATAAGCAAGTATAGATGGAGAAGTGATGAATTCCAAGCATAGGGCTTTGGGGTACTCCAACGTAAAAAGGTAAGATTCCAAGAAGGAGCCATCATGGAGATGAGAAGGAATGATGGGTAATCTAGATAGAAAAGAGAGTAAAATATCCCAGAACCCAATGAACCTATGAATACTGCAGAGAGTTCAGTTCTATGAAGACTACACATATTCTTCTGGGGGTAGGTGTTTGGCCTAGTTAAGAGGCCATTTAAGATTCCCATGTCACATATAGGAGTGCTTGGGTTAGATTTCCTACTCCAGTTCCATACTGCAGTTTCCTGCTAATATGTACCATAGTAGATAGCAGGTAGTCACTCAAGTAGTTTTATCTCTGCCATGAACATGTGAGACCCAGATTGAGTACCTAGCTCCTGGCTATGGCTCCATCCCAGCCTTGGCTATTGTGAACAATTGGGGAGTGAACCAGTAGATGGAAAATCTCCATGTGTGTTTCTCTTAAATAAATTTTAAAAAGTTCTTACAGATGTAACAAGCAAGTTGTTGATGATCTTGATCAGAATAATTTTAGGGGTGTAGTGGTGATGAAATGCTGTTTGGCAGGGCACAGGATGTTTCAAAAGAGAATACCAGGATAGGAGTTCAAAGGTTCCCAACAAAAAGAAATGATAAATGTTAACTGCACTGATTTGATCATTAAATATTGTCTACATGTATGGAATTATTATACTGTACTTCAGAAATGCATAAATTATTATATGTCAATTAATGGTTTTGAAAAAATAAAAGAGAATAGGAGGAGACAAACTGGAACAATAAGTTTGAATGGATGACTACTTTAAGAACTTTCTAAAGTGGAAGTGGAAGGTAGGGCGGTAGCTGGAAGAGGGGGTACACTGGTGTGGAATACCTTTATTCTTTAAAAGATGGGAATATTTACAGTATTATGAGGATAATACAGTGATATAGATGTAAGAGGGAATAATTGAAGGAGCAAAGTCTTTGGGCAGCCAAGAAATGATGGAATACTATGTATTGTACAGGTGCTAGTAGGTGGGTAAATGTGGTAGTAGGATGATGTGGAGTTTCTCCTCTAATTGCTTCTATTTTCTCATTGAAATAAGAAGCTTGGGTTTCACTGAGAGCAAAGAGGGAAAAAGAGTTAGAGGTGTTTGAGGAGAAGAGAACATATGGAATAGTTTTCCAAGAGGGGAGATAGCGTATAGCATTGAGGCCCCTCACTTGACATTTGAGGTTACCAGTTTAAAGGGGAACAGAAAACATGATTATATGTTTTACCAGCCATGTTAACCTTCTTGGGAGCAAGCATAGAATCAACCCAGATTTAATTTGACTTGGAGTTGGGAATTTGCCAAGAGTACATGATAGAGGAAGAGAGGGTAATGGGAATTGAGGGTATATACAATCCTCATTTTGGATTAATCTCCCTCCATCTACTTGGCAGGTAATACTTCTACACAGATATGGTGTGTGTCCCTCTGTAGCTTACAAACAGGTATAGGGAAGACCGTGAGGGAATGGCAATGTCCCAGCAGAAGAATTTGTATTTTAGCAAGGGATATTAACACAGAGCATGGGGAACATTTAATATTAAGAAACTTTATAACAGATATCTTAAAAACAACTCATGATTCTGCTTTTTTATGATTGAGGTAGCACAGTGTCTTTATTTTATGTGGCAATGGCTTCTTAAAATTTGTTGATGTATTGGTAATGCTGCTGCTAATATCAATAACTAACATTTACTGAGTGCTTACCATGTACAAGGCATTTTTAATTGCTTTGGTTGCATTAATTCATTTAATCCCTATGCATTAAATGCATAGGAATTCAGTAATGTTATCTTCATTTTTAGATGAGGTAAATAATGTTTCCAATATCACATAGATAATAAGCTTCAGAGCTAGGTTTTGGACCCAGAGCTTTATGATCCCATGGTCCACACTCTTAACCACTCCTTCATTTGCTTATCAACGCCCAAGATTTTGCTTTTTAAAGTTGGTACTCTCATCTGTATATCTATCCACTCGCTGCTTACCCTATGCTGTCATTGTGTTAATTGTGCATTGGAGAAAAGGTGTGGATGGAATTCAGCTCCATATCCTTCATCCTTTTTGTGCTCAGGAAAAGGATTATAAAATAGGCTAGAGGGGTAGTGGGGTCGGTCTTGGGAATCTGTTCTAGAGACTTGTGTTCTGAGTTCATACTTGGAGTCTGATGACAAAGCTTGTGGGTCCAAACCTCTGCCTCATTTATCTCTGAGACCTGGAAATATCTTCTGGTTTTGCTGGTTTATGGATATTAGTCTATTTTCTTGTTATTCTCCATGGTATCATCCTGTCCTGGCCCAGCCTCACCCTATGAACTTTCACCTCAGTCAGATCTGCTTTGTCTCACTTCATCAGGCATGCATGACAAATTGCCTTCTTACCATACTTAATGCCAGTATGTAAAATGGAGTGTGTTTTGTACTCATACACTGCCACCATCTCCTCTATCCTTCTAGCTCCAAGAGTACAATTTCATCAACATAAAACTTATAGAAGCAACACATGCTGTGAGTTGGTCCTCCATATTACAACTGATCAGGGTAAATTGGTGAATTCTATACATCACATCTGTCCTAAGCAGTAAATTAGCTATGCTTGATTAAAGCCACCACATTTTGCCTGCTGTGAGCTTGCTCTACCCTTCTATGAAATGTATTTTGTAAAAGTGCAAAAGAAATACACAAGATTGGTGAGAGTTGGCATGACAGGTATAAACTTCTGCCATTATTATTGTAATAGCTGCTGTAAAAATCTAAAAAAAAATCTTTTAGCCAATTTTGTTTATAAAGTTTCATTTAAATTTTAGTGGATATATTTATGTGTAAATCAGATCAGCTTCCAATGATAGCTTATCATTGTTAGCGTTTTGATATTCTTTTAGCCTGAGCAGATTGATTTGCCATTATGGGAAACTGTTTGAACTGAAAAAGTCCTCTGAACTTTGTTCACTAATCTATCAAAGAAAATAGAAGCAGAACATGTAGACAGAAACCTGCAAATTAAATTTACTTTTCCAATTCAAATGCATTTGATCTGCATTCGTTATGGAACTGGAACCGTAGTTGCTTCTTGATCCTGTAATAACATTGAGGTTTAGACTATTTTCCAAAGTCTAAAAATTCAAAGGGGAAAATAATCAGCATGGGTAATGGTAAATAACACGTACTCTTTGCTATTAAGTTAGGATACAACATAGATGGGCATTGCCCTTATAATCCCACCTATCAGACCTGGTGAAAACCATGTACTGATGCCATCTCTGGAAATGCCTGGGACATCCTTGTTATTTGCTTACAGATTGTTTACTGCCAGCCAACAGCAGCAGAAATGTTAGGGTGCTTGCATAGATGGTTTCCAGTCATGTGAGGATCCAATTTCTTCTGATTGACTCACAGAAATGAGTTATTTTACATAGCCTTATTCAGATTTGGATAACTGTACTAATGGCCTGAGTTGTGTGCTTCTCACTCTACTTTCATGTTTTAATCATTCTTAAATTACTTACTCTTAACTAGGCATGAGAATCAGAATCACCATGGAAACTAAAAAACAAAAACACAAGATTGAATCCTGGATCCAGAGTTGTTGAGTAGCTCAAGTAAATGGAAAACAGTAGGAAAAAGTGGATAACATAGATTTGGGCCCAAATCCTGATTCCATTACTTTCTAGTCATGTGCACCTGGACAAATCATTTACTTTCTTCAAACCTCCTCAATTTCTGCATTTGTTAAGTGGGTAAAATGATAGCTCTACTTTCAAAGGGCTACATGTAGGACTGAATGAATGTTACATACCTAATATTTGAGTGCTTCCTATAACTAGTTCTTAAGTGGCAATAAGGCTTCTGCAATTTAAGGATTCCATGCATTATCTAGAGGTCCATCCCCACTGAGAATCCCCACTCTAAAAAAATTTTTAAAAGATGGCTATATGAGACAGCTACTTCAAGTCTGTACTCAATGGCTGCTTCAGATTCCATACAATGATACCACCTTAAAAAAAGTACATATGTATATATGAGGGTATTTCAAAAAGTTCATGGAAATATAAAAAAATCTTTCAATTTTCCCATAAACATTTTGAAGAATCCTGATATGTTAAGTATGTATTAAATGTATATGCTACTCCTGGCAGTGTGCTATGTGCTGGGGACACAGAGAATATGGAGCATGGTTCTGACTCTTAAGAATGGAGTCAACCTGATACTACATTCTGCTTTGTAATGAAGTGGCACAGTATTTCCAAATATAGGATCGCAAAAATTCTTTGTGGCATTTAAAGGTGTAATTTATTTCTAATAAATCTAAGCTTCTGCAAACAAAATTGTTTTTATATACTAATCAGTAACAAAGGCTCCATTGGTAGTTTAGTTTAGTTACATTTCAGTGGATTTTAATGGAAACACTTTTTACTAAGGCTCATCTGGAATTTGTTGAATACTACCAAGGGGTCTGGTGACTGGGAAGCCACAGCCTACTAGAAAGCAATGGCATAAGTGTTGAATAAATGCACTGGAACTGAAGCTGTGTCCTTAGTGCTAGTCAGCATCATACTGTTCTGTCCTTTTGCAGAATAATTAATTGCTACCCAGAGCATTTCGGGTGAAGTGATAAAAACAGTACTGCAGTTCCACAAAATCTACCTCTTCAAATCTGAACATTTCAGAGAGAACATACTTTCTTCTCTTCTGTGTCACCAAATAAACACAACTGTGCTAGATGCAGCTTTCTTTGTGGTCTGTAGTGAGAGGGTAGGCTGAAATATTTTCTATGATACTTCTAGTAAGACCTCAGAGGCATAGTTTGTCACATGGGCCAGGTGGTCTTACCACTCTCAAAATATTGAGTTCAAAATGGAGTCACCAAAATATCAGAGGATCATGGGGAGTGGTAGAGTACTGAGAAAAAAGGTAGAAATTTCCCTCTTCCCCAATTCCCAGGGAGGTTTCAGATTCCAGCCTCAATTAAGTGATCCTTTTCTTTTAACTTTCTTAGTGTTCAATTGTATTACTATAAATTATTAGAAACATTATGATAGCATAGATTTACATTTTATTCATATTTATCTTTAGGAGTCTTAGTTTTGATATATGAGACAGAACAGATGAACACATAAGGTCATTAATAAAAAGGATATAACCCACTAATGTTGATTGCTTTAAAGAAAATTAATCTCTGTGTATGCATAAGATGTCGTGGTTCCCCCTTCGTTTTTACTTTTTAAGGATCTGGTGAACATGAAAACCAGATACTGCTGAAAGTAAATAGTTATCCAAAGAGTGCAAATTATACTTCTAAGCTGGTGCATTTATTCCAGTGATTGCACTGATTGTATTTGACCATAGGATAATTAGGCAACATTGAGATCACAAATTCCCATTTTACACTTTGTGAGTTTTCTAATCCAGAATGCACTCATGGCCTGCAGAGTGCTTCAGTGTTAGGTGTCCAGAGAAGCCATTTAGATGAATTTTTTTTGCTAATGGGGAATTTTAAATATAAGGAAGGCTGTATCTATGCCTAGAGTTCTAAATGGTCAGAAAAGAGCACCAGTATAATCATTAGAGAGCACTTTTCCTTATGGGTAATGTGAGATGATTGTTATAGATTCAAGCTCTATAAATGAAGGTGCTTGGAGAATTACATATATATACACATGATTTGCCATTGATTTGGTATGGGTAATTTAATATACAGTTTTAAAATTAAATTACCCATTGCAAACTAAAGCAAATGGGGAGATGAATAGGAAAAGGGAGGCAGATTTAGTCTGTGGTCAAATTCAGAGCCTTTTGTTTCTCCTTCATTTAATTTCAGTTCCTTCCTTCCTTTAATTATTTGAGTGGCTCAGTCCACTCTGAACCAGGTGAAGAGAGTAGACTCATAAAAACATTGAGTTGTGGATAAGGCAAGCATTATCATTCCCACAATAGGCTTATGAATGTTCTATAGAGGGCTATAATGGAGGCATCTATCCTTGTAAAAAGAAGTGATACCCTGAGGATGGTGTTTTAGATATTAGCAGGTAACTGCTTCTTCTGCCTGTGAAGGAGACTTTCCCTGGATAAAGAGTAGTTGTCAATGTGTCTCTAGTTGGAAATGAGATTAGCCCTCACTAAGTCACCACTGGGATCAGGTAATGCCTGTTGGGAGACCACTGGCCAGACAAGTAGGGAAAGAGAAATAGAATAGTGAAAAAAGAGCAGGGAGACTAAGAAACAGGAGAGAATAGGGAGAGGTTGAACCTTGGGAATCAAATCCTGAATCTACTACAAAACTGGTGATCTTTTGGGAGCTTGCCACCTGGTCATGAAGAGAACATTAATCAAATGATTCATACATTTGCCAAATAGGCATTGAACTTACACATCCAAGCATGATGGATGTGATATAGAGAACATACATGTTATGAGAGAACTGGCCTAGTTTGGGGCATCTGTAGCCTTCCCTAAGGAAGTGAAGCCAGAGTTGAGGAAAGAGGAATGATTATGAAAAACAAGGACTTCTTTAGGTGAGAGTATGTGTGAAAGGAACACTGCTGAAAGAGGAGAGAACACGTTCTAAAATTCCAAGACATAAGAAGAGAATGGTATGTTTAATGTACTTCATGAAAGCCAGTGTTTCTGCAACATAGCACATCATGGGAACAAAGAGGCAAAATCCAAGACTGATGAAGTAAGACTGCAGAGCCTTCCAGGCCTACCTGTCAATGGTGGAATACTTGAACATTGCTATAAGAACATTGAGAAGGCACTGAAAAATTTTATGTAAGATGTTTTTTTAAATGGCAAGTGTAATGGAAAAGTGGTTTGAAGCAGGAGCCACACTGGAGGCTGTGTCTGTTGGCAATAGTCTGGGCAAAGCATGGTGGCAAGTTGGTGTAGGGCAGAAGCAAAGAGAAAAATGGATGGATTGTGTAACCTTAGGCAAGTTACTTAGCTTCTCTGAACCTAATTTTGTTTCTTTCAAGTTTAGCCTAAGCTGTCTAATGAATTAAGACAAACAGCTTTACTGATCAAATTATCTGCTGTGCCTTAACCCCCTTTATGTGTCAACTATTCAATGAAAACATTCTGTCAACACTTGATTTGTGAAGGAAAGATAGAGATAGCTTGCAGTCTTTAGGATTTCTTTAGAACTGTATTAAGTGTGATCCCTTGAGGTGGGTGGTATAGATGAGTTGTATATCTTTGTGATAAAAATTGGTTTTGAAATGAAAAAAAAAAGAATATGGACATAACACCACACCTGTTATTCTGCTTTCCTAAACTAAACCGAAGGAACAACAGAAGTCTCCCTGGCATTGGGCAGCCTTTAAATACAAATACACCTATTTAGGAAACTGATAATAGTAAAGAGTATTTTACTTATTTGCGAAAAGGCAGCCCAAGGACTACAATATGTTTTGAGAGTTACAAAACCTTCCAAACAGAATTAAACATAAATTGCTTTCAGGGTTATTATATCTTCACCTCAAACCTTCGAAATTTGGCAAACATTTCTTTCCAGCTCACCACACTAAATCCTCTAATTTGAACAATGTCCAGTTGTGGTGGTAAAGAAATAGCTCTCTGAGTGAAACCATTGATTATGGTATACACAAATCATCTTCAGTGGTAGAAGGAAAACATGAAGCTAAGTAGTTAAATCTTTCAAATATCTTTTCATTTGATTGCTCTTTACTGTGGTACTGGTTCTCTAGGCAAGACTTTTTGCTAGGCATCTTCAGAGAAGGCAGTGATGGGGATAACCAATCACTTCCTCCTCTCATTTGACTAAGCAGGAATACTTTTCTCCAGTAGGGAGGCAAAAGTTAGTACCCAAGGATATATAATAGAAGAAAGATAGATGGTTATAACCTTAAAATCTTGAGAGAAAGAGGAATAGTAAGTGATATAGACATGGTTAAAAACCTGATATTGATTAAAATCTTTCTGTATACCAGTTACCTTCATCTCATTTTCTTCTTTGAGCCCCCTAAAAGTTCTTATAAAGTTGGTTTTTTTAAAAATTATTATTTCTACTTTGAAGCTGAGGGATCTGAAGCTTAGAGAGCTTAGTGACTTGTCCAAGGTCATGCCTTGGTTACTCTGATTCCAAAACATATGCTCTTTGCACTGTATAGAGCAGCTTAAGTCAAGCATTCTTGAGCTTTATGGAAAAAAAGATGTAAAATTCAAAATGCAGATCTTGTGGTGGAAGTGGAGGGAGAAATAGAAGATGTAGGAAAGGACCCCATAAGCATTTTTGAGCTAGAAAAAGTTAAATAGCACAAAAGACAATAAAATAAAATGCTGAAATAATTAACTGGATAAAGGAAATATTGTGTGGATGGGAAACCCAGCTGTATTTACTCCAAGATCTTGTCGCAATGTGAGAGAAAAAGTTAAGGAAGAGACATGGATAAGGTGCAAGATGGAAAACAAGATGTATTTAAAGGAATAGTACACAATCAGAGAGTGGGCAGCCCCTCTCCAGGAAGAAAGAGTGGTTACAACTGCCCTTACCAACATTCAGGCCGTCTTTTTATTGGGTAGGAGGTG
Organism: Oryctolagus cuniculus; assembly: GCF_964237555.1. Lineage (NCBI taxonomy): Eukaryota > Metazoa > Chordata > Mammalia > Lagomorpha > Leporidae > Oryctolagus > Oryctolagus cuniculus. Next base: position 117,320,737 of record NC_091453.1, on the reverse strand, counting down.
GTACCCTAAGTGAATGTACTAATGAGCTGGAGTTTGCACAGGACTTTAATGCAAATGGTGATCTCTGGGAAGGTGTTATAGGTTTACATGTAGAATTCAGCATACATGTGGTCAGCATGGATTCTTGTGCATGATAGAAAAGCAAAACTCAGTTGCATGATGGGAAAGTAGGTGTGCCATGCCTATAGCTATGTTGGATTGGCACAGAAGTGGGGGGAGGTTTAGCAGTGCAGGGCTATGGCAAGAATACTTAGTCTCTTAGCTCCCTTTCCTTCACTAGCTCCCTGCCTAGCTCATATGAAAACATTAGAAATTTTGTTGTAAATACACTATACTTACAGTATACTTTAATGAAATATTTGAAAAGAAATAAATATATGGGGCTGACATTTGGAGAGCAGATGGTCAATCTGCTACTTGGGATGACTGCTTCCTATACCAGATTACCAGTTAATGTCCTGGCTAATTTTCTTCCCATCCAGCTCACTGCTAATGTGCCTGGGAAGCAGCAGATGATGGCTCAAATACTGGAGTTCTGGCTACCTGTGTTGGAAATCCAGATGGAAATTCTGGCCTGTGGCTTCATTCAGGTCCAGCCCTGGCTATTGTGGCTATCTGGGGAGGGAACCAGTGGGTGGAAGATTCTCATTATCTCTCTGTCTCTCTCTTACCCTCTCACTCTGCCTTTCAAATAAGTAAATAAATCCTTAAAAAGAAAAATACAACTTCTAGCAAAAAACACATATACATCTTGAAATTTAAAAAGGGAAGTTCAAATATATTCAAACTGACATAGTTCAAAGTATATTTGAAGGATCCATCCAGAATTTAACACAGAACCATAACAAAATGTGTAAGAGAGGTCAAATAAAATGAAGGTAAAATGAAACGACCCACTGGATAGCTAATAAATTATCAAGAAGGAAAGTTAAAAATACAGGAAAATCAAAATTCAGATAGATAATGGCTCCAGATTTTCAAGTTTCACAGAAAGATTTGGATCTTCAATTTTAAGGATCATATTGAATCCTAAGAAAAAATAAAAACAAATGAACCTAGTTACATTGTAGTGAAGTTATAAAACACCAGAAAGAAAATCTTAAGAAAAAATCAGAGATGGGGCCAACGCTCTGGCACAGAGGGTTAACACCCTGGCCTGAGACGTCAGCACCATATGTGGGCTCTGGTTCTAGTCCTGGCTGCTCCTCTTCTGATCCAGCTCTCTGCTATGGCCTGGGAAAGCAGTGGAAGATGGTCCTTGTCCTTGGGCCCCTGCACCCACATGGGAGACCTGAAGGAAGCTTCTGGCTCCTGTGTTTGCATTGGTGCAGCTCCAGCCTTTGCAGCCAACTGGGGAGTGAACCAACAGATGGAAGACCTTTCTCTCTCTACCTCTCTTCTCTCTGTGTAACTCTCTGACTTTCGAATAAATAAATAAAATATTTTTTAAAAAAAGAAAAAAATCAGAAAATAAATTACCTACAATGGATTGTTAATAAAGAACAGTAACTTTTCTGCAATAAAGATAAAAAGAATCTTCAAATGAGTGAGGAAAAATACTAAACTGGAACTCCGTATTCAGGTAAAGTATTACTCACCTAGTTCTGCCTTAGAAAAATACCAGACTGGGTTATTTAAATAATAGAAACTTATTTTCTTATAATTTTAGAAGTGAGAAATCCAAGATCAAGATTCTATCAAAAAGGACTTCTGATAAAGTCTGTCTTCCTGATTTGCAGACAGTGGACTGCCTATTGCTGTGTCTTTACATGGTTTTTCCTTAGTTTGCTTGGAGGGAGAGGGGGAGGGGAAGGGGTGGGGGAGGGGAGGGCAGGGAATGTGAAGGAATGCAAATGTGAGAAACAATGAGGCAGGTCTGGGGGTGGGGTGGGATAGGTATGTTTGTCATATCTGGTGTCTCCTCCCTTAAAGAAGGATACCAGTCCTATTGGATAAGGGCCCCACCTTTATGACTTAATTAAACTCAGTCACATCCCTAAAGGCCCCATCTCCAAATACTGCCACACTGGAGGTTAGATCTTTAATGTATGATTTTGAGGAGGATACAATTGAATCCATATTGAAAAGGGATCTTAAAACAAGTGCAGTTTGAGATTGAAGAATCAGAAGGATTTTATGACTAACAGGTCTTTTGGTAAAAGTATTATTATAGTATAGACTATACTGGAAATTATTTAAAACACAGAAGGAAAATATAAGATATCACAATGTAGATCAGTGATATTGATAAACAAGTATGTAAATCTAAATAAACATGTGCAACATAAAACAATGATAATCAAGACTTTGAGAAGGTTAAAATAAGGTAGAACTAAAATTACGGACAACAATAACATGGGACATGGATAGGAATAATCATATTTAAAGTACTATAAATCCTCATGTTGCATAAGAGAAAGGCAGAGATACTGAAGAAAGTTATGTGTACCAATAAATGAGTGGCAATAAAATGTAGAGTTTCCAATCCAATAGCAAGCATAGATGAGGAAAAAAAATGAAAGTTTTATCAATGAAATGGTAGGTAGAAAAGTAGAAAAAACAGTCAGTATATAACTAAAAATTAGATAGTAGGCATAATTAGTAATTATAATAATGTAGAGTACATTATCTTAAGGTTAAAGGATAAAGATTCTCAGAATTTTCTAAAGAACTCAACTCTTATTAAGTTATTATACTACTAAATATGAAATTGTTGAAAGTAATTAGGTGGAAAAAGTGACATCAGACAAATAACTAGTTTAGACAGGTGAAAAAAATTTGCGCTAAAAAGAAAGCGTAATTAATTTTAAAGAACATTAATTAACAATAAAAGAATAATTCCACACAGACTATGACCATCTTGAATTTTGTTCATCTAATAATATATCTTCAAAAATGTATAAAGCAGAAATTAATAGAATTATAATGGGAGATTGACAGGTACACAATAATAGAAGATTTTAGCATTGTGCTCATAGCTGCTAAATCAAGCAAATATTTAGAATATAAAAGGTTTGGAAAACAAAATGGTTAAGCTTCATCAAATAGATATGTGTACAACCCTTCAAGAACTGAAGAATTAGAGAATACAAACCCTTTTTTATTTGACAGGCAGAGTTAGTGAGAAAGAGAGAGAGAGAAAAGTCTTCCTTCCATCGGTTCACCCCCCCAAATGGCTGCTACAGCTGGCGCGCTGCACTGATCCAAAGCCAGGAGCCAGGTGCTTCCTCCTGGTCTCCCATGTGTGTGCAGGGCCCAAGGACTTGGGCCATCCTCCACTGCACTCCTGGGCCACAGCAGAGAGCTGGACTGGAAGAGGAGCAACCGGGACAGAATCCGGTGCCCCAACCCCCCAACCGGGTGTATTGTGTTTTTGAAAAATACTAGAAGAGTGTGGATGTTAAGTGTTCTCATTACAAAAATGATAGTTATGTGAAGTAATACATATGTTAATTAGCTAGATGTAGTCATTCCACAATGTATATATACTTTATAACATATTTTAAACATTAAACACATAAAATTAAATCTCTTAATTAAGAAATTATTACCCTGATTTTTAAAAGCTGTTTTGGAACGTTTCAAGGAAAAGATATAAGAAAAGAAATGGAATGACCAAAAAGAAATATAAATACTCTAAGTATGTTATAAAGAAACTAGTTAAAGACATTTGCTCTAGTTTCTATAAACAGATTGTTAGGAGGAAAGGAAACCATTACTCTGAAACAGAATTTTTACTTTTGAACAAGCCATGGCAAGAGGGTTTTATGGTTTGAAAAACAAAAGCATGATATCATCTTAAAGAATCCTTGAAACTTAGGAAAGTTGGTGGAGATTTAGAAAATTCTTTTGGATGATTGGAAATATGAATATTTAGATGAATATGCATCCATTTCATCTGCTAGAAATTCCATAGCTGAGAACAGAAACTTTAATGTACAGAGTAAGGAGATGCGAAATTCATGGAAGATAGTTCTTTACTACTGAGTTCTGAATTACTAAAGAAAATGAGCCTATTTAAAAAAAAAAAAAAAGACCAACACTGTGGTGCAGCAGGTTAAAGCCATGGACTGCAGCGCCTGCATATCATATGGACATCTGTTCGATTCCCGGCTGCTCTGCTTCTGATCCATCTCCCTACTAATGTGCCTACAAAAGCAGCGAAGGATGGCCCAATTACTTGGGCCCCTGTACCTATGTGGGAGACCCGGAAGAAACTCCTGACTCCTGGCTTCAGTCTGCCTCAGCCAGGTCATTGCAGCCATCTGGGGAGTGAATCAGTAGATGGAAGACCTTTTTGTGTCTTCTCCTCTCTCTCTACCTTTGCCATTCAAATAAATACATACATTTTTTTAAAAATAACCCTATATCTATAACAAGAGAAACATGGCAAAGAAGCTGCATTGTTTATAAAGAAGGGTTCTTCAAGGATGAAAAATTTAATGAACAAAATAAGGACAGAATTATAGAAATGGAGAACAGTTATAACTGCTTATAAAAGCAAATGGAAGTATATAGTATCAGGAAGATGCAGTTTATGCAGAAAAAAGCAGATATGGAAGCAGTGTGTGTGTGTAAATACTATATTTTCTAAACCTAGAGCTTCCTAAGGATGAAAAAAATGGTTTTTAGCAAGTATGTCCATTAAATGAAAAAAAAAATTTTGACAGGCAGAGTGGATAGTGAGAGAGAGAGAGAGAAAGGTCTTCCTTTTTGCCGTTGGTTCACCCTCCAATGGCTTTCACGGCTGGCGCGCTGCGGCCGGCGCACTGTGCTGATCCGAAGCCAGGAGCCAGGTGCTTCTCCTGGTCTCCCATGGGGTGCAGGGCCCAAGCACTTGGGCCATCCTCCACTGCCTTCCCTGGCCACAGCAGAGAGATGGCCTGGAAGAGGGGCAACCGGGACAGAATCCGGCAACCCGACCGGAACTAGAACCCGGTGTGCCAGTGCCGCTAGGTGGAGGATTAGCCTATTGAGCCGCGGCGCTGGCCTTAAATGAAAATTAAACACTAATATACATATATATATTTTCTAAAGAATAATGAAAAGTTTGCATTTAGAAATATTGGGATAGAGGAAAGTCCTATATAGGAGAAGTAGATGTAGTTATAACAAAAAAATCACTTCTAAAACACAGTTTGAAGAAAAAATGTTAGGGACAGGTGCTGTGTGCTGTGGTACAGTGGGTAAAGCTACTACCTATGGTGCCAGCATCCCATTTGGGTGCCAGTTTGAATTCTGGCTGCTCCACTTCCAATCCAGCTCCCTGTTTTTTTTTTTTTTTTAATTTATTTAATGAGCATAAATTTCCAAAGTACAGCTTCTGGACCACAATAGCCTCCTCCCCCCCCCCCCCGTGTCTTCCCTCCCATCCACAATGCTCCCCTCTCCCACTCCCTCTCCCCTTCCCCTTCACATCACAATTAATTTTCAATTATCTTTATATACAGAAGATCAATTTAGCATATGTTAAGTAAAGATTACCACATTTTGCTCCCACACAGAAACATAAAGTGTAAAATACTATTTGAGTACTAGTTATAGCATTAATTAAACACCTAAGAGTAATTGTGTATTAATTACAGAGCTCAACCAATAGTTTTAAGTAGAATATAAAATGCATCTTTTGCATTGTTGTGGCTTCCCCCCGACCTCCCTCCCTCCCGTGGCCCTCCCCTCACCCACTTCCTCTCCCCTCCCCCCCCTTCATCACGTTTCATTTTCGGTTACCTTCATATACCGAAGATCAATTTAGTATATACTAAGCAGGGATTTCAACAGGTTGCACTCACACAACCGAACCAGGTATAGGGTATTGTTCGACTAGTAGTGTTGTATTTGAGTTTCATAGATAAACATATTAAGGACAGAGATCCTGCGAGGGGAGCCTGTACTCAGTGACTCCCGTTGTTGATTTAACAATTGGCACTCTTATTTATGACGTCAGCAATCACCCGAGACTCTTGCTATGAGCTGTCTAGGCTATGGAAGCCCCTTGAGTTCACCAACTCTGAATTTGTTTAGTCAAGGCCATATTACAGTGGAGGTTCTTTCCTCCCTTTAGAGAAAGGCGCCTCTCTCCTTGATGGCCTGATCCTTCTGCTGGAGTGTTGTTCACCAGGATCCTTCATTTAGATTGTTTTTTGCCACCATGTCATGGCTTTCCATGCCTGAGAGACTCTCATGGACCTTTTAGTCAGATCCGAATGTCCCAAGGGTTGATTCTGAGACAGGAGTGCTGTTTTGGGCATTTGCCATTCTATGAGTCTGCTGTGTGACCTGCTTCCCCCGCAGGATCATTCTCAACCCTTTTGATTCTATCGTTCATTATTTGCTTACACTGGTCTTATTTGTGTAATCTCTTCGACACTTACCCTGTCTTTTGGATCAGTTGTGTATTTATATTTGTCTCTTTACCAAGTGTGCTGGCATTGGTACCTGCCTCCTTGGTAAGATTGAGTTGAAATCCCCTGGCACATTTCCAGATCCACCATTGGAGGTAGGTCTGAGTGAGTATGTGCCGTCCTATATATCTCCTCCCTCTCTTATTCCCACTCCCATGTTCCACAAAGATCAATTTCCTTTTAATTTTTAAACGCTTAAGAATGGTTGTGCATTGATTACAGAGTTCAACCAGTGGTCTTGTGTAGAACATACCGCCAGCTCCCTGTTAATGCTCCTTGGAAAAGCAGAGGAAGATGGCCCAAGTACTTGGCCTCTGAACCCATGTGGGAGACCTGGAAGAGGCTTCTGGCTCCTGGCTTCAGACTGGACCAACCCTGGCCATTGCAGCTATTTGAGAACCAGTGGATGGAAGATTCTCTCTCCCTCCCTTCCTCCCTCCCTTCCTCCCTCCCTCCCTCTCTCCCTCCCTCTCTCTCTCTCCCTCTCTCTCTCTCTCTCTCTCCTCTCTCTCACGCATACACACACACACTCTCTCTCTGCCTTTCAAATAAGTAGATCTTTAGAAAAAAATTTTCACACAAGTTAAAAAGCAGTCCTTGAACATAATAGGAATTTCGATATTTTGTTTAATAAAGGGACAAAATTAACTAAAATTTGGTGAGCTCAAGATATCAGCTACTTTTAAGAGCACAAGATCTATTTCCTTAGCTATTTAATTTGTAGATACATAATATTTACAAGATAAATTACAAAATTGGAAAGGAAAAAAAATCCCCTTCACAATCATGGCACTCTCCCCTCTACCCAAATCTGTGGGTACACTTCACAAAATAAGTATATGATCTTTATGTTTAAGGACATATTATAAAATTTTACTTAGGAAAATAAAATATAAAAGAAGAAAATGTATTTTCTATGTTTAAGGAAGCTATGAAATTTTAATTGGAAGATTCATCAAAAAGATATCAATTCTCCACAGATTTAGAGTTTAATGTATTTTTTAATATAATGTAATTTTAATCAAGCTACATGTATTGTTTTCATGGAACTCAATTTTTATCCTAAAATTCATATGAAAAGAGAAAAGGGAAATGTTAGCCAAGATTCTCTTGGAGGGAAACAATACAATGTTAAATTGTATTATTAAACCATATTATAATGGAATTTTGTTATATTATAATGGAATTTTGTTATATTATAATGGAATATATAATGGAATTTTGTTATAGGGATAGACAAATATACTAATAGAATTGTCCAGAAATGAAATCACACATGTATGAGAAGTTAGGATATGCCAGAGGAAACTAAAATCAATGGACGAAGGATGAATTGATAGTGCTGGGACAATTGGTTGTTTATATGGAAAATAAAACCCTCCACTCTATACCATAAACAAATTAAATTCAAGTTGGATTAAAGACTTAAATGTTAGAAGAATGGAAGACCTGGAAGAAGTGCCTGTCTCCTGGCTTAGGATTGGCACAGCTCCTGCTGTTGCGGCCATCTGTGGAGTAAACCAGCACATGACAGACCTCTCTCTCTGCCTCTGCCTCTCTGTAACTCTGCCTTTCAAAATTTATTTATTATAAATATTTTTTTTAAAAAACACCTAAACTGAGTCCATAAAAAGATTGATACACTTGACCTCATTAAAAATAAAAAAAAAATCATATATGATGAAATAGACCACAAAGAATGCTTAAAATAATGAGCTGGTAGAAGGTATTTTTAGCTCCTAGAAAATAATGAAGAACTAATATGCAGAAGCTATAAAACACTCAAAAAGCCATTATGTAAAAGATAATTCATTAGAAAAATCTGCAAAGGATGTGAGCAGGCAATTTACAGAAGAGAAAATCTGATTCACCTATAAACATATGAAAACAAGGTTCCATCCCTCACTAGTAATGAGGGAAATATGAACTATATTCTGAATAATTCACAGGCATTAAATTAGCAAACACTAAATAACAGGATCAAACCTAGTAGCCATAAATCTGACAAGATGTGAAGAACTAGGACTTCTGAGGGAGTACAAATTTATGCACCTCCTTTGAAGATCATTGCGGCAATATTTAGCAAAGTCAAAGATGCATGCATCTTATGACAATCCCCGAAAACTCCCTTTTTGTATATTGATTGTAGGTAAATCTTTGCACATGTATACAAGGGGACAAAATAATGCTTATTAACATTAAAATTCCAACAATATGAAAATTGCTTAATATAGATAGCATCATATTAAAAATGGAAGGCTATATAACAGTTTGAATGAACTGCATATGTTTCAAGAAACATGTATCTGCATAATAGTGCTGAGTATAGAAGTGATTTGAAAAAGGATATGTATATTGGGGCCAGCGCCATGGCTCACTTGGTTAATCCTCTGCCTGCGGCACTGGCATCCCATATGGGTGCTGGGTTCTAGTCCCGGTTGCTCCTCTTCCAGTCCAGCTCTCTGCTGTGGCCAGGGAAGGCAGTGGAGGATGGCCCAAGTCCTTGGGCCCCTGCACTCACGTCGGGGGCATGGAGGAAGCACCTGGCTCCTGGCTTAGGATCAGCGCAGCGCCAGCTGTGGCAGCCATTTGGGGAGTGAACCAACGGAAGGAAGACCTTTCTCTCTGTCTCTCTCTCTCACTGTCTATAACTCTACCTGTCAAATAAATAAATCAATAGAAAAGAAAAAAGATATGTATAGAACATTGTGTCAGAGAACAATAAAATTGGTCCTGCCTATGGGGTTTTTCAGGGCTTTTGTGTAGTGGGCCACACACAAATAATGAAGTTCCCTGATGAGAGTCTTGGAACAATTCAGTTTTATCTCCTCATGCAAACCTGAAGCAGTGAGGCAGAGAGACCCTCCTGAGCATCTTTACTTAGAGATTATTTTTCCCTTTACCCTTGAGGAAAGCCTGGTGTAACACTATCTATTATTGTGGCAATGACTCAGGTACACTATGTGGTGGCTTTCCGTTGAGTAGAGTTGAGGTGTCAAATGAGTCAGGATTCTAGATTAAAAGGCCCAGTTTACAAGCTGAACCAGAGGAACAGAGGAACTTAAATTGTTTTTTTTTTTTTCCCTTTATACATCACTGAAAATTCTTTCAAAACAAAATGGCCCAGTGGTTATTTTTAAAATCACTTTGCTTTTGGTTGGTTTTGTTATAGTTTAGAAATCAATTTCTCAAAATTTAGCAGCATTTTCACCCTTTTGGCTATACTAATAATGACAATGATACCCAAAGTCTGTTTTTCTCTCCTTACTTCCACAGCCCACTTTTCCTTCAATCTCAGAGCATGAAAGATGAAGACAATTCTAAAGAGAAACTTTTTGATTTATTAATCTTATTGAACTCAGTATAACTTTCAAAGAGAGAATAAAAGGAAGGCCAGCAGAGATCAAATCAGGACCTCATCATGTGTGGCTACCTATGTTGCCATCCCCACAGTTTAGGTGGTAGTGTTCATGGGTCCTAGTGTTTGGAATCCTTTCAGCATATATGAAACAGTGTAGCTGAATTATACATTCTTCTCTAACTTTATTTGTTTATTCTGAGGGCCTGCAAGTATTATATGTATTTGTTGATATGTAGCTTTGTGCTTATAAATAATTCTGCTATCATTATTGTTTTATGGATTTCCCTACATTATTTTTGTATGCTTCTCTACACATTGTGTTGGAATCACTGTGTATGGATAGTTTTAATGTATTGAATGGATAGTTGATTCAGCAACTAACATAGGAAATTGGACCCAGTACACTGCATGAAAGAAGGATATTTTAGCCATTTATATAACTAGATCTATGACTGTGGAAATTTAAAACTCAATATTTGTTCATTTAACTGGGTCAGTAGATGGAAGGAAAGAAGGAGGGAAGGAAGGATGGATAGATGGATGGACAAAGGAAGGTAAGGAAGGAAGGACAACAAAAGGGAGAAATCTGCCTGAAAGGAGATACAGTGAAGAAGGTATTAACTTTATAGGAATGTTGCCTTTCATATTTAAAATGCCTGTCCTCTTGCTTTGGCTACCCAGAGTGCCAGCCACAGGAATTTGCTATTTATGATCTTGAAAATGTTTGAAGCCCTTCCAGGGAGTGAGGGAAGAAAATCACATCAAAGTTACATTGCTCCTTTCTGGTTTTGTGTTCAAACATAGCATTCAAGATGATGCAGGTATTTGATTGTATAAAGTTAATATTCTCCCAGAAGATAGAAGCAGCTGAATTATAAATAATCTGTTCGGATTTTTTTATAGTTTAGCAAAAAGGTTTTCATGCAGGAAAGTGCAGAAATATTAATTGTATACCTTGTTAAATGTTTACATATTGAAAAACCTTAGTCATCAGTACCGAAATCAAGAGAGAGAACATCACCAGCATCCAGAAGTCTGCTTGTCCTTTTCCAAAGCTTATTCCTCACCACAGGGTAACCACTGTAACTTTTAACACCATAGATTGTCTTTTCCTATTCTGTACATTTCATATAAATGGGATCATACAAAATGAAGCATTTATGCCAGTCTTCTTTCACTTAACATAATGTTTTCAAAGTTTATCCACATTACAGCATATATAAGTAACTCACTAGTTCTTATTACTGAATCATATTGCATTGAATGGATAGTTAAATTTTGTTTCTTTTAGGGTTTTATTTATTTATTTGAAAGGAAGAGTGACAAAGGGAGAGAAAAATATCTTCTACCTGCTCTTTTGCTTCCAAAATGACCCCAGCTGTGCCAGACCAAAGCTAGGGGCCAGGAACTCCATCTGGGACTGTTCTGTGGGTATCAGGGGTTCTAGCACTTGAGCCATTATCTGCTGTTTTCCAGGTGCATTGGCAGTGAGTTGGATTGGAAACAGCAGCTGGGACTTGAACTGACGCTGTGGTATGGGATACGGGCATCCTATGTGTCACCTTAATCTGCTGAGCCACAGCACCCACCCCTCAAATTTATTAATACATTTATCAGCTCATGGAGATTTGAGTAGTTTCTACTTTTGTGGTTGTTGTGAATAATTATCCTGTTAATATTAATGTACATTTTTGTGTGTATATGTTTTCAATTCTCTTGGGTATGTGATTTCTCTTTGTATATTTACTTAATTCTCTTAGGTATATCACCAGTAGTAGAATTGGTGAGTCATATGAAAAATTGTTCTCATGAAATGGCTATACCATGTTCCACTCATATTAGTACTGTATACATAGAATCTTCAAAAAGTTCTTGGGAATAAGCATCATGATAAAAGTGCATGTATTTCAAAATTTTTGCAGCAACATAAATTCAACCTTTTTTTTTTGACAGGCAGAGTGGGCAGTGAGAGAGAGAGAGAAAGGTCTTCCTTTGCTGTTGGTTCACCCTCCAATGGCCGCTGCTGCCAGCGTGCTGCAGCCAGCGCACCCCGCTGATCTGAAGCCAGGAGCCAGGTGCTTCTCCTGGTCTCCCATGTGGGTGCAGGGCCCAAGCACTTGGGCCATCCTGCACTGCACTCCCAGGCCACAGCAGAGAGCTGGCCTGGAAGAGGGGCATCCGGAAAAGAATCTGGTGCCCTGACCGGGACTAGAACCCGGTGTGCCGGCGCCGCAAGGCGGAGGATTAGCCTAGTGAGCCATGGTGCCGGCCATAAATTCAACTTTTAATTCAACTTTCCTTGAATTTTTTGATGTCCCCTTATAAGAGTATAGGTTACTCCACATCCTTGCCAATATTTAGTATAGTCAATGTCTTTCATTTTAACTGTTCTGTTGGGAACTCTATGTCATTTTTTTCTTTATAGGTTTTTAAATCTTGATGTGATGTTTAGAAAATAATTCAAACTATTAACTTATAAATTAGATTTCCTTAGGTCTTCCTCAACAGGGCTTTATTTGGAGGAGCAAATATTTCCTTTTCTTTTGTAAAGTATTTGGAGAAAATATTCAAGATTAAGCTTAGATGCCACTTCCAGTAGAAAGACATCCCTGACTTTTCTTTACTTAGTCTACATTTGGTGGCTTCAAAAGATAGATTTCTTGATGTCTTGCAGCAGAGGTCTGACACAAAATAGGTACTCAGTGTACCTTTACTGAGTTTTACTGATAGACCATACTATATCATATTATCTTATAGAATCTTTATTCCTAGTACTAGGAGGGCCTTAGAGGTATTGAGGTAGTCCTATCATTTCATAGTTGAGATTGAAGCTCAGAGAGATGAATGGACATGGACAACCAACATAAACCTACTGGGAAAATCTTCCAAATCCTATTCCAGATTTTTTTCTACCTTGCCATACAACTTCTTCATTCAGCATTTTTTATTGCTGTGTTAATTTACAGAGATTAAAATTAAATCTTTGTCAGGAAAAACAAAACTGTATTTCCAGGGCTTAACTTTTTTATTTCTTGTTTTCAATAAAATTTCATATATTTCATATATACAGTTTTAAGAACTATTGATGCTTCCCACCCTACCTCCCCCACCCATACCCCCCCCTTATTCTTCCTCCCTCTCCTATTCCTACTCTTAATTTTTATAAACATCTAATTTCAGTTTACTTTATACTCACAAAATTAACCTTAAACTAAATAGTTCAACAAATAGTAAGAAGAGGAAAAATCCTGTTCCTCAACATCAAGACAAGGACTGTTCAAAATCTTCGAATTTCAAAATGTCAATTTCACTCTACTACATTACATTTTAGGTAACCTGTTAGTTATCACAGATCAAGGAAAATATATGGTATCTGTCTTTTGAGGACTGGCTTATTTCACTAAGTATAATGGTTTACAGTTGCATTCATTTCGTTGTGAAAGAAACCATTTCATTTTTTATTGCTGAGTAGTATTTTATAGAATATATTTATCATAATTTCCTTATTAAATCTTCAGTCTTAGGTACTGTGAATTGAGCTACAGAGAAAGTGGGGGTACAGATAGCTCTTTCATATGCTGATTTCATTTTGTTTGGGCAAATTCCCAGGAGTGGGAGGATGGCTATGTCATATGGTAGATCTATTTTCAGCTTTCTGAAGTATCTCCATACTATCTTCCACAAAGACTGCACCAGTATACATTCCCATGTACAGTGGATTAGGGTACCTTTTCCCCTACAAATTCCTGAGAATTTATTGTTTGTTGATTTCTGTATATGAGCCATTCTAACTAGGATGAGGTGAAAACTCATTGCGGTTTTTATTTGCATTTTCCTGATGGCTAGTGATTCTGAGCACTTTTTCAGGTGTCTGCTGGCCATTTGAATTTCCTCTCTTGAAAAATGCTTGTTCAAGTCATTTGCCCATTTCTTAACTGGATTGTTAGTTTTGTTATTTGTAGTTTCTTGAGCTCTTTATAGATTTTGGATATTCTTTGTCAGTTTCAGAGTTTGCAAATATTTTCTCCCATTCTATCTGTTGCCCTTTAACTTTGTTGAGTGTTTCTTTTGCAGTGCAGAAGCTTCTTAGCTTGATGTAATCCCATTTGTCAGTTTTGGCTTTGATTGCCTGTGCTTCTTGCGTCTTTCCCAAGAAGTCTTTGCCTATGCCAATGTCTTACAGAGTTTCCCAATGTTATCTAGTAATTTGATAGTATCGGGTCATAGATTTAGATCCTTGATCCATTTTGAGTGGATTTTTGTGTAAGGTATAAGTATAAAGTAGGGGTCTTATTTCATACTTCTGCATGAAGAGATCCAGTTTTCCCAGCACTATTTGTTGAAGAGACTGTCCTTGTTTCAAGAATTGATTTTAGCTCCTTTGTCAAAGATAGATTAGTTATGGAAACATAGATTGATTTCTGGAGTTTCTGTTTTTTTCCAGGTCTTCACTTGAAAGTTAAGGAAGCATATTTTCTATTTTTATAAGTTTGTATGCCCGGTTATTGAGAAATACTATCACTTAAGCTCAAGAAAAAAATTAAAGAGACCTTTCAGCAAATACAGTTTTAATCATAAACATAATATCTTGCTCTGTTTTATACTCTTATCATGATTAAGAATTCCAAATAGCTCAGGAAGAATTCAGAAGATTTACACCCACATTATTACTCATAACTACTTAGGGCAGAAAAAGAAATCTTTTAAAAAGATGTTTATTGTTTTTATATCAAATGAGAATCTGAATTAAAATGATTCCAGCACAGTCTTTTGAGTTTAAAGAACATTCAGCAGTTTTCAAAATCCTTGTAATAACTACAATGCTCTGTAATTTCATGGAGTTTGTACTTTTTAAAGAGATTAAGGAAAAATGTTATAAACATGAACTTCCTAATCTGCATTAAGTGGAGACTGCCCTGGGTCAATCTTGTTATTTCTACTCTGATGAGATACAGAAACTCACTGGCTGTCCAGGTTTCAGGATTTTTTTATTTTGTTTTTCCTTAATTACATTTTCTATTTTCTTTAATAGAAAGGGAGATGTACTATTTTTTCTTCACTATTTTAATTCAGAATGGCTTATCTCTCTCTAACTTTGTCTTTCAAATATGTAAATAAATAAATTTTTTAAAATAGAAATTTCTATACTCTTTTCCTGTATAACTATACTAATTTACATTCCCACTGTCAGTATGTAAGACTTCACCTTTCTCTACATCCATGTCAGCATTTAGTTACTCTTTGCCTTTTCGATAATACTCATTCTGATAGGGGTGAGATAAGATCTTGTGGTTTTCATTTGGATTTCCCTGATGCCTAGTGATGTTGAGCAGTTTTCTATATATTTTTTGGCCATATGTATTTCTTCTTTTGAGAACTATCTTTTGTGATCTTCTGCCCATTTCTTAACTGGATTGGTTGTTTTTTGTTGTTTAATTTTTTTTTGAGTTATTGATATATTCTGGGTATTCATCCTTTGTCAGATAAAGTAGCTTGCAAATATTTTCTCCCATTAGAGATTTCTCCCATGTCAGATGTCTTTTCACTTTGTTGATAGTTTCCTTTGCGAGCATAAAATTCTGTGTCTGATATAACCTCATACATCTAGTTTTGCTTTTGTTACCTGTGCTTTTGGACTTCTATATCAATGTCTTGAAGTGTTTCCCCTATATTTTCTTCAGGCACATTCATAGTGTCAGTTCTTTGATCCATCTTGAGTTGGTTTTTGTTTACAGTGAGACATAGGGATCTAATTTTATTCTTATACATTTTTATGTCTAGTTTTACCAACACTATTTATTGAAAAGACTATCATTTCTTCAACATATGTTCTTGGTACCTTTGTCAAAATCAGTTGGCTGTATGT
This sequence comes from Oryctolagus cuniculus, assembly GCF_964237555.1. NCBI lineage: Eukaryota > Metazoa > Chordata > Mammalia > Lagomorpha > Leporidae > Oryctolagus > Oryctolagus cuniculus. The sequence goes on along the minus strand of NC_091453.1, from coordinate 117,305,106 downwards.
ACATAGATTGATTACTGGGATCTATTCTGCTCCATTGATCTGTGTGCTAGTTTTTATGCCAGTACTATGCTTTTTAATTACTCTAGCTTTTTAGTATCTTTTGAAATCAGTGATTGTGATGCCTCCAGGTGAATGATGATGGTGATGATGACAAAGATGATGATGATTAATTTTTTTTTCTGAGGATCACTTTGGATATTCTGAGTCTTTTGTGATTCCATATGAATTTCAGAATTGATTGTTTTTCAAATTCTGTTACAAAGTATTTGGAATGTTCAAAGACATTGCATTGAATCTAGATTGCTTTAGGTATTATAGCATTTTTTAGTTTTTAAATTTTTTTATATAAGGAGAACAGACTTCATGTATTTCATAGTTAAAGTTCTAAGAAGATAACCATACTTCCCTCAATGCACTCTCCCATCCTGATTCCCCCTTCTTCCCTCTCTTATTTTGTTTTCTTTAATTTTTACAATTTTTAACTATTCAAATCCATTTGCAAAGAATATGTTTTTAGTTTTTTGTGTCATTGATGATTTCTTAACTCTTTTATAATTTTCATTTTGGAGTTCTTTCACTTATTTTGTTAAACATATTCTTAAATATGTAATTTTGTTGTTTTTGTGAATGGGATTGCTTTATTTTTCTTTCAGTAAAATCGTATATAAAAATGATATATTTTGTATATTAATCTTGCATCCTGAAACTTTACTGAATGGATTTATCACATCTAAAAGCTTTTGGGTGGAGTGTTTAGGTTTTTCCACATACAACATCATGTTACCTGTCAACTTGGGTATTTTGACTTCTTCTTTTCCAATTTAAATGCCCTTTCTTTCTTTCTTTCTTTCTGTTCCCTAATTGTTCCCACTAGTATTTCCAATGCTATGTTAAATAGCAGTGTTGAAAGTTGACTTCCTTGTCTTGCTCCAGATGTGAGGGAAAATACTTTCAGTTCTTTCTTTTTCAGAATGATATTGACTGTCAGTTATATAGCTTTTATAATATTGAAGTATGTCCTTTCTATACCCGTTTTGCTGAGTTTTTATCATGAAGGGATGTTGAACCTTACCTAATGCTTTCTCTACATCTATTGAGATGACCATATGATTTTGTTCTTCACTCTGTTGGTGTGATTTGTGATGTTTATTGATTTGCAAATGTTAAACTACCCTTGTATGTCTTAGATAAATCCTTCTTGATCATGATATATGATCTTTTTGTTGTAGTATTAGATTTGGTTTGCCAATATTTTGTTAGGAATTTGCACATTTATATTCATTCTTTTTTGTTTAATCTTTGTAGTTAGAATGTATCCAGGAATTATCCATTTCCTTGAAGTTTTCAATTTCTTATCATATAATTCATAGCAGTTTCTTATCATCGGTTATATTTATGTGATATTATTTGTAATAGCTCCATTTTATCTCTAATTGTTTTTGAATTTTTTCTATTTTTTCTTAGTCTAGCTAGGGTTTGTCCATTTTGTTTATCTTCTCAAAAAAGCAGCTTTTTATTTTGGTGATCTCATATTTTTATTTGAATTTTGTTTATTTTCATTCTGATTCTCATAATTTCTCATCTGTTAATTTTGGGTTTGATTTGGCTTTTTCTTATTGTTATATGTCCTTGAGATGTGTCATTGAATTATTTAGTTGAGATCTTTCTGTTGTTTTAATTTAAGCATTTATTGCTATAAACTTCTCTCTTAATACTGCTTTGCTGTAACCTGCAGGTTTTGATATAGTATGTTTTCACTTTCACTTGTTTCAACAATTTTTTTATTCCTTTGTATTTCTTCAATAACCCATTGCTTATTCAGTATTATGTTGTATAACATCCAGATCTTTATAAAAATTTCTATGCTTGTTATTTATTTCTAGTTTTACATCTTTGTGGTCAGTGAAGATGCATGCTATGATTTTTATGTTTTTAAATGGATGGAGATTTGATTTGTGCCCTAATATATTTTATATTCTAGAAAATGTTCCATTGCTGATGAGAGTAATGCGTATTCTGGAACTATTGGGCAAAATGTACTATAAATGTCTATTAGGTTCATTTGCTCAATAATCTTGTTGAACTCTGTTGTCTCTGTTGATTTTTCTGTCTGGATGATCTATCCATTGATGACATTTGGTGTTACTGTATTGGAGTTTACCTCTCTTTTAGGTGTATTGTTTATATCTGGAGATTATTATATTGGGTGCCTATTTATGATTATCATATCTTCTTGCTGAATCAATCTTCTTAACAGTATGTAATGACCTATTTACCTCTTTGCAGTTTTTGATTTAATGGCTGTTTTATCTAATATGAGTATATATACTCTCACACATTTTGGTTTCCATTTGCATGGTATATCTTTCCAATCTGTCACTTTCAGTCTATGTGTATCTTTACCTGTGAAGTGTGTTTCTTTTAGGCAGCATTTAGTACGGTCTTTTTATTATTATTATTATTTCTCCAATCCATTCATCCAGCCATTGTCTTTTGATTGAAGGATTGAATTCATTTACATGTGAAGTATTATTGATATATAAAAACTAATTACTGTCATTTTGTTGGTTAGATTTAAAGGTTTTACCCCTTGTTTTCCTGTGAATTTATTTTAAATGTAAGAATGCTAGCTTTTTAAAAATAATGATCTGACCATCAGTTCCAAGGTTATAAGATGTTATAATCATATTCATTTCAGAGAAATAATTTCTGTATAGCAGCTAGTGCTAGTAAGTATTCCTTATAAAATAGTTATTGTTATACTCTCTGCTAGTCTTTAGACTATGGATTAGGAATAAGAATAGTGGGCTTTGCTAATTCTTCACACTCCTCAAAAATCCCAAACTCTTCTACTTATTCATTCAATTTTTGAGAAAATATTGACTGTCTCCTAAACATGTATTGGTGTGTGTGTGTGTGTGTGTGTGTGTGTTGTAAAAACAAAGTTTCCACTTCAAGCATGTCATGTTCTATTTTTCTCATTATTTTTATGATTTTTATAAATAATCACGACTGTCAGTGCTAGGGACTAGGATACTAAAACAAGGCTAACAATGTTGGAAATAATGTTTCATTAGAAGGACCAGTATATCACATATCACATAAAAACATGAACAAATGAATGGACTGTAAAGCAATTCCTCTTGTCTGAACAAATGATAGGAATAAAGCTTCAGAGACTTAGAATTTATGCCAACTTCTGGATCTGAGATATCTCATTGTTGGATTAATGGCCTAAAACAAAAAAAAATCTAGTTTTGCTATAAGTCCTTTTAGAACATGGCTGAAAGAATTCCTATGCTAACATAGACTGATTTCTCAAAAACCAGTTCTTATTCGGATTTCCTAAGATAAATTTAGGATGAGGGCCATAACAAAAGTAGAATGCAAGGGGCAGAAAATACCCTTTGAGTGGGAGTCAGGAAACTTGGCTTCTAATTCTAGATCAATCACTGCTTTATAGTGTGTCCTTGAGCACGTCGTTTTGATATTGTGGAATTCACTTTCTTCATCCAAAAAGTACTTCTTTAATAAAAACTCTTAATTAGAAACTATATTCTACAGAGCCCAAGGCTTCCACAAAATTGCCTCAGAAATCACTGAAGGAAGGACTCTGAGATTCCAAGCCCCCAACTCAAATCCAAATAGCTCCATTTTCCATTGGTTGGAAGGAAAGCATTTCAAAAAGTTTATGGCAAAGTAGAGATAACTTGGTGCAAAATTCTTTAAACTCTGAATAATTTTTAATTTTTTTTGAGATGGGACGGGATATTGCACCTCACCTGCCACAACAGTTAGATCTGGGCCAGGAGCCTAGAACTCAATTCAGGTCTCCACAGTGGGTGGTAGTGACCCAATTACTTAAGTCATCATCTTCCATGAATAATTTTTAATAGAATGTATTTCCCTAAATATTTTAAAGACCTCTCTAATATAAGGGGTTCTTGTCATGGTTCCATTGGAATAAAAAATTTCTAAAGCATGACTAATATAGAAATCCACCAAGCTAACTGATCCTTGGGTTTCTTTGGGTTTTAAAGTTCTGTGATATCTGAATAATCAAAAGGACGTGCCTGTGGACATTCTGTGTCATATCTATGTGTGATATATTAGATGACCCTACGTCTGGAATGATGTTGGTAATATATAATAGCTATTGATGAATGACCTGCCATGCTACCTGGATTACTGGATTCTGAATCAGGATAATGATAAAATTTGACTTACTGTCATATCACTGTTGTGTGTCATTCTCTATGTGTATTTTATTACATGGGTCTCCAAATATATATGGTTTGTTTTCAATAACTTGAATATTCATTAAACTGTACATGCAATTCCCTTGCTATTCCAGGATGTTGAATGTTTGTTTAATCAGACAATGAAAAATTTGTATTTGGGACTGTGTTTCTTACACTTATATTTTGAGGAAGAGCAAAGGAGGTGAAGTATATATGAAGTATTTGTTGATATTTTTATAAACAACTAGTAAAGGCTTATTTATTTGAGGCATAGAGTTATTTCAGGCAACCTGAATTAACTATGACTGAAAATGGTCCTTCTGAGCTATTATATTTTCAAGTGAGTAAAAACACAAAGACAAAGAAAAAAATCTAGGTTTTGTCATTATACACCCAAAATCTTCAAGAAAATAAACTGGAGGCATATTGCACATTCCATTTTAAAATATAATTGCTTTCTTTTGAGAGAGATGGTGGTACTATTAATGCTTTCTTTTGAGAGAGATGGTGGTGCTATTAATGTTTTACTTAAGAGAACTTCATGCAACCAGTGATATTTTTATCCACATCTCTCCGTTTTTTCAGCCTCATTCATCTATTTTTCTTTGCCTGCTACCTATATAGATTCTAATATTTTTGATATTTGATTGCCTTCATGCTGTCATGTAATCCAGAACACAGAGGAATGGAACCTACTGATTCAGAGCAAGGCTTTGTGGTAGGTACTTCTGGGGATACAAGATGATGAGCTATTCTTCTTAGTACATTATTGCAGTTTGGATGGTTTGTGTCTTGAACAATTATTGCCTTAAGTAAAGCCTCTGATTAAAACTAGAGAAAGAAAATAATTTTCTATTATCAAAGATGGACACTGGAGGGGAAGACTTGAAGGACATGGGTCCTGTATCTCCTTCTTTTACTGTACCTCATTCCATTAACAATTGATTTGTTAACATAATGCCCCTTCTCTATTAAATGAAGTGCCTTTAGAGCTTCTTTTGATTATGTGGGATGCCCCGAGTCTAGCACACTGCTACAGAGTTGGCTCTGCATAACTTCAATGAATGATAGAAATGAATCTGGGACATAACTGAAGGAAGTGTTCTAGAAAAAGATGACTCAGTAATATATGCTGAAGATGTGTCACTATACATTGTTTTAAACTGTTATTCTCATTCAGAAAGATTTTATTGACTGAGCTTTGAATTGTGTCGAGAAGAGATTTAGAGGGCTCCCAAATATTTGTACCAGAAAGGTAGTGAAAATCTTTTGCCTGACTGCTCATTATACAAGTGCAGATCCCATAAATCAGAAGGAATGCCAAGGGATTCCAAAACCCACTGCCATCTGTGCCATGTATGGCTGAACTATGAAAAGTCATTCAGTCAGCAAGATAGAAATAACATTTGCAAGGCAGACAGCTTAGCAAACTCAGACCACTTTCCTTCTGAAGCCCAGCTGCCATTGTGACTCATGGCAAGTTCCCAGCCTGGAAAAGACAGGAACTGCAGAGCAGAAGCTCTCTAACCATTGTGCATGCAGACCAGAAAGGCCAGAGGTGTCACAGGATCTAGTCTATTAACATTGCCCAGCAAATAGTTTCTATTTACTCATTCCTCTCCATGGACTCAAGTTGACATTTCAGCAGAGAAGAGAAATAATTGGAGGGGAAGAGTAACAGAAAAAAAAATTGTATTTTAATTACAAAGTTTTTTTCTAGGAATGCAAGGCTAGTTCAACAATTGGTAATTTATCAGGATGATACAACTCTCAGTATGACAGATTTGCAGCAGAATGCCATATCATCAGTAGATATGAAGAAAGAAATAAGGGAATATAGTTTTGAAAACTCTGACTGCTCAATGTTAAGTAAAATAAGAATAGAAAGATACTTCTTAGACATGATGAAGCACATTTACTCTGAACCCCAATATTCAACATAAATAGATATATACAAATGCCATTTCTATTAAAATCCAGAGCAAAACAGAAATTATCCCATTATTACTGTCATTCAACATTGTTTTATAGGTACTCATTGCATGTCAAGGAAGATAAATTACTTTTATAAACAGAAAATGTGACAGAATTATCCTTATTTGAATATTATGTCATGTATTTAAAAAATTCAAAAGTCAACTATATAATCAACAGGAAAAGAATTTAATAAGATGTTTTGATGCAAAGTTAATGTTTAAAAAACGAATTGCTTTTATTTATATTTGAACTAACTAGATAGAAGCAGGACATAATCTCATTCACAATGAAGGTAGTAATTTAAAAATAAATCACTCAAGAATAGAATTAATTAGAAAAATACAATTAATGTAAAACATAGAGCATTTTATTTAATAGCAAAAATTAAGGCTTGTGAAAAGTGAAAAACATACCATACCCCCCTGGATGGCAAGAAATGGTATCTTAAACAATTTGGATTTTTTTCAACTTGAAATCATGATTCTGAAGTTCATATGGAAGAACAATTGTGCTAGAATTATTAAGGAACTATTAGAAAAAAAGAAGAATGAATGGGCTGATGTTTGACAAAGTTAAGAAACCTGCTTGGCATATTAGAGTGTCTGGGTTTGAGTCCCTACTCAGCTTCTGATCCAGCTTCCTGCTAATGCACACTCTGGGATATGGCTCAAGTATTTGCATCCATGCCGCCCAGTGTGGAACACTTGGATGGAGTTCCTGACTCCTTATTTTAGCCTGGCCCTGCCCCAGGTGTTTCAGATATTTAGGGAATGTACCAGTGGATTGAGGATCCCTCCCTCCCTCCTACTCTTCCTTCCTCTCCTCTTCCCTCTTTTCCTCCCTCTTTTCTTACCTCCCTCATCTCACTTTCTGTTTCTGTATGCCTTTCAAATAACTAAATAAAGCTGTAAAAGAAAGAGGAATGAAGGGAAATTTCCCATCACATATGAAATTGTTTTAGAAACAATGTTTTAGAAAAATGTTTTAAAAAATAGAGTAAAAGGAATGTGAACATGACTATAGGGTGATGTTCCTTAAGGAAGGTAGGATCCATATTCTTTTTTCTTTTTTTTTTTGACAGATAGAGTTAGACAGTGAGAGAGGGAGACAGAGAAAAAGGTCTTCCTTCCGGATCCATATTCTTTAAAGAAAAAGATAACTCTACAGATTTAAGTAAATAAAATCAATCAGTTATAAGAATATATTTGCATATATCTGATGGGAAAATGTTGATGTTGCTAATATACAAAATACCCTTATGAGTGTAAAACAAATTAGAATTTCTTAATAAATAGATGAACAAAAAATTGCATAGGTGATTTAATGGAGAAATTATGAAATTATTGAAGTATTTTTAATATTAACAAACTGAATACCATCAATGGGAAAATAGAAAAAGGTTCTAAATGCAACTAAATATCAGGTAACAGCAAATTGAAATGAAATCTCATCACTTTGACCCAAATCAAACAGATTAATAGCATTCATATTTGTCAAGTGTATGGAGCAATTGTACTTCCTTACATTACTGGCAAGGTTGCTAATGACTGCAACCTGTTGGGAGATTAGTAGCACCTAAATGTAGGCATGCTTTAATCTAGTAGTCCTATTTCTGGAAACTTTTGGATAGAAAAAAGTCACTCATAATATTTACAGAAAATTTTGTTGTAGCTTGAATGTCTATCTGCAAGGAAAGAGTTGAATAAATTGTGGCAATCCCATACTTTGGAATAATATGCAGCCAGTGACATTACTCAAGACTCATCTAACTGTTTATAAACTTAAAGCACTTTTCACTGTTCATTATTAAATACAACAAGTTAAGTTTGATAATTGCATATATCTGGTTAATCCCATTTCATTAAAACAGAAGCCTGGATACGTATGGGCAAATGTGTGTGTTCGTTATATAGAAACACAAACACATATCTATTGACAATTTTTTATCAGGATGTAAGAGAATAATACTGTTACTTTAGTTCCTTACTATATTATCAGTAAGGGTGCAATGTTGAAAGTCACTATAATTTTCCTTAAAGCAATAACACCCTTGGAATTTAAGTAACCCCCATTAGAGGACAGAAAAAAGCAATGCCACTACAAATGGAGTAAGCTAACATGTGTGAAACACCCACTCTGTTCCATGTGCAGAGCAACCATATGAAATGCATCTCCTTATTCAAGCTTCCAACTCATTGTTCAAATGTGAAATGCCAACTTCTCTAAGCTTCAGGTAGAAAATTGAGACTCAGTGATTTTGACTGACTAGTCTGAGGTCTTGCAGCCCCAAAGTGCAGAACTGCCATTTATTCTCAAGATTGATTGTGCTACATGGTGACCATAACATATTGTATACTTAACATATTGTATATACATACATATATATATATATATATACATATGTATATACATACATAACATATTGTATACTTGAAAATTGGTAATTGAGATTTTTAAATGTTCTCATCACATAAAATGGTAAGTATTTAAGGTTACAGATATGTTACTTACCTTGATTTAACTCATTCCACAATGTATAAATACATCCAAACTTCACATAGTGCAGTGTACTAGAAATATATAAAATTTTCATTTGCCAATTCAAAATTAAAACTTTAAATAAGAAGTTAAACCTTTATTTTAGAAGTTAAACTTTTCTAGGTGATGAACTTATCATGGTGGAACCAGCCATGGAAATAATAAATATGATAATTCTGCAAAAAATGTTTTGAATTTTGCACTATTAGGAACCTGGGAAGGTTGCATAACTAGATGAATTCTTAGATTATTAAGAAAATATATCCAGAGATTGTTAGTATTGATCTGAGGTGCCTTATAGTTCATAGAGGATTCAAGTAGCCAGGGAATTCAGTCTATTGATTTTTCCTTCACTGCTAACTCACACAGCAAACCTGGGCATGCCTCTAAGATCCCACAAGGAGGATACATAAGTGAGAGACTTGAATAACTAACTGAACTAGTAGAGTGCTGAATGAATGAATGAGTGAATTAAGGATTTATATTTACCTTGTTCCAGTAACGAAAGAAAACACAAATGTTTTTCTTTACTGTTGCATTCTCAGATTGGATGCTCAGCCTTCATTTATAGATACAGGATGAGGGGCTGTAGTGGAGGGGATGCTACAGGCCCTGCTCCATTTTTTAACCTTTAGAGTTCAATTTTCAAATCATCAAACTGGATGAATCCATAGGAGCCATGCTTGTTAGATTTTTCAATTTTGTTGATGTGGTTGGGAGTTGCCAATAAATGAGTTCCCATTTGTTTTGGTCAGCTTTTGTTATTACAGCAAAATATCTTGGAGGAGATAGTAATGAAGGAAAGAAGTTTATAAGTCAAATTTATTTAGCTCAGAATATTGGAGGATAAAATTCTACATAGCATGATGCAGGCTTTGGTGAAATTCCACAGTGGATGGCAATGGCAGAGTACTTGTGGAGGAAGGATCTCATGGCAAACCAGGACACAAAGACAGAAGATGGGCCCAAACTCAAGATTGTATAACAACCTTCTCATGAGAACTCAAGAGGTCACATGAGAACCATTTTATGAGGACATGCCCCCAATGACCTAAGGACTTTCCACTAAGCCCTACCTCCTCATAGTACCATCCTGGGACCAAGCCTTTAACATTCAGTCTTTTGGTGGACACTCAACTTAAAAATCATAGCAAAAATACATTCTTTCCTTTCTAAGTTAAAAATTAGGTGAGAAATAAGATTCAAGAGGCAGCCAGATAGAGACAGAATACCTACACTGTTACTATTAAAGCTGATTGGAGAATCTGGCTTTAGGTATGTAGTGAAAAGGGTTTGCTAACAGTTGCATTCTTCTGCATCCACAGCTATCTCGAGTACACACACTGGGACAGCAAACTTGAGGGAATGGTTGAGCATTCACATGAGTAGTTATACTTACCCCGGGTACTGCCTTTTACTCATCCTAGGAAGAAAAAGATAGCAAATGTATCCCCAGTGCTTGTAGCCAAATGTTATTGTGGTTAAATACGTATATAATTTACATGTTAATCATTTTAACCTGAACAATTGAGTGACATTTAGTATATTCACAATGCTGTGTAATCATCACCTCTAAAACATTCTCATTTCTGCAAAAGGAAACCTCCTACCCACACAAGTTACTTACCACTACAACTTCCCCTCCCTTAAATTCTAGGCAACTATCAATTTGTTTTCTATGAATTCAATTATTCTGAATATTTCAATGAATGGACTCATATAGTATGTTACTTTGTGTCTGGCTTTCCTTTAGCATAGTGTTTTCACAGTTCACACATGTTGTAGCATGTATCAGTGTGTATTTCATTCCTTTTCATGACCGGTTAGTATTTCCTTTGTATGGCTATACCACATTTTATTTATCCATTCAACTGTTGATGGACAGTTGAGCTGTTTCTGCTTTTTGGCTATTGTGACTAGTGCTGTTATGAACATGTTGTTCAAATATTTGTTTGAATACCTGCTTTAAGTTCATTTGAGTAGTAATTTAAGAGTGAAATCACTGGCTTGTATAGTAATTCTATAGTACCTTGCTAAGAAACCACCAAATTGTTTTTCTGTACTTGTGATCTTTTAATATTCATTAAATTGAGAAGTGTAACCCAGTGAATGTATCACCACCGATTATATAACTTACTCTTCCTTCTTGAAGTGGAATAAGTTATAGGTGGGTACAAAGGCAGAACTTTTATGCCAACTGAAGTCCCATGAGATATAGAGATATGCCAGGAAAATGGCACATGTCACCTTCAAAAGATGGCATACAGATGCAAGGAATGACTGACTAATTTCCATTCATTAAACACAAACTCATTGAGGACCTATAATGTAACAGGTAGTATGCCAACCATTGTTGATATAGAAAGAAAGAAAACTCTTTTTCCCTTCATTGTTTACATTCTAAAAACTGAACATAGATTTTTTAAAATAATGTACTAATCAGAATCCTTAATACATTTAAAATTCAATTCTCTGAAATACAAATTTAACATTATACAGTGATATCTCTCAATGATAAGTGACCTCACTCTCACATTATGTCAGCTCATTAAATATTTAAAGATCCATGTCCAAAAACATTATGCATAATTTGGTTGAGATGAGCACGGCACAAAACTGAATGAATTACTGTCATTCATCTGTGTTTTAAAATAATATTTAAATTAAGATATGAAACAGAATCATTAGCTGTACTTTATTATTAAAATTAAAATCAAATATTTTTACATAAATGGATGTTAATAGGTAGGTAGTGTACACTACAGTAATTATATTATATTTGTCAGTTGCAATTTACAGCTGAGGGAATTTATCATCATTATGTGATGTGTCCCTTAACTCCTGAGTGCAGGCACTACCAATGAGCTGATTGTATCTCTTCCTACTCCCCTCAGCCATTGTGTGGCACTACCTGGGATACTATACCAACATAACATTGCCATTTCAGGATGATTCCCAGTCCAAATGACTTATCTATACTGGATCTGCCTCCAAATACCCCATATCTTTTCTGCATGATTGAGTACCACATTAGTGTGGTCCACAGAGTACACCCATTTCATCTGCTAAGAATAACAATGGTATTCTTTTTTTAATTTTTATTTATTTATTTGACAGGTAGAGTTACAGACAGTGAGAAAGACAGAGAGAAAGGTCTTCCTTCCATTGGTTCACCCCCCAAATGGCCGCCATGGCCGGAGCTATGCCAATCTGAAGCCAGGAGCCAGGTGCTTCCTCCTGGTCTCCCATGCAGGTGCAGGCGCCCAAGCACTTGGGCCATCCTCCACTGCCTTCCCGGGCCACAGCAGAGAGCTGGACTGGAAGAGGAGCAACCGAGACTAGAACCAGGTGCCCACATGGGATGCCAGTGCCACATGCAGAGGATTAACCTAGTGCGCCACTGCGCAGGCCCTGACAATGGTATTCTATAGACAGAACATACTCAGGCTTTTGAAATGGAAATAGGCACAGGTAACAATGCTGCTTCTATTGCTCAGTGTAAATTTCATTTAAACTCTTAGGTAATTTAGACATACCCATTCTTCTAGTTAATGGCTAAATGCCTTGTATTGTCAAATACCATGATGGAATATTCTGACAGGTCAGCAGTTTTACTCATGTGATTGAATGTTCAGACTATTTCCTCTCCTTGACAGGCTACTAAGCATGACAAATAATTTGAGTGTTTTGACAGAATAATAGGAATCATTTTCTTTCTAGAGTGTATGCTTTTGCAGTTTAATAACTGAACTTGGAAAATTCTGCGGGTGTCAGACCATAGACATTAAAGGTTGTGATGTGTGCATATGCCAGTTTTTATATTAAATTACAAGTTGATGTTGTCAATGTAATTTGAAAATACCTATTAGGGTTTTCTTGAAAAATGTTGGAAACTATGATTACAATTAGGACATAGAATAAGGTTCTTCTAAGCAACTGAGTTCTATTAAAGTACCTGGGTTTATGTGAAAGTACAAAGTTGAGATATGACCAAGCAAATGCTGAAAATATGCTAAGTGCTCAGTGTCAATTCAGTAGATAAAAATGAGTAGTAGTTGAAATAGGTAATTTACCCATAATATAATTTTAGGTGTCAATAGAAGGAGTCCATCCTTCATAAGAGACTCATATAAATTTCATTTCCAACATAGCTAACCATATACAGTCATGCACCACATAATAATATTTTGGTCAGTGATGAACAACATGTATGACAGTGGTCTTATAAGATTATATTACCTAGAGATGTTGTAAATCTGTTGGTTCGTAGCAAACTCTATGAAGTTCTAGCAATCATGAATGGCCTAAGGATGAGCAACGCATGCCTGTATAAGCATGAGTGCTTCTGTGTGCATGTTATAATCCTAGCTAATCCTCTCAAGAGCTCTATCTCATTCATTTAAATGTGTTATAATAGAAAATTGATCAGATGATTCCCTTCTACATAATATGGTATTAAAAAACCCTTTATTGTAGCTATTGTGAATGGGATTGATCTTAGAAGTTCTTCCTCAGCCATGGCATTGTCTGTGTATACAAAGGCTGTTGATTTTTGTGCATTGATTTTATACCCTGCTACTTTGCCAAAATCTTCTATTAGTTCCAATAGTCTCTTAGTAGAGTTCTTTGGGTCCCCTAAATAAAGAATCATGTCATCTGCAAAGAGGGATAGTTTGAGTTCTTCCTTCCCAATGTGTATCCCTTTAATTTCTTTTTCTTGCCTAATAGCTCTGGCTAGAACCTCCAGAACTATATTGAATAGCAGTGGTGAGAGTAGGCATCCCTGTCTGGTACCAGATCTCAGTGGAAATGCTTCCAACTTTTCCCTATTCAATAGGATGTTGGCTGTGGGTTTTTCATAGATTTCTTTGATTGTATTGAGGAATGTTCCTTCCAAACTCAGTTTGCTTAGAGTTTTCATCATGAACGGGTGTTGTATTTTATCAAATGCTTTCTCGGCATCTATTGAGATAATCATATGGTTTTTCTTCTGCAGTCTGTTAATGTGGTGTGTCACATTGATTGTCTTGCGCACATTAAACCATCCCTGCATACCAGGGATAAATCCCACTTGGTCTGGGTGGATGATCTTTCTGATGTGTTGTTGCATTCTATTGGCGAATCAAATACCTTTGAATAAACTTAACCAAGGATGTTGAAGATCTCTACGATGAGAATTACAAAATCTTAAAGAAAGAAATAGCAGAGGATACCAAGAAATGGAAAAATCTTCCATGCTCATGGATTGGAAGAATCAATATCATCAAAATGTCCATTCTCCCAAAAGCAATTTACAGATTCAATGCAATACCAATCAAGATACCGAAGACCTTCTTCTCAGATCTGGAAAAAATGGTGCTGAAATTTATATGGAGGCACAAGAGACCTCGAATAGCTAAAGCAATCTTGTACAACAAAAACAAAGCCGGAGGCATCACAATACCAGATTTCAGGACATACTACAGGGCAGTTGTAATCAAAACAGCATGGTACTGGTACAGAAACAGATGGATAGACCAATGGAACAGAATTGAAACACCAGAAATCAACCCAAACATCTACAGCCAACTTATATTTGATCAAGGATCTAAAACTAATTCCTGGAGCAAGGACAGTCTATTCAATAAATGGTACTGGGAAAATTGGATTTCCACGTGCAGAATCATGAAGCAAGACCCCTACCTTACACCTTACACAAAAATCCACTCAACATGGATTAAAAACCTAAATCTACGACCTGACACCATCAAGTTATTAGAGAACATTGGAGAAACCCTTCAAGATATTGGCACAGGCAAAGAATTTCTGGAAAAGACCCAGGAGGCACAGGCAGTCAAAGCCAAAATCAACTATTGGGATTGCATCAAGTTGAGAAGTTTCTGTACTGCAAAAGAAACAGTCAGGAGAGTGAAGAGACAACCGACAGAATGGGAAAAAATATTTGCAAACTGTGCAACAGATAAAGCGTTAATAACCAGAATCTACAAAGAGATCAAGAAACTCCACAAAAACAAAACCAACAACCCACTTAAGAGATGGGCCAAGGACCTCAATAGACATTTTTCAAAACAGGAAATCCAAATGGCCAACAGGCACATGAAAAAATGTACAAGGTCATAGCAATCAGGGAAATGCAAATCAAAACCACAATGAGGTTTCACCTCACCCCGGTTAGAATGGCTCACATACAGAAATCTACCAACAACAGATGCTGGCGAGGATGTGGGGAAAAAGGGACACTAACCCACTGTTGGTGGGAATGCAAACTGGTCAAGCCACTATGGAAGTCAGTCTGGAGAGTCCTCAGAAACCTGAATATAACCCTACCATACAACCCAGCCATCCCACTCCTTTGAATTTACCCAAAGGAATTTAAATTGGCAAACAAAAAAGCGGTCTGCACCCTAATGTTTATTGCAGCTCAATTCACAATAGCTAAGACCTGGAACCAACCTAAATGCCCATCAACGGTAGACTGGATAAAGAAATTATGGGATATGTACTCTTTAGAATACTATACCGCAGTAAGAAACAATGAAATCCAGTCATTTGCAACAACATGGAGGAATCTGGAACACATCATGCTGAGTGAAATAAGCCAGTCCCAAAGGGACAAATACCATATGTTCTCCCTGATCGGTGACAACTGACTGAATACCAAAAAGGAAACCTGTTGAAGTGAAATGGACACTATGAGAAACGGTGACTTGATCAGCATAGCCCTGACTGTTAATGAACAACTTAATACATTATCCCTCTTAGTAGTTTTTTTGTCTGTTCTACTTAATATGACTGGTTTAATTCTGTAATTAATACACAGTTATTCTTAAGTGTTGAAATTTAACTGAAATGTGATCCCTGTTAAACATAAGAGTAGGAATAAGAGAGGGAAGAGATGTACAATTAGGGACATGCTCAAGCTGACTTGCCCCAAATGGTAGAGTTAGAAACATACCAGAGGACTCCAATTTAATCCCATCAAGGTGGCATGTACCAATGCCATCTCACCAGTCCAAGTGATCAATTTCAGTTCACAATTGATCATAATGAAAGGACTAAGAGTCAAAGGGAGCACATAAACAAGTCTAGTACCTGCTAATACTAACTGATAGAATAAATAAAGGGGAGAGTGATCCAACAAGGGAAGCGAGATACTCAGCAGACTCATAGAATGGTGGATGTCCTAAACAGCACTCTGGCCTCAGAATCAGCCCTAAAGGCATTCGGATCTGGCTGAAAAGCCCATGAGAGTATTTCAGGCATGGAAAGCCAAGACACTCTGTAAAAAAAAAAAAAAAAAAAAAAAAAAAAAAAAAAAAAAAAAAAAAAAAAAAACCTAAATGAAAGATCTCTGTGAGTGAGATCCCAGTGGAAAGAACAGGTCTTCAAAGAAGGAGGTACCTTTCTCTGAAGGGAGGAGAGAACCTCCACTTTGACTATGACCTTGTCTAAACAAGATAAGAGTTGGAGAACTCAAGGGGCTTCCATAGCCTTCGAAACTCATGACTGGTGCATAGGGAGATTACTGATGCCATAAACAGGAGTGTCAATTTGTAAAGTCAACAACAGGAGTCACTGTGCACTTACTCCTCATGTAGGATCTCTGTCCTTAATGTGCTGTACATTGAGACTTAATGCTATAATGAGTACGCAAACAGTATATTTCGCTTTGTGTTTCTATGGGGGTGCAAACTGTTGAAATCTTTACTTAATGTATACTAAACTGATCTTCTGTAAAAAAAAAAAAAAAGAAGAAATTATCAATTCCCAACTTGAGTCTCACTGGGATTAAACATGACAATAGGTCTGATCTGATTTCATCATCATTTAAAAAATCATCTATAATTTTTCACTTTATGTTTGTCTGGAAGCAAACTGTTGAAATCTTTACTTAATGTATGCTAAACTGATCTTCTGTATATAAAGAGAATCAAAAATGAATCCTCATGTGAATGGAAGGGGAGAGGGAGTGGGAAAGGGGAGGGATGCGGGTGGGAGAGACGATATGGGGGGGGGAAGCCATTGTAATCCATAAGCCGTACTTTGGAAATTTATATTCATTAAATAAAAGTTAAAAAAAATAAAATAAATGTTAATAGATCTAAAGGGAGACATACAGCAAATATAATAGTAATGGGGGATTTCAGTACCTCACTTTCAGCAAAGCACAGATCAACCAGACAGAAAATGAGTGAGGAAACAGCTAAGATATTCACACTATAGACAAAATGGACATACAGAACTTTTCCTGCTACAGTTGAAGAATACACATTCTTCTCACCAGTGCATGCAACTTTCTCTAGGATAGATCACATGCTAAGCCACAATGCAAGTCTCAGAAAATTCAAAAATATCAAAAAAACCCTTTATTGTGTTATGCACATTATATTGACCAATTGAAGGTTGTCTGTGCTTCTGTTTTCTTAGGCAAGTCTTGATCTCCCTCTATGCCTACAAGGATTTTGATTCTTGGGTGTCTTTTGATATTGCCAATCTAATGTCCATTCCAGTTCAAGATGTTGTGCTTTTCTCTTGTTCCCTATCTCTATGCTTTTCCCCAATAATGTTTAAATGTGATCAAATTCTTTGTTTTGTAAGCTTCTTAATTGAATTTTATAAGTAAATATTGCATTCAACTTCCTTGGCAGTTTTAGTTACTACAGTGCTGAGATGCAGCTATGATAAGGCCTGATTTTGGTGGTCAGACTAGAGTCAGTTACTCAAGTTCTCTGGACCTGACTTTTCTCACATGTGCAAAGAGAATAAAGATAGTACTTATATTCTAGGACCATTATGAGAATTAAAAGAAATGAAGCACTTGAAATGTCTTGTACAATCCCTATATACATTAAATGTTCGATTAATTTTACAAAAAATGATGTTGGGTTCTTCACTATCTCTTCCTACAGTCTCCTAGAATAGCATGATAAAAAAAAACACTCTCAGGAAATATCTGATTTTGTCATTCAATGTGTTTGAAAGTATAAATATTCAGCCGGCGCCACAGTTCACTAGGCTAATCTTCCGCCTGTGGCACCGGTACCCCGGGTTCTATTCCCAGTTGGGGCACTGGTTCTGTCCTGGTTGCTCCTCTTCCAGTCCAGCTCTCTGCTGTGGCCCAGGAGTGCAGTGGAGGATGGCCCAAGTGCCTGGGCCCTGCACCCCACGGGAGACCAGGAGGAAGCATCTGGTTCCTGGCTTTGGATTGGCCCAGCGCGCCGGCTGCAACACACTGGCCATAGTGGCCACTTGGGGGTTGAACCAACGGAAGGAAGACCTTTCTCTCTGTCTCTCTCCCTCACTGTCTAACTCTGCCTGTAAAAAAAAAGAAAATGTAAATACTCAACTCTTTTGAAAATGGTTTGCGCATTACTAGTCTTCTGACATGTCTTCGCCCTTCCTTAATTTAAGGTCCCTCGGAAACTTAATTTTCTGGGACTCTTTGTGTGGCTTGCCATCTAAATGTGTCAAGAGACTTAGTTCATTCATAAAAGACTTACAGACTGCTTGCTACATGGTAGTTGCCATGTTGGTGATATAGATTGTACAGAACATCACCCTTGCCTTAACAGAGCTTCTATCCCAATAAGTAGAAATCACTTAGAAAAGCTAGGGGGTTCTTTTCCAGTCTCCTTGTGTATCCTCTGCACCCTTACCACCATTATGATCTATAGACTACCTTAGTTATGCATTTTCCATTTGTCAGCTCGTTATGTTTCATGGAGGATATAGGAACAAAATAGAACTTGAAAATCTCTGCTTTCACTCTCTTCTGATTACAGCATGCTGTTCCCAAGAACAAGCCTGGTGCTTTCACTTTCATCCCTTCTGGAAAATATGAAGCATATTCTCTTTAGTAATGTTTTACATTGTTCTAGGCTTCAGTGCTTCTGATACTATTCTAAGGATGAGAAATTCATGCTGCAAAGGAAATGACTATATAGCACTTTGTAAAGGCTTAGCACAAAGGAAGTGCTCAGTAAATGTTGGGTGTTGTATTATCAAGAGTCACAGAATAAGAGATGGCTGGTTCCACATCTATTTTCCAAGTTTACTATTTGATTAACCTTTAGCACATCACTTAATATCACTGGATATTGACTTTTTTTCTATGAAAATGAATTTTTTTTGAGAGGCACACACAGATACACACACACAGAATATGAATGAGAAAGCTTCCATCTGTTTGTTCAGCCCCCAGATGCCTGCAATGACTGGGACTAGACTGGGTCAAAGCCAGATGCCAAGAACTCAATTCAGTTCTCCCATGTGGGAGGCAGGAACTTAATTGCTTGAGCTATCACTGCTGCCTCCCATGGTATGCATTAGCAGGAATCTTGAATTGGGAGTAGAGGTTGGACTTGAACCCAAGTACTGCAACGTGGGTGTATGCATCTTAACTGGTATCTTAACTGCTAGACTAAATATTTGTCTCTAAAATGAAATTTAATATCTACACATTCACATAATTTTCTAAGTATTAGGTGAGATCAAATATCCAATGTTCTTGTGTAGAAAATAGTCCTCTCACTGGTGTTCACTACCAAATACTTTTAGAGCCTTTGCTCGGCCCTTGGGGATATAGTGGAGAATAAGATAGACATATACCCTTTCCCTTGTGGAAACAAAAAATCAAGCTAATTAATTAATGAAATGATTATAAATGGTGACAAAATGTCTTGAGAGAAACAAGCAGTGCTCTTATATAGAATTATGGTTATCTAATTTAAATCAGGGAAACAGGGAAAATTTTTGATAAGAGATGACATCCTGAAATCCAAATGATAAGGATATAACAATAGGAAGAGCAGGTGGAAAGGAGGGAAGTATAGAGCCAGAGAAACAAATTGAGGCAGCAAAGCACAATGCCTAATATGCAACTGTATTAGATAGATTGATCCCCTCCCCCCACCTCATATCCCTGTCCTAATCCCTGAAACAAATGACCACATTACCTTATGTACTAAAATGCAATTTTCAGGTGTGATCAGTGGTTTTGAGAATAAAAGATTATTCTGGATTACCTAGGTGAGCCTAATGTAATTACAAGGGTCTATACAAGAGGGAGGTAAAAGTCAGAAAAGGTGATGTGACCACATATGCAGATGTTGGAGGGATGTGAGAGAATGAGCCAGAGAATGCCAGCAGCCTCTAGTAGCTGTAAAAGGAAAGGAAATCTTCCCTTGAGTTGCCAGAAGGAATGTGACTTTCATGACACTTTGATTTCAGCCAATGAGACCTAGTTTGTAATTTTAACCTCCACAACTGTGAAATAATAAATTTGTTTTGTTTTCAGGTACCTAGTTTGTGGTAGCTTTCTATAGCATCAGTAGGAAACTAATAAATAGCCTTCTATTTTTATATTGTTTTTCAGTTGAACCAAGCAGGTTTGTGAACAATACCTCATTTAATATACACAGCAATTCAGTGAGGAAAGAATTATTTTCTTCTGTTATAGATAGGGAAAGAGAGTGTCAGAGATCTGTAGTCTTTTCTATAGTTAGTAAATGGTGCACCCAAAGATAAAACTCAGCTTTCCTGACTTCAAATGCAGTTATTTTCCCTTAACACCAGACTTTCTGCTGCAAAGAATTAGAAGAAAGCCAGGCATCAGGGAGTTATGGGACAAGGAGGTGGTAAAATATAAAGTGGCAGAGCTCTCTCTATTGGAGGTACCATATTCTGTTGCATGCTATGAGCCTACCTTTGTCCTTTGTTTCAGGAAATAACCTTCACCTAAACGTGTTTAGCTGCAAAGCATCAGTTTTCAAGACGAACATCCCAGAGGCCGGGAGCTTTTTTGGAGGGGAGAAAGGATGGGAGCAGGATAATGTGCTTTCTTCAACCAGAGGAGCTCTATGCTTTTCTACTGGGGAACTTTAGAAAGTACATGGAAAATATAATTAAAAGGGATCTCACTTGCAGAAGATAAATTTATTTTAGTACAAAAAATTAAATCCATGCATACAAGGGTTCAACAAAAATTTCCTAGAAAACGTGTATTATGAAAAATCTATGCATAGATTTCAAAAAATTCTTGCACCAAAATAAACATCTTGTAATTTCACTTCCATCAATTTTTTAAGTACTCATATGTTTTAGATATTTGATTTCTAGGTCAAGTTTCATTAAAAGAAGATTTTTAAATTTTAAAGATTTCATTTAAAGATTATAGGACTAAAGAGATATTTGAAAATAATGATGGACATCTTATAAATTGCCACTGTACATAATAAAAAAGTATACACCCACAGGTGATGGCTCATTAAATTCTGTGGAGTTTAATGAAAGGGCAGAACAGAGTTTTTGGACACCCTCAGAAGCCTGGCCTTCCAGCTCCCAATTTGAGGATGGCTTTGAGATGCAACAGAATGTCATTCATATGATAGTATCTGGGATGTTGATTTTTTAAAAAAAATAACTTATTTATTTGAAAATCAGAGTTACACAGAAAGGGAGAGGGGGAGGGAGGGGGGAGGGAGAGGGAGAGGGAGGGAGAAGGAGAGGGAGAAAGAGGGAGAGAGGGAGGGAGGGATAGGGAGGGGGAGAGGGATAGAGGGAGAGAGGGACAGAGGGAGAGGAAGAGAGGGAGAGAGGGAGAGAGAAGGAGGGGGGAGAGAGGGAGAGAGAAGGAGGGGGGAGAAAGAGGAAGAGAGGGAGAGAGGAGGGGGGAGAGAAAGGGAGAGGGGTAGGGGGAGAGAGAGGGAGAGGGAGGGGGAGAGGCGGGGAGAGAAGGAGAGAGGGAGGGAGAGAGAGGGCAGGAGAGAGAGAGAGGGAGAGGGGGAGAGAGGGAGGGAGAGGGAGAGAGAGGGAGAAAGAGATCTTTCATCTGCTAAGCCAATCCAAAGCAAGGAGCCAGGAGCTTATTCCAGGTCTCCCATGTGGGTGCAGGGGCATAAGGACTTGGACCATCTTCTGTTTTCCCAGACCATAGCAGTGAGCTGGATCAGAAGTGGGGCAGCCTACACTGGAACTGGCTCCCATATGGGATTCTGGCACTACAGGTGGCGGCTTTACCTGCTAAGCCACAGAGGTGGCCCCATGGGGTGTTGATTTTTAAAGTGCATTATAAACACTGGAACTCCTTAACCCATGAATCTTAAACACATTTGTGATGACAACGTGTGTAGCAATGGTAAAGGTCAAAGTCAATAGAATTCTCAAATCATCCCTTATTTCATAGAGAAGGTATACTATTATTCCATATATAATTAGTGGCTTTATCTGTTCTCTTTAAGCATTTGCTTGACATAAAAATGCCCTTTAAGGATTACTTAATGATCCCTTAGCAAACAAAAGGCTGTTTCATATCTCTAATACCTGAGATATAGCATCTGGAATTATTGTATATGGAGCTCTTTCTTTAACTGGCTACTGAGGACTAGCTTTGAGTTTCATAGAATTTCTCTGTTCGGGCTGGGTGAAGAAACTCTACTTTCTGTATCCTCTAGAAATGCCCTTTCTAAATGAAATGAGCCCATCAGAGTCGTGTCCCTCAAGTACACCTCAGTTCTCCTAAGCCAACAGCATTGACAGAGATGTATTTCAGGATTGGATCCTAGACGTCCAGTGGAGGCTCTCTAAGAACTCTTGCCTTTTCTTCCTTTTTTACTTACTTAATTTTAATTGGACACACAGAAAATTGTGTATATATTTGAGGTACTATGTGTTTTGATGAATATATATATTCTATAAGGTAGAAATCAGGGTAAATTATCTTATACAGTTTTATGATAAAACCATTCAAAATTCTTTCTTCTAGATTTTTTTAAAAAATGTACAGTACATTTTCATTGTCTATAGTCCCCTACTGTACAATAGAACACCAGGAAATACTCAACAAATGCATATTACTATTGAGATTGCAAAATATCTGTAGTCCATGTTTGACAGGCACTTGGTAAATGTCTATATTTCTGATGGCAGACATTTTTGGAGCAGAACAGCCATAATCATTCATTAAAAGGAAACAGAATGCTCTGGCAGCCTGTGGACTCTGTAGATGGACTTTACTTTCCCTCTGATTGCTTTCTTTTCAGATATTATGTTAGAGATCACAATAAGACATGTAGTAATGGAGAAAAATATGCTTGTCCCAAACTAATTTTCACTTTTAGTTAGCACTTATTCTATGTAAGAAAAGGTAATATTAATTGGTAGTTTGAGTGATTCCAGGACAGTGGCTTATTTCAAAAATTCAAAGGAGTTTCTGCAGCTTTGCCCTGTGCTGCAGTCATTTGGCCAGAAAGGGGAGGGTGCCTGAAATATGACGACTGAGAATAAAAACACACAGATGGATGTTGTGAAATCCCATGTGCATTTATATTGCATTTCCCCCTCAATAAGATCTTGGATTTTTTGCTATAAAATAAAACTCATGATTAGTTTTGAACTCAGAATAAAAATTCTCCATTTTCTTACTTCTTAACCATTACTTTGGGCAAGTCAACAGATCACAGTGACTGTTGATTTCCTCATGTCTTAAGTGGGGATAGTAATGTAAATCTTATGGTGAAAATTCTCACAATTAATTATTATTAATACTTATTTACATAGTACTCTTCTGCATATCAGATATGGAAAGAAAAATGTAACATATAATTTACCTTTCCAAATAAAATTGATTTGTTTAATAAAGCAATAGCTCCCAGGAACTCAAATTTTGCTCTGCTTTGATGTAACCCAGATGCAAACTGGGAGTTTCCCTCAGAGCTGAGAGGAAAAAGGTGGCCAAAAAATCTCGCTGAATTAGTCTGTGAATATCAACTACATTTCTTTTTGAGTATAATCAGATATCTGACTCTGGTTTTCTAGTTATTTCACCAGGCCAGCAAAGGAGAACTGGCAAATAAGCCTGAGTCTTCCTTGGTACTAGAAAATTCAAAGAACAGAAAGTTCACTGAAGTCTTCCTGGGTTCCTTTGAAATGTTTGCAATCTGCCTCCTGAGACTGTGAGGTTATTAACTTGCAGCAGGAAGGTGGTAGAGGACTAGGTGAAGAAATATCCATCTATCTCAGTTGTCATGATTTCTATGTTATTCAGACCCAGCAGAGCAGAAAGTGGTGAGCTGCAAAGTGCATACGTGAGTTCTGTATCAGAACTTCTTCAGCTATTCAGTGGCTTGGATATTGTCTGCCACCCTGCCCGTGCCTTGCAATATCTAAGCTAAGTCCTCCTTTGTCTAAGGCTCTGAGGGTACTTCTGTTTCCTGCTTGGGATTTCTTCCTCATTTACTCTCAGTCCCAAGCAACCTTTCTGTGCAGCGTAGCTAAGAACATATTATATGCTCATATGATTTTTTTAAAAAGATTCATTTATTTATTTGAAAAGCAAAGTAACACAAAAAGAGGGCGGGAGGGAGAGGGAGAGGGGAGAGGGGAGGGGGAGAGGGCAAAGGGAAAGGGGAGTGGGGAGAAGGGAGAATGGAGAGGGGAGAGGGGAGAAGGAGATCTTCCAGCTACTGATTCACTCCCCAAATGACCACAACAGCCAGGGCTAGGCCAGGCTGAAGCCAGGAATCAGGAACCTCATGTGTGTTTCCTACTTGGGTAGTAGGAACCCAGGTGTACTTAGGTCATCATCTGCTGCTTTCCCAGATGTATTAACAGAAAGTGGGATTGGAAGCAGTGTAGCTTGGATACAAACCCTCCAATGTGCAGGTATCCCAAGTTGTAGCTTAAGCTAGTACACCACAATGGCTGCCCTGGTTCTTAGCCACAATATAAAAGCATAGCTCTGCAGCGAAGTAGAGAGATACGTGGATTCTTAGACATCCAGGGCTTCATAAGGAGGAAGCTGGTGGAAGATGGGGGATTTGATGCTGAAGAAAGTCTGAATAGAAAAGGCTGTGGGAATTTTTTTTTTACTAAATAAGTTCTATTTTAATCTTTATTTCATATTTGGCATTAGCATGAAATTTCATTTACAGAAAGTGTCTGATCGCTAAAAATTTTTAGTGGAATACATCTGCTCATTTTTGTCTTACAGCCATAGCAGTGTAGAGACCTGTTTATTATACCTGCTGTGATTGCATAGCTGCATCATCTATCTGATCAGGTAGAATGAGAACTTATGAAGATCACAGTACATATTTGCTGTTCTTATGAATAAACACCTGGTCAGCTCCTATTTGCATAACTCTGTACTCTACATTGGTTGCTCTTAAACTTTTTGGAGTTGCCTTTTTAAAGATTCTGATCAAAGATATAGAACCACTGACACTAACTATACCCGTAAACAGTGTAATTTGCACATTATTTCAAGGGATTTGGTACAGTGAAACTCCTCCACACACTCTGAGGATAAGGATCCCTGTAGAGAAGACTTCTTGATTTTTTTTTTTTTTTTGGACAGGCAGAGTGGACAGTGAGAGAGAGACAGAGAGAAAGGTCTTCCTTTGTCTGTTGGTTCACTCCCCAATGGCCACTGCGGCCGGGGCACTGTGGCCGGCACACTGCGCTGATCCGAAGCTAGGAGCCAGGTGCTTCTCCTGGTCTCCCATGCGGGTGCAGGGCCCAAGGACCTGGGCCATCCTCCACTGCACTCCCGGGTCACAGCAGAGAGCTGGACAGGAAGAGGAGCGACCTGGACAGAATACGGCGCCCCGACCGGGACTAGAACTCGGTGTGCCGGAACCGCAGGTGGAGGATTAGCCTAGTGAGCCGTGGCGCCAGCCTGGCTTCTTGATTGACCACACAAACTGTTGGGGTAAATAATTAAGAAAGTTCATTTTCAGGCCGGCGCCGCGGTTCACTAGGCTAATCCTCCACCTTGCGGCGCCGGCACACCAGGTTCTAGTCCCGGTCAGGGCGCCGGATTCTTTCCCAGTTGCCCCTCTTCCAGGCCAGCTCTCTGCTGTGGCCAGGGAGTGCAGTGGAGGATGGCCCATGTGCTTGGGCCCTGCACCCCATGGGAGACCAGGAGAAGCACCTGGCTTCTGCCATCGGATCAGCGCTGTGCGCTGGCCGCAGTGGCCATTAGAGGGTGAACCAATGGCAAAGGAAGACCTTTCTCTCTGTCTCTCTCTCTCACTGTCCACTCTGCCTGTCAAAAAAAAAAAGTTCATTTTCCCCTAATCACTGGATTTATACAATATTGCAATGGCCTATTTAATGAGAGAATTAATGCTTGATTCTCTTACATATACAGATGCTGCTTGGTCAGAGAGTCAGGGCAATATAATAGAAAAAGACATTGAGTTTGGCATCACCCAGAATGGGTTTTAGATTTTGTTGCTGCCAGTTTCTACATACATGTTGTTGAGCAAATCCATTCTACTTATCTGAGATCAATTTCCTTTAATTTATTCAAATTATCAGATCGGTTTCCTTATCTGTGAAATGGGCTTCATGATATTGCCAACTTTATAATGACCTTATAGGTTTGTTGTAAGGAATTAGTAAGATATCATGTATGCCATTTAGTGTGATATAAGGAATGGAGTACTTCGTAAAAATTTCAGCTCCGTAAA
Source organism: Oryctolagus cuniculus (assembly GCF_964237555.1). NCBI lineage: Eukaryota > Metazoa > Chordata > Mammalia > Lagomorpha > Leporidae > Oryctolagus > Oryctolagus cuniculus. The sequence continues at coordinate 117,278,879 of NC_091453.1, read as the reverse complement.
ATTTGTTGCAGAAAGAATATCTGTATTATGTGGAAATTTGAATTAGATCCTCTCTTGGGTCCATTGTAAACCTTAGAGTCTCTATTGGTTTATACTTTCTGCTATGTTTTATTGAGTAATCCAGAAGCTGTTTCTTTGGATTTACCTTCAGACAGATTTCATGGGTTGGATCTTGGGCAATATGTTTTTCTCCTCAAAAGTCAGCTTTAAAAAGAGTCTTAAAATATTCAGCTTATTTGAAGATATTTTATATCTTTTTTTTAAACTTTTATTTAATGCATATAAATTTCCAAAGTACGACTTATGGATTAAAATGGCTTCCCCCCCATACCGTCCCTCCCACCCACAACCCTCCCCTTTCCCACTCCCTCTCCCCTTCCATTCACATCAAGATTCATTTTTGATTATCTTAATATACAGAAGATCAGCTTAGTATACATCAAGTATGGATTTCAACAGTTTGCTCCCACACAGAAACATAAAGTGAAAAATAATAGATGATTTTTTTTAAATGATGATGAAATCAGAGCAGACCTATTGTCATGTTTAATCCCAGTGAGAGTCAAGTTGGGAATTGATAATTTCTTTTTTTTTTTTTTTTACAGAGGATCAGTTTAGTATGCATTAAGTAAGGATTTCAACAGTTTGCACCCCCATAGAAACACAAAGTGAAATATATTGTTTGAGTACTCGTTATAGCATTAAATCTCAATGTACAGCACATTAAGGATAGAGATCCTACATGAGGAGTAAGTGCACAGTGACTCCTGTTGTTGACTTTACCAATTGACACTCCTGTCTATGGCATCAGTAATCTCCCTATGCTCCAGTCATGAGTTTCCAAGGCTATGGAAGCCCTCTGAGTTCTCCGACTCTTATCTTGTTTAGACAAGGTCATAGTCAAAGTGGAGGTTCTCTCCTCCCTTCAGAGAAAGGTACCTCCTTCTTTGATGACCTGTTCTTTCCACTGGGATCTCACTCGCAGAGATCTTTTGCCAGAGTGTCTTGGCTTTCCATGCCTGAAATACTCTCATGAGCTTTTCAGCCAGCTCCGAATGCCTTTAGGGCTGATTCTGAGGCCAGAGTGCTATTTAGGACATCTGCCATTCTATGAGTCTGCTGAGTATCTCACTTCCCATGTTGGATCACTCTCCCCTTTATTTACTCCATCGGTTAGCGTTAGCAGGTACTAGACTTGTCTATGTGCTCCCTTTGACTCCCAGTCCCTCCACCATGACCAACTGTGAACTGAAACTGATCACCTGGAACAGTGAGATGGCATTGGTACATGCCACCTCGATGGGATTGAATTGGAATCCCCTGGTATGCTTCCAACTCCACCACTTGGGGCAAGTCAGCCTGAGCATGTCCCAAATTATACATCTCTTCCCTCTCCCATTCCCACCACCATGTTCAACAGGGATCACATTTCAGTTAATTTTCAACACTTAAGAATAACTGTGCATCAATTACAGATCTATTGTAAAGTGGCTCTGTGTGTTCCTTAGGAAGATGAGACTTTGACCGAAACTTATGATATCTTGTACTCTATAGCCAGATAGTCTAGGGAAATACACATTTATAGTAGACAATACAAGCTTAGAGTTTGTGATATTATTTGACTTCAGGTTTTTAAATAAGATCCAAAAACTAGATCTTCAAAATGGGTACCTTTTCACATTCCTGTGGCAAATCATGTTTCCTCATATTCAGGCCCTCAGTTTGAACCTGGACTGCCTTTTGACCAATTGAATGTGATAGAAGTCACACTACATGACTTTCTAAGCTAGATAAGAACTTTTGGAGCTTCTGTCCGAGTCTCCTGGAATGTTTATCTCTAGGTACCGAGAAAAATCCGACTACCTTAGTCCCACCATGTTGAGGAAACTTTATTATGAACAAGCCACATAAGAGACAGAAGTCTGACCAGCCCTTAGCTCTTGCTACACTAGCCATCCTTAGCTGAAGTACCAGGTGTGTAAGTAATAAAGCTATGTGGCACACTCAACCCAAGTGAAGCTTTGCAGGACTCCAGTGTCATTTGACAGCAGCTACAGGAGAAATGTAGTTAACCCAATAGTAACTTACTGTGTGAAATAATTTTACATAACAATAGATAACTGAAACATATGCCTAAATCTCACACAGATTCAAGCGCATAATAATACAAACTTTAGTGTGTTATGCGCAGCATCTAGAAGGGTATCATGATGGATTGTTGGAGGACTTGGGACTTCCTTATGATATGGCCTACAATGATTGACATTGACTTAAGTAACTGAGGCTTAGTTCTCAGGTCAAAATCACTTGTAATAGAGTTAAGACCACTGGGGAAAGAAAATAATACAACTTATATCTCTACTAGACTCCTTGGTATCCAAATTCATACCTCCTTTTTTATTTTGAAGGCTAGTTCTATGGCAGATTTTTCTACTGGTATCCTCAGATTACTTGCCAGCCTAAACCCATGCAAAGATCAAACCAGAGATTAGCAAAGTAGGGTCTGCATGCAGGCAGGCCAAATGATTTTTTAAGTAAAGTTTTATTGGGAGATGCTCATTTGTTTACATAAGGTTTATCACTGGCTTAACATTACAAAAGCAGACTTGAATATGTATGACAGAAATGGTATGGTGTGCAAAGCTAAAAATATGTATCATCTTACACAAAATTTTCACCAAACCCTGATCTAAGCCACTGAACTAACTGATTAATGATATTTTAAATTATGTGCAACATGATACTTAGACTAAATCTGAGAAACTAACTTCATGATAATTTTCTAATTTCATTTTTTCTGATGACTACCAAGCAGACAATTCAGCCTTATCTGACATATATTAAGTATATTTTAGTAAGTGGTTTATTTCATATTATTATTTAGTACTACCTATAATAATCCTATGATGTAGGCATTTTAATATATTTTAATTTTTTATTTTCATTGTATTTGAAACACAAAGTGGTAGTCAGAGATTTTCCATCTACTGGTGTACTCTCCAAGTATCCACCACAGATTCAGCTGGATCAGGTCAAAGCCAGGAGCCAAGAACTCAAGACAGGTTGGGCTATTACCTCCTGCTTGCCAGGTGTGCATTAGCAGGAAGCTAGAACTGAGAACAGAGCTGGAATTCCAACCTGGGTATTCCTGTGTGGGATATGGGTGTCCAAATACCAGCTTAAATGCTATGCAAATGTCCACCCCAATGTAGGTACTTTTGTCCCTGACTTGCAATACAGAAATTAGAGACTGTTAGAGTAAACATATTTTCTTAAGGCCATATGGCTGCTCACATGACTGACTTAGGATGTGAATCAGTCTAAGGGCTCTAAGTACTGTGCTCTTTTTACTACATCAGTACTATTTAAACTTTTATTTTACTGATTGTATGTATTTATGTATTTGGGAGTAGGATCTTCTGTTACTCAAAGCCACCAATGGGTCCAATGTATATAAAACAGATTAAAGCATAATTTCTTTATCAAAGTGCTCCTGTGACCACACTGCTCCTTTATCTCTCTCTCTCTCTCTCTCTCTCTCTCTCTCTTTCTCACACACACACACACACACACACACACATACACACACACACACACACTTCAGCCTTAACCAAAAACCAGGGTGAGCCTCAGGACTTATAACAAAAGAAGGAATAACATGATATTTTGGCCATGATAATTTGGTCTTTGTTGTCTCTATAGCACAAATACTTCATTTTTCTTTCCTCAATTCCAGGGATTCCCAAGGCATTCAATATAATTGAGAAAACAGTGAGGGACCACTATACTTGTTAGTGTTACATGCGACAGCTTTAACCACTCTCAAGTTCCAGATTTCCCTACTGAATACAAAAGAATTTGAGTACCATTTTTTTACATATCTATTTTTAATTTTGTACTTCCATATGGATCGAATTCCATATGTAAATATTAAAAGTTGTGATTCTAAATCTATTTAGTGATATGAGAAAATATTCATAGTATGGTGGTGATAGAAATCTGTATATATTGTGGTCTTAGCTTTGCATGCATGATTTATTTGGGTGGAGATGTGTATATTAGCTTATTTATAGACAATTGGAAGGATATGTGCTTAAATATTGATGTTGAGGTATTCTGTATGGTTGATACTGTCTGCCTGACACATTTATATATTATGCATTTTTGAATGAATTTGTAGTCAATTTACAAAAATATGTACCTGTATATATTGTTTTATGACAATTCCTGATGTTTCTAAAATTTAGGACAAAATGACTTAGAAAAACAGACATATTTTTCTGCTAGAATTGTTCCTCTCTGAGTTTAAATCCTTTCATTCTTTGTCCACTTGTATTCTATGCCTCTTTATTTACAGTGACATTAAAGAAAGGGTACACAAGGCCTTTGGTCATTTATTTAACATGTTTAAAGATATATCTCTATTTATAGCCTATTAGTATTGAGTGAAAACTTGACTTGAACCTAACTTGTCTATGTTTAAACAAAGGAAGCACAGATATAATTGATGTGTATTATAAATGTCATCATCAGTGTATACACTGAAATGCAAACTGAATCTATGTAGCAACTGCAAAGTCTGAATCAGATTGTATTGAGGATATGTGGCTTAAGAAATTTAAAGACTTATAAATGAGTCTTTTTAAAATCATGAAAGATAATTTGTGTGGCCTGTTATAATACTTTGCTCTAAAAGTTCCCTACATCATAAAGTTTACTAAATGTATATGGAAGTTTCTAAACATTTGTATTTTTAGGAGAATATGGAATAAAGCCTGCAACCCATTATGGAAAAGTATTAAGCATTAATGCCACTCCTGAATTCAAAAAGATCAGTGTCACATTTTGTAAACATCTTTCTGTCAGTTAGATTTCAAGTGACAGTACATTTTATAAGGTCTAAGGAAGCTTACATAATAACAAATATTTTCCCAAACAATCAAATGCCACTTTGAATAAGGGGCACAGTAGAAGAGATGCAATGGATATGTGTAATGTGTGCTAAATTTGTGATTGCCTCGGGCACTACTAAAGCCACACTGGGTAATTTCACTTGACAGCCAAAAAAGAGGAGCTAAAGAAATGTGGCAGTTTCACCTCCTGTGTCTATTCACAAACTCCCATGGTGACCTCATTTATCTTGGGAAAGAGAAACACTCAAAACGGGTTGCATGATAGCAAAATGACTCTTGTTGAAATCAAGATCCATTCCATTTTGCACTGTTTTTTTTTTTTAAGGTGGTGTTTGTTAAATTTATAAAGGGGTATACCAAGGTGTGGTAGGTTACAGTGAGATAAGGAGAATGCTTATTGAATTCTTGGAGTGGCAGTACCCAACTGTCCATCAAATCACCATGGGGGCTAATCTTCCGCCTGTGGCACCGGTACACTGGTTCTAGTCCTGGTCGGGGCGCCGGATTCTGTCCCAGTTGCCCCTCTTCCAGGCCAGCTCTCTGCTGTGGCCTGGGAGTGCAGTGGAGGATGGCCCAAGTCCTTGGGTCCTGCACCTACATGGGAGACCAGGAGAAGCACCTGGCTCCTGGCTTCGGATCAGCGTGGTGCGCTGGCCGCAGCATGCCAGCTGCAGCGGCCATTGGAGGGTGAACCAATGGTAAAAGGAAGACCTTTCTCCCTGTTTTTCTCTCTCACTGTCCACTCTACCTGTCCAAAAAAAAATCACCATGGGAGCTTAGGTTTTAGCTCTTCAACCTCTTTAATTCATGGAGAGGGTCACTGAACTTCCTATCAGACACAATGGAGCATCATGTAATCATGTAATCATTTGCATACTTTGGTATATATGCTGGGGGATACTGACCTCTGATGGAGATCTGAGTACACTAGACAATTTGTTGGACTGATAGGATTTACTTGACTTTGTGTTTTTGTAGTTGACTATTTGTTTCATGTCCAAGAAAACTAAATAACTGTAGATCTGAATTCAACAAATCATCTGTTATGTGACACACTTATGCCAGGCAGTGTTCTGGTCACTCTGTCACTTTTATCTTATTTGATTCTCATACATTTTGTTTATTATTTATTTATTTTTTTAAGCATCTTATTTTTATTTATTTGAGAGGTAGATTTACAGACAGTGAGAGGGAGAAACAGAGAGAAAGATCTTCCATCTGCTGGTTCACTCCCCCAATAGCTGCAATAGCAGGAGTCATGCTGATCTGAAGCTAGCAGCGTCTTCCGGGTCTCCCATGTGGGTGCAGGGGCCCAAGTGCTCAGACCATCTTCTACTGCTTTCCCAGCCCATAGCAGAGAGCTGAATCGGAAGTGGAGCAGCTGGGAGTTAGAACCGGTGCCCATGTGGGATTCCGGCACCGCAGATGGAGGATTAACCTACTGTGCTGCAGAGCTGGCCCCAGTCTTCATACATTTTGAAAGTAATATTGATACTTTGTTTTCACGTGATTAAACCATGCCTGTCTCTCTAATCCCATGATGGGGCTCCTGTAAGTGTAATGAAAAGATATTTATACTTTGACAAATAAAATTATATCACATAATGTGTCATATAGATGATGAGAGAATTATATTTTAAAAGAGATGTATCATTGTTGAAATCCTAGGTAAGCATTCAAAGTTTTCACAAGTATATATCACTGATGAAGTAGTGTAAGATCAAGCAAGATGGCACAATAGGAGTTGGAACATAATACACACCATTAAACATTAAGCATATGAAGGCTAGTCCTGAGTTCTGTGACAGCTGTTACAACAGAGGTCATGAGCCAGATAGGTGCAAATAGAAAAAGAAAAGTGTGCATTGTTGTGGATGCTGAAGAGGAGGAAATTTCAATAGGGAGCAAGTGTAACATTGTTAGACATGGAAGAGAGCTCCAGAATGATAAAGGCTAAAAATAGCCATAAGATTTTGCACTTAGGAGGTCAATACCAACCTTACCAAGAGCCCCTTATGTGAAATTGGAAGGATAGGAAGCAAAGATATAGAATAAGTTAATAGTCTTGTTCTTTGATGGGTTTTGCTGGAAAAACATTGTGGTTTCTAAAAGGAACATGTTTTTTTTTTTTTTTTTTAAATAAGGCATTTAAATCTGTAGCATAATTAGATTTTGAAAGCAAATGGAGATAATGGTTTGAAACATAGGAAAGCATTTGAAGACCAATTTTCCAGAGGTGACAGGAAGGGATACAGGCCAGTACACAGGGGAAATGATTGGTCTTTAGATGGATGAAGGAACTCTCAATCCTCATGCATGATTTGTAGATGTGTCCTGATGTGGAAACTTAAGGGAATCATATTGAAGGCCTTAGTTGTCCTAATGATGTAGGGAGGCCAGCCAAATATTGAAACAGGAAAGGGCAAGGGTTTAGTGGGATTTGGGGGCAAGATAAAGTCTTACCAAGGTCATTGTGGAGGATAGTGAATGGACTTTGGAAAGCTATGAAGAGATGTTGCTGAGATTCCAGCAAAGATCAAGAATTGGTAATAATACTAAACCTCCTGGTTTGTATGACTTTATCTAGCTCTATAGAAAATAAAAGGTAGCTTTTATGCTTGGGCAACGTTTGGGATTTTAGGTTGTGGCAGAAGGACAATGGTGGGAAGAAGCTGGGAGTGCTTGAGGGTCACTAGAACGACTATGTAGTCGTTGGATCCAGGCTTGGTATAAAAGGGAGTGAAGATGGAAGTCAGCTGGGCTGGGAGGAAATGCAAAGACCAATGGACCATAGGCAGCTCTGAAGATGATGTCAGGATGGAATGGAGGAACAGTTAAAGTATGCTCCAATATCATTCTATGTAGAATGTGAATGTGGCAGAGTTATTAGGAGGCCTAGACAAGTGTATAGCCAGGAAACAAACACTTCGAGAGACCAGAGGTTTTTATATAAGGATTTAGGAATAATGATCATAATCCAGGTTAGTAAAGAAAAAGATAAGATTGCCTCCATTCTGATGCAGAGGTGTTAGGAGCAGATGAAAAAATAACCAGTCATTACTTGAGGACCTGCAGGGAAAGTGATGTCATCAGAAAAGAGTCAGGTTCTGGTAAAGGTATTCAGTTGGGGGAGTATCCTGTCAAAGTTTTAGGGAGGTAGTTCATGTACTGTGATCTTAAGGATCCAGAACATACAATGAACAGGTTTCTGCACAAAGACAGCAATGGATCTTCAGCCAGCGGAATTCAGCAGAGCAGGAAGAGAATGAGACTACAAGTGAGAGTAACATTTTTGGCTTATGTTTTAAAGCAGGTGAAATATTTAGAAACTTCAGAAATCTACAGCACTACTTTGCTGGAGTGTAGGTAGGTAAATAATCTGACTTCTTTTATTCTTGACCATGGAAATAAGTCACATTCAGTATAAAAGATATGGAAAAGTGAAAAATAAGAAAAAAGCACTGTCTAGACTCACCAGCTGGAAATATCCACTGTAAATATTTTGATGCATATTATTCAATAATTCACAATATATATGCTTTTTGCAGTAATGAAGTCATAAGAATGTTTTCTATTTTGTACTGATTTTCTAATGAGCATGATCATATCATTAATACTCTCACAATGTGATATTCAATGACTTCTTCATCTAATCAGCTGAATTCCTCATGCAATTTGAGTTATTTTCATTTTTTGAGTAGTATGTACCATGCTGGCATAAACATTTGTAAGGGGAAATCAATGTGCATACTGTCATGATTACTTAAGATAGATTCTTCAAAACATATAGACTGGGTGCTGATGTTGAGATGCAGCTGGTTAACCTGCCACCTGTGATTCTAGCATCTCACATGAGCAGCAATTTGAGTCTTGTCTGATCCACTTCCAATCCAGTTCCCTGCTAATATGCCTGGGAAAGCAGCAGAAGATGACTCAAGTGCTTGGGCCCCTGTCATCCACATAGGAGATTTGGATGGACTTCTGGGCTCCTGGCTTTGGTCTGGCCCAGCCCTAGCCATTGCAGCCATTTGGGGAGTGAACCAGTCTATGGTAGATTGCTCTCTTTGTTGCTCTCTGTAACTGTGTCTTTCAAATAAATAAAACAAATCTTAAAAAAAAAAACCAGAAATATGACTGGTTCAAAGCATTTTCCTATTCCTCTTTCTTCATTACCAATTTCCTCTATCTCTCTTCCTTTTTTCTTTCATTCATGCTTTCTTATCTTTATTTTTGTGTTACAATTTACACTTGGAATCAAATTTATCCTTGACATTATACTGTAAATTTATTATCAGAGGTGTTACCGATTTAAATTGGGAGTCAACAAAGGACAGCACATGGGCAAAATTCAGCATGCCTTCTGTTTCTGTATGATTCACAAGTTAAGAATGCATTTTATATTTTTAAATAGTTGGAAAAATCTAAAAAAGAAGGAAATTCTGTGATATGTGAAAGTTGTAAGAAATTTAAATTTTAGTGTTCACTAAAAATTTTTGGATCTCTGCCACATGCATCTGTTTATACATCAGCTCTGGCTGCTTTCATACTACTTTGGCAGTTGAATAATTGCAACAGACAGAGAGTATATATGGCCCATGAATCCTGAAAGCTTTTTTTTTTACATCTGGCTCTTTATCACAAAAGTTTAATGAGTCCTATTTTGTATCAGTAGGGTTTAGAAAATTATAGATAATGCCAATGTTTTATGTTGATTCTAGAGTAATTTGCTTTTCAAATCTGTTGCTGTAAGAGCCTTGGTTTCCTTGTCTGTAGTATGGAGCTAATAACAGTGACAATGTCACATGTATTTTGTGCAGAGTGAAAGACTTAATAGATTTGAAGTGCTAGAAACAGTGTTTGATCCAGGAACGGTAATCAGTGTTATTAGAAGACAGACTGTTGGGGTCAGCATTGTGGCATAGCAGGTAAAGCCACCTCCTGCAGTGCTGGCATCCCATGTGGGCACTGGTTCAAGTCTCGGCTGCTCCAATTCTGATCCAGCTCTCTGCTATGGCCTGGGAAATCAGTTAAAGATAGCCCAAGTCCTTGGGCCCCTGCACCACATGGGAAGACCTGGAGGAAGCTTCAGGCTCTTGGCTTTGGATTGGCGCAGCTCCGGCCTTTGCCATCAGTTGGGGTGTGAACCAGTGGCTGGAAAACCTCTCTCTCTCTGCCTCTCCTTCTCTCTCTGTGTAACTCTGACTTTCAAATAAATAAATAAATATTTAAAAAAAGAAGATGAAGACATACTGCAAAGTGTCGTATTGGAAGAGTAGGCTTTTCATTTCAAAGGTGGGAAGTCTGAACTTGCTTATTTTGGAGAACTACATGCATATTTGACACACATGTGTCTTCTAGAGGACTTGCAGATGCTCCCTTATGTGGCTAGTATGTGGGAAATGTTTCCCTGATCAAGTAGCATCTTTCAGTTTGCTGGCCTTGTTGGTGACATCTTGGGTACTTTGGTTAGTGAACGTTTGACTTTTTCTACAGAGTCACATCAGCAGTACATTGATTAGAAATGCTCCTGCAATGCATGATTTCAGTGAAGTGAATAATAAGATCTGGTTTGGGTAAAGTGTATATAAAGAAAGAGGGACATGAGGATTGACAGAGTTAAGGAAGGCAGGGAGAAGAGAAAATTTTTGAATTTGATGAATATTGTTTTTACTTCAGATGCAGAGAAACATTTTAACATGCCTTATATATATATTATGTGCCTAAAATTGATAAGAAGAAAATATAGGAAACACAAGATTTTGAGTCTATTTTAGAAATTATTATAGTTCCCAAAGGTTGTCATGTAACTAAAGATTGAAGTTATATACTCTTTATATTAATTGTTCAGTTTTTTCTGTGAGTCTTTCAATCTCCATCTTTTTTTTTCTGTTCTATCTCATTTCACAAGAAAATAGTCTTACCATTTCTACCATGATTAAACTGTTAGTCCTACGCCCCCTTCCTTCTCTTGCTCTTGCCACATCCCTACTTGGCAAATTGTTCACCTTGCTTCATCAATTACCTTTCTCTCTCTCTTAATTCTCAAACATCCCAAGTGATATTTTCTGCATAAATTTTTATCACAGGTCTTCTTTGATATTTAGAGGAATTCAAAGCAGGAAATTCAACATGGATAAAAGAAATCAGCCACTGAGATCTCCTATAACACAATCAGTTCTCAATCATTCAGACTTATGGAATGTAGATTTGTTATGGCAGCAATTTACTTACATATTCACCTTTTGAGTATTTACTTGTTTACTGTGTTGAAGTATTTTAGAGACATCACAATATTTTCTTTGACCTATGCATTATTCAATTGACTTTCCAATTTCTAAACATACAAGACTCTCTCTCTCTCTCTCTCTCTCTCTCTCAACCCATCCCTTTTCTCACTCCTTTGTTACTATTTGTTATTGGATCTTGGAATTTTGGGAAAGAGCTTGCACTCTTTTCTAAAGCATTTCCTTGGCATTTGAGTTCCTTTATGACTAATATGTGACCAGATTTCCTAATGTTTTACCTGTGTTTGAAAGAAATGTGTATCTTCTAATTATTGGGTACAGGGATCTATACAGTTCAATTAGATCAAGCTTGTTAATTATGTAGTTCAAATTTATGACTGCAATAATTCTTTTGTTTGATTGATCTGTCAGTTACTGAGAGAAGTGTATTAAAACTTTTCTTCTATAATTGTAGGTTTATAGATGTTTTTCTTGTTAGCATGACATTTTATATCACTTATTTTAATCTATGTTGCAACTTTATAAATGTATCTTACATTTATTCACTATGCAATAAACATCTTTTTTTCCCTGATACATTTACTGAAAAACAAAGCCTTAGCCAAGTACTCACATTTTAGAAGGATTGCACTATTTGGAGATGGGCACAGGATATTTACCTCCTGAAGTATATATCTTAATTTTTAACTATTTGGTTGCAGTGAGAATTTTAATTCATCCTTATCTCTTTTATCTATACATATATTCTAATGACATGCAATCCCATCGTCCAGTCATCATCACTGCCAACATTTCACTATACATTCTTCCATTCTTTCCTCTGTACATTTTTTTTTTTGACAGTCAGAGTTAGACAGTGATGAGAGAGAGAGAGAGAGAGAAAGGTCTTCCTTTTTCCATTGGTTCACCGCCAAAGTGGCCTCTACTGCCGGTGCATTGCAGCCGGCGTGATGCGCCGATATGAAGCCAGGAGCCAGGTGCTTCCTCCTGGTCTCCCATGTGGGTGCAGGGCCCAAGGACCTGGGCCATCCTCCACTGCACTCTGGGGCCACAGCAGAGAGCTGGACTGGAAGAGGAGCAACCAGGACAGAATCTGGCGCCCCAACCGGGACTAGAACCTGGGGTGCCGGCCCCGCAGGTAGAGGATTAGCCTAGTGAGCCGCGGCGCCAGCCCCTCTGTACGCTTTTTAATTAATTAATTAATTAATTTGAAAGTCAAAGTTACACAGAGAAAAAAAAGAGAGGCAGAGACAGAGGTCTTCCATCTGCTGGTTCACACTCCAATTGGACGCAACGGCAGGAGCTCTGCTGATCCAAAGCTAGGAGCCAGGAGCTTCTGGCTCTTCCCACAGGAGTGCGGGGGCCCAAGGACTTGGGCCATCTTCTACTGTTTCCCAGGCCATAGCAGAGAGCTGGATTGGAAGTTGAGCAGCCGGGACACAAACTGGCACCCATATGGGATGCCAGCACTGCAGGCTGTGGCTTTACCCGTTAGGCCACAGTGCCTCCCCCCACCCTACTCCTGCACACTGTACATTTGGTTAAGAGTGTATGTCAAATGCAATATTATATCTTGATTTGTTTTAACTTTCACTGTACCATAAACATTTCTGATGCTGTTACAAATTCTTTTTGAACATCATATGTTTCCATCCTTAACAACCAATGAAATTAGAATGAACTTTGGAATACAATCAAATATACCTAAAATAGTAAATAGAACAGGACCAAATTGTTAAGTATAGAAACTAAGCAATGTGATTTGAGCATCAACCACAGTATTTATATCACAGTATTACAGAATTTCAATGATGGTGGCAGTCCTTGGAGAAATTATACCCTTGTCATAGGGTATAATTTAAACTGAATGTTGATCTATTCCTCAATGCTAAGCCAACTCCCTTAACAAAGGTACTAGGCAGGCATAATCAGGCCCCATAACACAGAGTGGGTGATGGGAAGTATGTTAGGCATCAATAATGTAGTGGAAAATCCATTAGCTTCACTGTTTTTTTTTTTATTTTTTTAGGATTTATTTATTTAATTGGAAAGAGAATGACAGGAAAGGAGGGAGAGAGGGAGGGAGGGGAGAGACAGAGAGAGAGAGACAGACAGACATGGATGGATGTCCCATCTCCAGGTTCACTCCCCCAAATGGCTGCAATAGATGGCCACAGCTAGGCCAGGTTGAATCCAGGAGCCAGGAATTTCATCATAGTCTCCTACATAGGTGGTAGAGACCCAAGCACTTGGGCTATCATGTGCTGCTTCTCAGGTGCATTAGCTGGAAGCTAATGTCAGGAGGTGGCTTAACAAACTGTTGTAGCACATGTAGCAAACCCACAGTTTCACTCTTGAGAGGGGCAGGGATACAGTTCACTAAGAAGGATGGGAACACATTCAGGTGGACCTAAACTGTCAAAAGAATTGCTACTCCATTTGCAAAAAAAAAAAAAGATGTTTGTAGTTGTGTTGTAGCAACATTGAGGAGACGGTAGTTTGAGAGTAAGGAAGGGGAATTTTTTATGTCTCCATGGGTCATACTGTCTCAAATACAAACCTTGAATGCGGAGAAGGAAAGGACAGAACTGAACTTTTTGAAAGGAAAGGGGAAATCATTAGTCTTATTCTGCTGGAACCCAGGTATTGTAGAGGTATGGTGAACTTTTAATTCTAAGTATGAATGAATCATCACTTTTTATCCTTCTTACAAAACATAAGAAAGTATAATTATCCTGATATTAAATAGCAATAAAGGCAATCTCAAGGAGGTTGAATGGTTTCTTTTGACCAATACCACCAGCCAGGGCAGCTAGTGTGACAGCTTTTCCATTACCCTATACTTCTTTATGGCTCAACTTGATAGTTTTTAATGATAATATAAGTTGTTGCTAGTCTTCTTATTCTGTGACTTTCAAGTCCTTAAAGGTTCAGTTTTTCCCATTTTCCCAAGAAAATTCTGCTTTTCTAAACATCAGAAGAAAAAAAATCTCTAAGAAGTTTAGTATTACAGTTTTTGTTTTATAATAAATCTTTTTTAAAAAATATTCATTTGAAAGGCAGAATTACAGAGAGAGAGAAATATTCCATGCATTGATTCACTGTACACATAACAACAGCCAGGACTGGGACAGCTGAAGCTAGGAGCCACATGCTCCATTCAAGTCATTCATGTGGGTAGCAGGAACTTGAGTACTTAAGCCATCATCTGCTTCCTAGGCACATTAGCAGAAGGCTGAATTAGTTGTGGAGTAGCTGGGATTCCAACTAGCATTCTGATATGTGATATGGGCTACCCAAGTGGTAGCTTAACCCACTGTGCTATGATGCCTGCCACAATAATTTATCTTTCTTCTATTCTGAAAAACAATGGATTAAATTTTTTAATGTGTGCACATGCACACACACACACATCATATTTATCTAGGTGTAGATCTTTTCACTGATTTTGCCTGTAATTTGGGGAACCTATTTGTCAATATCATCAACTTATTCTTCAGCTTAAAAATGTTGTCTGGGGCTGGCATTGGGACATGCTGGGTAAATCCACTGCCTGTGATGCCAGAATCCCATATGGTCTCTGTTTCGTGTCCTGGCTCTTCCACTTCCTATCCAACTCCCTACTAATGTGCTTGGAAAACACATTAGTGTTTGGGCTCCTGCACCCACATGGCAGGCCCAAATGAAGCTCCTGGTTCCTGGCTTCAGCCCAGCCTAGCCCAGCCCGGCCCAACCCAGCTTATTGCAGCCATTTGGGAAGTGAACCAGAGGATGGAAGAACTTGCTGTCTTGCCTTCTCTCTCTGTAACTATTTCAAATAAATAAATAAATATTTAAAAAATATTTTCCCTAGTAATATTTTTATTTGTTGTTTGTCTTCCAATTATTCTGGTTTCTTCCACAGAAGTGCCTATGATGCTGAAATCAGCTTTGCCCTTCTTACCTATTTTCCTTTGTCTCTCCTTTGTTTTAGTTTTCACTTTTATACTCTGGAGAACTTCAGAATGTGAAGATTTGGTTTATTTATTTTAATTTTATTTTTATTAATATGAAGAGAACAGATTTTATGCATTCCATAGTACAGTTCCAAGAAGACAACCATACTTCCCTCACTCCCCTGTTCCCCCTCCATTCCCCTGCCTCTTTCCACTCTCTTTATCAGTTTTTACAAGGATATAATTTTAATCCACTCTGTTACAGGCTTCATTTTCCATTAGTCATAATATTCAACAAGTAAAAAGTAGGAAGATCTACTTTGCCCAAGAGTATATACATAGCTAAAAATGATAATCATATTCCAAAGTGACTATTTCATTCCTATACATTGTTTGTATTCTATATTGGCTGCCACATATCAGAGAAAATGTAGTGTTAGTTTGGATCTTAATGTGTTTTAACATGCCATTCTTTCCACTTTTCACTCATTTCATAAATGGAAACTTTCTTTTACCCAGTTGCTCTAGCCAGAGATCGCTATGTCTGCATCCCTATAGAAAAACACTCACCAAGTCTTTATTTTTTTTAATCATACATCAAAAGTATGTGCTGAATCATTCCATTTGACAAAGAAAAATAGTGATTAAGGGCAAGGCTGGTGCCTAGGTCTTCTAGAAATTACGGGATGGAATGATAAATTTTTTTTTATTTGACCGATAGAGTTAGACAGTGAGAGAGAGAGACAGAGAGAAAGGTCTTCCTTCCATTGGTTCACCACCCTCATGGCCGCTACGGCCGGAGCTACACCTACCCAAAGCCAGGAGCCAGGAGCTTCCTCCTGGTCTCCCATGCGGGTGCAGGGGCCCAAGCACTTGGGCCGTCCTCCACTGCCTTCCTGGGCCACAGCAGAAAGCTGGACTGGAAGAGGAGCAACCGGGACTAGAACCCAGTGCCCATATGGGATGCCAGCGCCACAGGCAGAGGATTAACCAAGTGAGCCGACCAAAAATAAGACCCAAAAAAAAGAAAACCATGGTATTTAGATCCAGGTGCACCTTGCTTGATTTTCTGGCTTCACCACTTACCTGTGTGTCCATGGACAAATCACTTAAATTTTCTGAATGTTCATTGTCTTCTTCGTAAGAAGTAAAAACAGCTACATTTCAAAGTTGCTTTTAAAAAATGGAAAGATTCTATTTATATTAAATGTCAAGAAAAGGCAAATCTGTAAAGGCAGATGATAGATATCTAGTGCATCCATTTATAGAATCCATTGAGCACTTATCAATATGTTTATACATATATACATATATATCGATATACATGTATTACATCTGTGTGTATACATCTGTGTATATTCTAGAGTAAAATTGATGCTTACTGAAGATTCCATCATTTGAAAGAGGGTTGTAACTATTTACGATAGAGATCAGCTTTGAATAGTGTGAGGAAAAGATGTGAATATTTTGGAAAGACAAAATCAGATGTGACTTTGACTATAAGAATTAGTTCAATTAAGAATCTTTCATTTACAGACAAAGAAGCAAAAATTAGAAAGTGAGCAGTTTGTATGGTGTGAGAGAAAGCAAGTTTCCCTTGAGTGGCCCATTTCTTCTTGGATCTCCATGCAAAAGGCAAACTGGAGACATACTGGGACCAGGGAGGCCTGAGCAACCTAGATAGGACATCGGTAGGGAAGCTATGTGATTGGCCTTGAGGCACCTCACAGACTGTCATCTCAAGTACTGTTGTGGAGCCAAATGCTAAAGTGAATAAAATATGTTCTAGTTATGCTTGGGAGACCTCCTGAGCCCAGCTGCCGTTTTCCTCCTCCCTTTGCTTTCTTTTGCCAAGATAATGCTAGAAGGGAAAAGTGAGAAGAAGAGCTGAGCCAACTCCTTCACTGAATTATATGTGTAACATTTTTATTTGCACTTGGAAATGTTTGGATTGCCTATCCACTCCATGTTTACTTAGCAACTGCAGGTTGGGAGGAAACTAGGAAGTGTGTAGAAGGCCTGATCTTTCACTGATTTTGGAAAAATTTCTCTGACTTTCTGAATATCAAATTTCTTATTTTCAAAATTAGAGGTAATAATACTTTCTCTGCCCTTTTCACATAAGCTTGTTATCAAAATATAAAGCACTGAACAGATGATTTTAAATCTCTTCCCAAGTTCAAATAACTCACATTTCAATACAACTAAAATCGTTGGCTCAACTAGAAAAAAAAAAGGTAATACATATTGAAGTAATGAGGGGTCTGGAAAAATGTCATGGAGAATGTGCACTGTAAAAAAACTGAATTTCAAAACAATTGTGCACTAAAATAAACTGCTTTTAATTTCATTTCTATGAACTTAAAGAAAATGTTTTCTTTTTTTGTTTGAAAGGGAATAAGTGGTGGAGAGGGAGAAAGTGGAAGAAAGAGGGAGGGTGGGAGGGAAGGAACAAGATCAGAGATCTTCTGTCTGCTGGTTTGCTCCTCAAATGCCTGCAACTGTCAGGGCTGAGTCAGGCCAAAGCCAGGAGATCCATGTAGGTCTACCACATGATTGGCAGGGACTCAAATGCTTGAGTCATCTTCTGCTGTCTCCTGACATACACATTAACATAAAGCTGGGCCAGAAGAAGGGTAACAAGTACTCAAACCAGGCATCCCAAGCAGCAACTTCAGCCACTGCATCAAATGCCCACCCGCTTGTGAACTTTTTGAATTATCCTTGTGGCAAAGATTTTATTTTTAAAGACTTATTCATTTATTTGAAAGTCAGAATAGAGCTGGCGCCTCAGCTCAATAGGCTAATCCTCCACCTGTGGTGCTGGCACCCGGGGTTCTACTACAGGTTGGGGTGCCGGATTCTGTCCCGGTCGCTCCTCTTCCAGTCCAGCTCTCTGCTGTGGCCTGGGAGTGCAGTGGAGGATGGCCCAAGTGCTTGGGCCCTGCACCCACATGGGAGACTGGGAGGAAGCACCTGGCTCCTGGCTTCAGATCAGTGCGGTGCGCCGGCTGCAGCAGCCATTGCAGGGTGAACCAACGGCAAAGGAAGACCTTTCTCTCTGTCTCTCTCTCTCACTGTCCACTCTGCCTGTCCAAAAAAAAAAAAAAAGAAAGAAAGAAAGAAAGAAAGAAAGAAAGAAAGAAAGAAAGAAAGTCAGAATAGAGTTATAGAGAAACAGAGGGAGGGAGGGAAAGAGAGAGGAGAGAGAGAAAGAGAAGTCTTCCATTTGATGGTTCACTCTACAAATGGCTGCAACTGCCAGGGCAGGTTCAGGCTGAAGCCAGGCGCTTTATTCACACAGCACCACCCACATGGATGCAGGGGTCCAGGTCCTTGAGCCATCTTTTGCTGCTTTAACAGGTGCATTAGCAGGGAGCTGGATTACATCCAGAGCAGCAGGGACTCAAACCAGTGCCCATATTGGATGCCGGTGCAGTGGCTTTATCTGCTATGCCACGGTGCTGGCCCCTGTAGAGCAGAGAATTTAAAAAGATGATACATATTGGTAAAGATGAAGGAAGACTGTCACTTTAATAGTCTTCCAGTGAGCACTGATATTAGCTTCTCTGAGGACACCTTGACGGTATGTGTCAAAACCTGGAAAGGTTGAGATCTCTTGATTCATCAATTCCACTTCTCAGAATTTATTTAGAATAAATCAAAGATGTGCACAAAAATAGTTTTACAAAGAAATTTTTTGAAGAGTCATTTCTCACAATACAATATTAGATACAACCTCTTATCCAATAATGAGAAGATGGGACACACAATAAAACACAATGCAATTATTTAAAGCATATTTTGGAGCGTCCTCCTGGGTTCAATTCCCAGCTCTGGCTCCTAATTCCAGCTGCAGATGCTGGGAGGCAGCACTGATAGCTCAAGTAGTTGGTTACTAACATCCATGTGGGAGATCTGGATTGAGTTTCTTTTTTTTTTCCAGGTAAAGTTCTTTATTTCAAAGTTGTTAATATCCAAATATTTCATCATCCTAAATACTAATGTGGATAGTAACATCTTCATTTGCATTAATATTGGAAAATGGGAGCCAGCTCTGTGTTGTAGTGGATAAAGCCTCTGCTTGTGATGCTGGCATCCCGTATGTGGTGCTGGTTTGTGTACCAGCTGCATCACTTCAGATCTGGCCCCCTGCTAATGGCCTGGGAAGAGCATCAGAGGATGACACAAGTGTTTTGACCCCTGCATCAACATAGGAGACCTAGATGATTTGACATTGGCTGGGCTTAGCCCAGGCCATTTCAGCCATCTGTGGGATGAACCAACAGATGGAAGATTTCGCTGTCTCTACCTCTGGAACTCTGACTCAAATAATTTTTTATTTAAAAAGGAAAATATTAGATATTTCTTTTTAAATTTTTATATATTTCACTTTCACTTATTTGAAAGGCAGAGAGGGAGCCGGTTAGGGAGAGCGGGAAGAATAGAGGGACCTTGCTTCCAGTGGTTTATGCTCTCAATGCCCACAAAATTGGGGGTTGAGATAGGCTGAAGACAGAAGCCCAGAAAGAGAGGATTAAGTGTCAAAGAGGTCACATAAATGAGACCAAGTGTCTGCTAATAGTAATTGATAGAATTAAAAAGGAGAGAACGATCCAACATGGGAAGCAGGATACACAGCAGACTCATAGAATAACAAATGCCATAAACAACACTCTGGCCTCAGAATCAGCCCTTAAGGCATTCGGATCTGGCTAAAAAGCTCATTAGAGTATCTCAGGCATGGAAAGCCAAGACACTATAGCAACAAAAAAATGACCTAAATGAAAGATCTCTGTGAGTGAGATCCCAGCGGGAAGAATGGGCCATCAAAGAAGGAGGTACCTTTCTCTGAAGGAAGGAGAGAACTTTCAATTTGAATATGGCCTTGTCTAAATAATGTTGGAGTTTGTGGACTCAAGAGGCTTCCATAGCCTTGCATCTCATGAAAAGAGCCTTGGATGATCACTGACATCATAAAAAAGAGTGTTAATTGTTAAATCAACAACAGGAGTCACTGTGCATTTGCTCCCCACGTAGGACCTCTGTCTTTAATTTGTTGTACTATGAGAATTAACGGTAAAAGTAGTCTTCAAACAGTACTTTATACTTTGGGTGTCTTAGTGGGTACAAACTGTTGAAATCTTTACTTAGTGTGGAGTTGATCTTCTGTATATAAAGATAATTAAAAATGAATCTTAATGAAGAATGGGATGGGAGATGGAGTAGGAGGTGGGATGGTTTAGGGGTGGGAGGGGGGTATGGGGGGAGAATAGCTATAATCCAAAAGCTGTGCTTATGAAATTTGTATTCATTAAATAAAATCTTTCTATAAAAAATTTAAAGAAAAACAAAAAAATGTTGCTTAGGACACCTGCATCCTATTTTAGAGTGCCTGGGTTTGAGTTCAGGCTCCACTTCCAATTCCAGCTCCCTCTCCTAATGTGTACCCTGGGAGGTATCAGGTGATGGCTCCAGTACTTGGGTCCTTGTCATTTACATGGGTGACCTGGATTGAGTTTCAGTATCCTGATTTTACAACCCAAATCATCCAAGAGCATTTTGGGAGTAAATCAGCAGATGTGAGCATGTTGTCTCTCCCTCTCCCTCTTCCTCCCTCCCTTCATCTGTTTCAACCCCCTTTTCTCTCTTGTTCTGTCCCTCTGCTTCTGAAAGATTTTCAAAGTGCTGACATCATTTAATTGTGACAAAGTAATGGAAGATATTAATAAGGGAAATGGGATAAGAAGTACAGGAGACCTCTTTGCATTATCGTGTCACAATATTTATTTTGTTAAAACTAGTCTGAAATAAAATATTAAAAAAAGAAGGGGAAGAGCGCCAGAGCTTCCTCTTTCTGCTGCGTGAAGACACAGCAAGAAAGCAGCTATCTACAACCAGGAAGGGAATTCTTATCGAATCCAACCATGCTAGCACCCTGCTCTTGTACTTACAGACCTCAAAACTCTGAGAAATAAATATCTGTTGGTTAAACTGTCATGTCAAATATTTTGCTGCAATAGCCTTAGCAAGCTAAGATCAATGATAGCAACAAAAACTGGAGAGGATTCTTCCTATTTCAAAGTTCCAGCAGTCTCTATTCTGACAGTGTAGGCAAATCATTATGTCTCCAATTGCCAGAAGTTGTTTTCATAATTGTATATGCATTGATCCTAAGAGGAAAGCTTGGGTCAACTGCCATGATAATAAAAATAATGAAAACAGTAGTTACTGTTTATGAAGCATCCCATAGGTGTCTCACACTCTGAGAAGCACTTATATACCTTAACTCATTTAATACTTAGAACAGTATGTCAATGAATCCTCATTTCACTTTATGTCTGAGAAAGGATTGCCTCAATTTGACAGATGTGTAAAGAAAGTACACCTGCATCACTTGGGTGATATGATGTCACCTGATCATTCCAAGATAAAGAAATTTGTTTTCTCTTTGTGTTAACTAATATTTTAGAGGGAAATACTTTGCAATTACGGAAGTACCTTAATTTTCACGTTCTCTCAGTAATTTCAGCATCCATCTGTATTTCTTAACTGCTACAATTATTTTTGTGGTGTTTGCCCAATGGTAATATTCTTTTTGTATCATTACTTTTACATTTATTTAAGATGTATTTTATTTATTTGAAAGAGAGGTACAATTAGGGATAGAGGTAGAAAGGAAGAGTTGAAAGGAAGGAAGAAAGGAAAGAAAGGGAAGAAGGAAAGGAAAAGAAAGGAAATAAAGAGAAAAAGAAAATACAAAAAAGAACCCTTACATTTACTGGTATATTCTCCAAGTGGTCATAATGACCTGGGCCAGGCCAGGCCAAAGCCAGGAGCCTGAACATGCAGGTCACTCTCGTAGTCCCAAGTACTTGAGCCATCTTCCGCTGCTTTCCTAGGTGCATTAGCAGGGAGCTGAATTGGAAGTTGAAAAGTCAGGGTTCAAATTGGTGTACATACATAACAGGAATGCTTTAGGTGGCTTAACTTGCTGTGCTATGACACTGACCTCTGCATGTATTAATTTAAAATCTGTATGGAAGATCTGTCCTTTCCTCAATTATTCAACCATTCACTTTATCAGTATATACTCTGGGATTTTTACTTGTTATGTGAATTATACCCCACACTGTAATAATTTATTTTTTCCTATATGCCACATTGTATAAATAAACTCCAAATGGAACAAATAAATGTAAACAATTAAAATATAAAAATGCTAGAAGGAAATATGGGTGAATTCCTCTTAAAATTTCTTCTAAGGAAACATTTTCCAACTATCATTCAAATTCCTGATGCATAAATAATTAAATACAAGATTGATAGGGGCCGGCACCATGGTTCACTTGGTTAATCCTCCACCTGCAGCACCGGCATCCCATATGGGCACCGGGTTTTAGTCCCGGTTGCTTCTATTCCAGTCCAGCTCTCTGCTGTGGCGTGGGAGGGCAGTGGAGGATGGCCCAAGTGCTTGGGCGCCTGCAACCATGTGGGAGACCGGGAAGAGGCACCTGGCTCCTGGCTTCGGATTGGCATAGCTCCAGCCATAGTGGCCATTTGGGGGGTGAACCAACAGAAGGAAGACCTTTCTCTCTGTCTCTCTCACTGTCTAACTCTATCTGTCAAATAAATAAAAAGAAAAGATTGATAAATAACATGAAACTAAGATCATTTGCACTGATAACCTCATAAAGTGAAAAGACAACTGAAAAATAAGAAAATATGTGCAACATATCATAAAAGACTAATATATAAAGACCTAATATATAAAGAACTGTTGAAATTATGGGGTAAATAACTAAAACCCAGATAGAAATATGGAAAGAAGACAACCAGACAAAAATTCATATACATAAATCCTTATATACATGTATGAATAAAGATGTTCCATAAACATAGAAAACTTTAAAGTCACTCATAATTAGTGAAGTGTAAATTAAAGCATTTTAATAAATATGCCATTTCCTTCATTTATCATGAAAATATAATAATATGACAACATATTCTTTTGGCAAAGCTATGGAAAGGTCCTCTCATCATTACTGATAGGAATGCAACCCAGTGCAGAAAGGGAATTTTTCCTCACATGGAGGTTATATGGTAGTTAAAGAAGAAATGTAGCCGGCGCCACAGCTCACTAGGCTAATCCTCCGCCTAGCGGCGCCGGCACACCGGGTTCTAGTCCCGGTCGGGGCGCCGGATTCTGTCCCGGTTGCCCCCCTTCCAGGCCAGCTCTCTTCTGTGGCCAGGGAGTGCAGTGGAGGATGGCCCAGGTGCTTGGGCCCTGCACCCCATGGGAGACCAGGAAAAGCACCTGGCTCCTGGCTCCTGCCATCGGATCAGCGCGGTGCGCCGGCCGCAGCGCGCCGGCCGCGGCGGCCATTAGAGGGTGAACCAACGGCAAAGGAAGACCTTTCTCTCTGTCTCTCTCTCTCTCACTGTCCACTCTGCTTGTCAAAAAAAAAAAAAAAAAGAAAAGAAAGAAAGAAATGTATTTCCTCTCTGGTGACATTGGGAGAAGGCTGCTTTACGGTGTTCCTGAAGGTCACTAGTAATATCAGTTGTATTACATAAGCTTGTCCAATCAACATTTCTGAATATTTGAAATAGTTGCCCAAATCCACCCTCACACTATTTTTTAAGCTTTAGAGAAATGTAGTCATGATTTGGAAGCCTCAAAATTCCAGGTGTCTCCATTTTTGTTAGTGTTGCTACTTCTGCTACCCTCCTACTACCTACTTGACTCAGGGATATGACTTTTTTTCTAAATGGAAAATGAGCTCTATATGTCATAAATGTCAGACATGAGAAGACCTTAGAGAATATCAAGTTCATCCCTGAATGATTTAGATGAGGTAATGATGCCAGAGCAGGTATGTGACTTCAAGTGTACCATATATTGAACTAAGACTGGAAAAACAGAATCTTGACCAGAATGTTCTACATCTCTTGCAAAGTGCATGCAAAATACCAGACCCCTATTAGGCCCAGGATATGTGAGGACAATAATAACTGATTCTTTCAAAGGGTACAAGGGTTTCCATTTTCATTCCATCAGAGGAATGTGTCTTCTAAGTATCAAAGTTGAGAGAAAGCATACAGTTTATTTTTGTGATCATCAGTAATACTTCTCCTGGGATCCATAAATATCAGCAGTCCATCAATGTCTATAGTTTTAACAACATGGAAAGATATCACTAGACAATGAAATACTACATTTGGGGCCAAAACCATTATCCTTCTTTACTTAGCACTTGACGCTGAGCTTTTATAAGCCTGAACTGCACCAATCTTGGAGCCCCCATATCAAAGAATGCTTTCAGTTTGTGCAATGCACAAAGATATTTAGAGAGGGTGACAATGGGGACTAGAATCCAGCCTATGTTCTGCTAACTAAGCCTGAAGCCCTGGCTTGAGGATGACTATCCCCAAGGAACACTGTTTTCCCAAAGATGCAGGTCACATTTGTCTACCTTGAAGGGACAGCTTTTCTAATTCTGGCTGAGGTGCCATATAGGCTACTGGAGACCCTGGTGAGGATTCAAATGCAAGTCTGTCTGAATATAAAGGCTGTGTTTTTCCATCCTTACTGAAAAGTCTGTATTTTAAAATTTCCACTGAGAAAGCTGTAAGAGGTTTTAGAGATAGCTCATCCAAATCTCACCCACAATTTCAGCCCCCAGTGGTTAAGTGACCTGAATGTGGTTACAGAATACAGATCAAAAGGACTCATTCTAATGGTATCACATATTAAATTTCTAGGAAAGAGGAAATCTGTAATGTCTCAATGTTAGGAAGAGTTAGGGCCCAGTCACACACTATCCAGGAAGA
Organism: Oryctolagus cuniculus; assembly: GCF_964237555.1. Taxonomy (NCBI): domain Eukaryota; kingdom Metazoa; phylum Chordata; class Mammalia; order Lagomorpha; family Leporidae; genus Oryctolagus; species Oryctolagus cuniculus. Next base: position 117,253,952 of record NC_091453.1, on the reverse strand, counting down.
TTCCTTTAAAATTGTCTAAATAAGATCGAAGTCGGCGAACTCAAAAGGCTTCCATAGCCTTGGCAACTCATAACAAGAGCCTAGGAGATTCCTTACGCAATAAACAAGAGTGCCAATTGTTAAATCAACAACAGGAGTCACTGTGTACTTACTCCCCATGTAAGATCTCTGTCCTTAATGTGTTGTTCAATGTGAAGTAATGCTATAACTACTACTCAAACAGTATTTTACACTTTGTGTTTCTGTGTGGGTGCAAACTGTTGAAATCTTTACTTAATATATACTAAATCAATCTTCTGTATATACAGATAATTGAAAATGAATCTTGATGTGAATGGAATGGGAGAGGGAGTGGGAGATGGGAAGGTTGCGGGTGGGAAGGAAGTTATGGGGGGGGGGGGAAGCCATTGTAACCCATAAGCTGTACTTTGGAAATTTATATTTACTAAATAAAAGTTAAAAAAAAATAAAAAAGTCAAAAAAATTAATCTCAGCATTTCTTTATTTGTACAAAATCTCTTTTTAAAATATCTACTCAGTGGCTGGTGCCACGGCTCAATAGGCTTATCCACCACCTGCGGCGCCAGTACTCCAGGTTCTAGTCCCGGTTGTTCCTCTTCCAGTCCAGCTCTCTGCTGTGGCCCGGGAAGGCAGTGGAGAATGGCCCAAGTGTTTGGGCCCTGCACCCGCATGGGAGACCAGGAGGAAGCACCTGGCTCCTTGCTTCAGATCAACGCAGCGCCGGCCATGGCGGCCATTTGAGGAGTGAAACAACAGAAGGAAGACCTTTCTCTCTGTCTCTCTCACTGTCTAACTCTTCCTGTCAAAAAAAAAATATCTACTCAGAAACACTCCAGTTATTTAGTTTATAAGACTTAAAATTTTATTTATTTAATTAAGGTGCAGAGAGACAAAGCAAGTTCCCATCTACTTGTCTACTCTCTACGTGTTTGCAATGGTCAGAGCTAAAGCTAGAAGCAGGGAACTCAATCCATGTCACCCATAAGGGTAGCAGGAATCAAACTGGTTGAACTATTACTGATGCCTCCTAGGATCTTCTGCATTGGCAGGAAATTGGAGCCAGGACTCAAACCCAGGTACTCCAGTATAGGACACAGAAGTTTCAATACCTAGGCCAAATGCCCACCCAAATAAGCCTTCTTTGAATTGAAGGCTCTTGGATATATAGCTTCTCTGGGCACTCCAATCATGAATACGGGACTTTAATATGGCATAGGGGTATGTACATGGTCTGGAGTTGGGTGAGCTTGGTTCTTTTCCTTGTGTTTCCTCACAGAAGCTATATAACTCTGGTCAGGTCATTTAACCTCACTGACAGATGCAACTTTCTTTTTTTCCACTTCGTAGTAAATCAGGGATATTTTCCCATGTCATTATCTTTTTTTTAATTTTTTTATTTGACAGGTAGAGTTATAGACAGTGAGAGAGAGAGACCAAGAGAAAGATCTTCCCTCTGTTGGTTTACTCCTCAAATGGTTGCCACGGCAGGCACTGTGCCGATCCGAAGCCAAAAGCCAGGTGCCTCTCCCTGGTCTCCCATGCGGGTACAGGGACCTAAGCACTTGGGCCATACTCCACTGCCTTCCCAGGCCACAGCAGAGAGCTGGACCGAAAGAGGAGCAACTGGGACTAGAACCCAGTACCCATATGGGATCCTGGCACTGCAGGCAGAGGATTAACCAAGTGAGCCATGGCGCTGGCCCCTGTCATTATCTTTTTACATCATTACTTTAATGTCTGTATCATAGTCATTATATATTTGAACTCTCCAATTTAATCTATCTCCTATTATGGTTAGATGTGTGAGCCATTTCCCAGAACTGTGATGATTTCTATCTTTCTAAAAATATATCATCTTCTTTCAATACAAACTGGGAAAAATTTAAAACATGGTGACTGAAATAAGCCTAACAAGGAAGATTTCATATTGTATGATGTCATTTATATGAACCTTCATAAAAAGCAGGTAGCAGATTATTGGAAACCTAAAGTGTGAAGAGGGTTGGGTTGACTGGGAAGGGCTACAAATAAACTTTTGGGGTGATGGAATTGTTTTATATCTGACCATGGCCACAGTTACTTAGAGGTATGCATTTCTCAAAACTTCTTGAAATGAAATGCTGTAACTCTAATTTTGAATGTAGTTTTCAGATGGAATTTGCATATTCCAGGTATTTATGACAGCACTAAGAAGTTTCTTTAGCTCAAAAATTTCTAAATGTGAAAAATTAATAACAGTATTTACCATGTTCTGGGTCATTTCAAAGGAAATACTTTGGGTTAGGAAATTCTTAGGGTGAGTATGGCCAGCTATCCATCCCATCTATAGGAAAATCCTATGAGGCTCTTGTGAGAAGCATGGTTGTGATCAGTGTAGCCTCCCGATATTCTGGCCTGGACAACTCAACAACAAGTTAAATCTTAGGTCACCAAGTTGGTTGCTAAATGGAATTCTCCCATATTGACCAACTTTCTTCAAGAGAGGGCAATTTCCATTTTGATATAGTTAATAAGGAGTCCTTTGTGGTAATTAAACCCGAGTACCATTTCTCTCTTAGTTTCCACTTGCTACTTTCTCTGTTGGAGATATTAGACATATTGTCAGTATGAAGGAAGAAACTTATTTTCCATCTTGCTGTGAAGGAGAACATAGATTTGATTCATCTTTAAGTGATAGTAGCAGTCAGGGATACGTGTTGAATGGATGATTGTAAAAACTTTAGTCCTCATCTTGCTGCTAAAACTATTATGTAGTCATTTTACTTCTGCAGTCTTGTGGGAGTTTTCTATACTTCCTAGTGGCTAGATAAATAAAATAGAGAAATTCACTGAGAGACCAGTGACAATAAGGAAGATGCCAGCAAGCACACTCAGAGTTAGGCATCAGTGTACAATTTTCTCTCTCACAAATTACTTAAACCTCAAAACTCTGTTTCTGCTAGTTCCTGCTCCTACTTTCTGTGATCGTATTTTAAAATGATGCAGATGGGCAGAGTGGCTGTCTCATTCACCTAACTTGTAAATGATGCGCTTCAGTTCCAGAACCATGGGAAGTTTACATTCCCTGTGTGATGCACATCTTACAATCATATACATATATTAGTGCTTGCAAACCCCTGCAAGCATACTCCTTCTGAATGCTAATGGCAGAGCAGAGCTATTCTGGATAACATCATTTACATTCTGAACCTGGAGCATTTTGGAAAAATGTTAACAAAATTTGGTACATTTTCAATCTGTATGTATCCCCACATTTTTATATATCATGATTTGGAGATCCCAGCTGGAGTCTGTGATAATAACTCCTCTATTATACAGGATAGATACATTCAATTATTCATTCAGAAAATATTTATATGGAACACTTAGTATGTGCCTTTTCACCTATAATAAAAATAAGAATTCTGATTTGCTGACATAAATACCAAGTTAGTCTGTTATAAAAAACAAGGCAATTTGGGAGTTATTAGTGTGTGGATAGTTGAATCCCATGAGCAGATGATATTTACAACAGGAGAGAGTATAAAGAAAAGAGAAAGAGGTTAAAGCAGCAATCTGTGGAACACTAGCATTTTTTAAAAAGATTTATTTATTTACTTAAAAGTCAGAATTACACAGAGAGAAGGGGGTGGCAGAGAGGTCTTCCATCTGCCGGTTCACTCCCCAGTTGGCTGCAATGGCCGGAGCTGTGCCGATTTGAAGCCAGGAGCCAGGAGCTCCTTCTGGGTCTCCCACATGGGTGCAGAAGCCCCAAGGATTTGGGCCTTTTTCTACTGCTTTCCCAGGCCACAGCAGAGAGCTAGATTGGAAGTGGGGCATCCGGGACTTGAACTGCCACCCATACAGGATGAGTTAGGTGGAAAATGGTTATGCTTGTTTTTGGCAACTAAGGAACAAGAGAAAGCCAGAGAGAACAGTGATTGATCATTACCAATCAAAGAAGTATTATTTTTATGTGTAATCATAAAATAGTGGGCTATTTTCATGAGAAAATTTTTTCCTATCTTCCAAGATATTATAGGTTATGAATGAAATCATAGTTTATCTTTTTGTTTTTTTTTGTCATCATTAAGGCTGAGCTCACAAATGAATTATATGTTTTATATATACTTACTTTATAACCAAAATGTTAAATATATATTTTATAGGCAAAAGTTGAATCACAGCTGTTAAGAAAACAAATGGTAACCCAACCATCATCTCAGAAATTTCTAGTGTAATTTCTGGGATTCATTTATTTTCCCATATATATCTTACTGCTGTGCCCAACAACTAATTTCCTAATGGTAGTATTGTTTAAGCGTTTATTTAAAAGTTCAGGGAGGGAAAATTAAAACATACTTGGTAACATTTTTCATACATCATTTGGACCAGTACCTTATCAACTGAGCCATAAGAAGTCATTTTGGTCAGTGTTAAGATTATTCAACTAAGTTAACATAAGTTATTCAATTTTGAACTTCAAAATTTGATTAATTTAAGCCATGTGTGTTCTCTCTATGAAGATGCATATATGGAACTGCAGGATGTACACCTTACATTTTGCTGCTGATCCTGGTTTCAGTAGTTTGAGTGCAGCATTGAGAATATTCCAGGGGGTTATCAGTAGATTTGGAGCAGGGTTTAAGAGAAAGCACTCTAACAGAATGGAAAGGACAGGGCAGAATAAACAATGACACAGGGAGAAGTGAATATTTAAAATAATCAGATCCCTGGCAAAACAGAATACTTACACTTAGTCCTATCAAAACTGTTGCAGTTTTTATGGATGTGACACAACATTCCTATAACTATAGTCAGCATTTCAAATACCTGCACCCCTTATGGGCAGCATTATTCACAATAATTAAGATATAGAATTAAATGAGATGTCCATCCATTGATAAATGAATAAATAAAAAGTAGAGGAGGGTATGGGGATTTATCACAACATTTAGGATACCTATGTTGCATATTGGAGTGTCTATGTTCAATGCCTGACTCTATCTCCTGACTGTAGCTTTCTGCTATTGCAGACCCTGGGAGACAGTGAGTGATGGCTCAAATGATTGGGTCCTTATAACTCATATGGGAGATCTGAATTCATTTCCTGGCTCCCAGCTTTGATCTGGACCAGTCCCAGTAGTTCAGGCATTAGAGGAGTGAACCAGCTAATGAAAGTGTGTGCCCCCACCCATAAACAAAACATTAAGAATGAATATACACACACACACATGCACACACACACCATTGAATGGTAATCAGCCATTAAAATGAAATTTTGTCACTTGCAGCAAAATTGATGGAAATTGAGGATATTACATTAAATAAAATGTCAGACCCAGAAAGAAAAATGCTGCATGTTTTCTTTCAGTTGTGGAAATGGAAAAATTGATCTCTTTGAAAAAAATATTAAAATAGTGGTCATTAGAGAATGAGAAGTGGGGTAGGGAGAGGGGATAGAGAGGGATTAGATAATGGCCACCAAATTACAATTACATAATAAGAATTAGTTTTGAGTTTGTGTGACACAGTAGAGTAACTACAGTCTATAACAATCTGTGATATATTTTAAAATCATTAGAAAAAAAGAGTGTGAAGTCCCCAACACATATTAATTAATGCTTGAGGAGATAGAAATTTTGATTACCTTAATTTGCTCATTATACATTATATACATTTATCACACTGTACCCCATACATATGTACAAATATCATGCATCAATTTGAAAAATGGACCTTTTCTCTCTCTTAGCCATATTACCAGTTCTTTGCTATATTGGGATGAAATCTGCTTGCATGTTAAGTGACCGGGTCACTTAATTCAACACACGACTCCACAGGAACATGTCTATGTAAAAGGCTGGGCTGGGGCCGGCGGTATGGTGCAGTAGTTTGATCCAATGCCTGTGGTGCCAACATCCCATGTGGGCACCGGTTCTACTTCTGGTTGATCCTCTTCAGATCCAGCACTCTACTAAGGCCTGGGAAAGCGGTAGAAGATGGCCCTAGTCCTTGGGCCCCTCCACCCATGTGGGAGACCCAGAAGAAGCTCTTGGCTCCTAGCTTCAGATCTGCCCAGCTCCCACCATTGCTGCCATTTGGGAGTGAATCAGTGGATGGAAGACCTCTCTCTCTGTCGCTCCCTCTCACTGTCTGTAACTCTACCTGTCAAATAAATAAATAAAATCTTTAAAAAGAAAAGCTGGGCTGCTTTTCTTTTATGAAGGTTTTTGGAGTTTTATTCATTTTAAATATTTGTTTCACAGCAACAGCATAAGAATATTAAATATTTGGCTTGAAGAGGTGGCAGGATGAAGTGTGATTCTTTTAAAATATTTCATTTCCATTATTCTTCCACATTGGTCCTTTGTTTTTTTTTTTAAAGATTTATTTTATTTATTTGAAAGTCAGAGGCACATAGAGAGAGAAAGAGAGGGAGAGAGAGAGAGAAAGAGAGAGAGAGAGAATATCTTCCATCCTCTTGTTCATTCCCCAACTGGCTGCAATGGCCGGAGCTGTGTTGATATGAAGCCAGGAGCCAGGAGCCTCCTCCAGGTCTCCCACATGGGTGCAGGGGCCCAAGGACCTGTGTCATCTTCCACTGCTTTCCCAGGCCACAGCAGAGAGCTGTATCAGAAGTAGAGCAACCAGGACTCGAACCGGGCCCCATATGGGATGTCAGCACTGCAGGCAGCGTCTTTACCCGCTACACCACAGCGCCAGCCCCCCGTGTATGTCCTTTGACTATTTGATATGTTTCCTATCAGGTGATAAGAATGTCAGCTGTAATACACTTCTGTTTTTATAATGCATTCAATGGGAAAATTGGTAGCTTCACAGAAATCTACTCTAGAGTTAATTAAGTTGGTATGTCACTGTTTTCACTGTTTTCTTTAAAAAGTTTCCATTATGTGGGAGAATGTGCTCTTCTTTCCTCGTAGGGCAGTGCATGCTCCTGATGATTCAGTGACTCAGTGGACTTGCTAACTCAGTAGATTGTGTGTTCTGCATGGTGAAGCTGGGGTGAGTATAGGGTCATGGCACATGCTTTGAATTCCTAGCTCTGCCATTCATTTGCCATTTCATGTTGGACATGGCTTGTGCCTCATGTTCCTCATGAGTCAGTGAGAGGAATTGTGGTAGATGGTTGTAAACAGTCATGGAGCTAGGTTCTATTGCTCATATATAGGATGATGATGATGATGATGATTATGATAATGAGATTGTGTGTGTGTGTGTGTGTGGAGATTGAGAGAGAGAGAGAGAGAGAATGCCTCATTATTTTTAAGTTTTCAAGCACATAAACAGAAAGACATTGGTGAGTTTCCATGCACATTGGCAAAACATATAGTGGTTTAGGGAATGGGCTCTAGAGCTACCCTATTTGGGTTTGAATCCTATCTCTGGATCTTACAAACTGTGTGGACCTACTGTGTGTTCCTCACTTTGCCTATGCATAAATTTTCTCATCTGTTGAATGAGTTTAATAATAGTGTGAGTTATATGATTCTTAAAAAATAAAATGAGTTATTGTATGTAAAACCTTTAGCTCCAAGAGTTGATTATAAACAGGTTGCTAAATATTTTTTCAAGAAGTTAAGCTGTATGGTATCCATACAGACCACATAATGCCAGCTATCTTTTTCTCTCTCAAGACAGCTTATAGAGAAAAAGAGCCATGTTTAATTTTATAATCAGAGGGATTTTATTCATCAAAAACTCAATAGTCTCTTCTAATAAGATTATTTGAATGCTAATTATTTTACTGAGGAAACTATATTGTAATTTGCTATTTCCTTATTTTCAAGCAACAATAATTTAGGTAATAATTAGCCCATTTCTTTAAGACCAGCCTTTGGTAAATTTTGAACCACTTTGAGCAGTCACTAATGTTTGTAGATAACCATCTTCCCAGGGTTTAGGAGTTACAAAGTTCCTTTCTGATTATTTGGCCAGAGGCTGCTTTCTCCTTCTTCCCTGGACTCTCTGAAGGGAAACACACATAGGGTTCAGCAGATTGATGCAGGTTCTGCTTGAAATTACAGCTTGTCCAGAGTAACCTGGGGGAATAACCCGAAAGAACTTTCAAGCTCTTCTAGCCTGTTTGGCTAACAATATTACTTATATTCTAAATTGTACTCAAAAAGAAACTGGCAGGGGATTTGAAATACGGTACCCTTTTATTTTGATGTCTGTGATTAACCAGAATGAGTGGGGACATGTCTTAAGAAACTCCATCCTGTTTACCAGAAACACTAGGTAGGCAGAAACAAGTCAGAAAGCCAGACTGAGAGACAGTAGACATAGACTGAGAGTAGAGACATCCCTGCCACTACTCACTGCCCCTCCTCTCTTGGAGTATCTATAAAACTGTGATTCTATGAATTTCACTTGCGTGGCTTGTTAAAAATGAAACAAAATACTGGGACATCAGTTTCTATCTGTGAATGATTGAAACATTGATTTTCTTTCCACAATGTGTTTGTTGTCACCTGGAAACATCTTTAACTTTCTTTTCCACATAGGCCTAATGACAAATGCTAATGTCTTCCTTCTTCACAGGGGTTTTATTAAAACAAATGTGCTTAAAGTAGGGGTGCCCCATTTGCCCTTTCTGGGAAAAAGTTACTATCTAACTGAAAGGTATTAGTGTGATGCCATTAGTGTTTCCTCAAACTGCGTTTATCTTATTAATGCTATAGATAAGTTTTGTGGCTGGGAAACATCTGCCATCATGCTCTCATTTTAATGCAAACTAATGACAGTGTTGCTTCATTGCTTTTAAAGAAAAAAGTAAATGTTAAAAACTCACATAATCAACTGACATGGAAGCTCAGTACATTATATTTTTGCCTTTTGTATGCTTAAAAATAAAAAAAAAAAACAATAAAAATATACAAAGCCCTGAGTTCCCTTCCAGTTCTGGTCTTCCTAAGTCACTAGTCAAGGCTTGTCATTTTTAAAAACTGTGCTGTGAACACTTAGGATGGAATCTAGCCTCTCAACAAATGTTTAAGTGCACAATACTATCATGATATAACAATAGGTACCACCCTGTGGAGCAGAGCTCCACTAATTATTCATTTTTCAGAATCGAAACTACACACCAGCTGAAAGGCAACTCCCCATTTCCCATTCCCCCTGCCTCTGGTGAGCACCATTCTACCCTCTGTTTTTATGTGTTTGATGATTTTTTTATATATCTTGTTAAGTTGTATCACATAGCATATGTTATTCTGTGACTGGTTTGTTTCATTTAGCATAAAGTCCTCAAGGTTCATCCATATTGTAGCATACAACAGGATCTCTATCTTTTCAAATGCTGAGTAATAGCTCTCTATGCATATGAATATATAATATTTTAATCAGTTCATGTACTGATAGACATTTAGGTTGTTTCCATATCCAAATGTCATTGTTGTGCAAAAATCTCTTTTGAGATCCTGATTTTAATTCTTTTGTATACACACACACACACACACACACACACCTGGGAGTGGTATTTCTAGATCATATGGTAGATCTATTTTTAGTTTTTTTTGAGGAACATCCATATTGTTTTCTATAGCAGCTGCACCATTTTACTCCCCTGCTGATAACGTACCTGGTTTCCAATTTGTTCACATTCCTCAACAACACTTTATCTTTGCTTTTTTTTTATACTAGCTATCCCAAAATGTGTAATGTGATATCTCATTGTTTCTGGTTTGCATTTCTCAGAAATAATCATATATATATATATATGTATATATATATATATATGCTAAGAATACACAATGGTGAAAGGATACTGTCTTCAAAAAATGCTAGGAACACTGAATAGCCATATGCAAAATAATGAAATTGGATCCTCATCTTATACCACACACAAAAACTCAAGATTGTTTAAAAATTTAAGTATAAGATCTGAAACTGTAAAATTCCTAGAAGAAAACTGAAAGAAGGATCCTTGGATTCGTGGCATTTTTTTTTTTTTGACAGGCAGAGTTAGATAGTGAGAGAGAGACAGAGAGAAAGATCTTCCTTTTTCCCTTGGTTCACCCCCAAGTGGCTGCTGCCACTGGTGCAGTGCGGCCGGCGTGCTGCGCTAATCCGAAGGCAGGAGCCAGGTTCCTCCTCCTGGTCTCCCATGCGGGTTCAGGGCCCAAGGTCCTGGACCATCCTCCACTGCACTCCTGGGCCACAGCAGAGAGCTGGACTGGAAGAGGAGCAACTGGGACAGAATCCGGCGCCCCAACCGGGACTAGAACCCAGGGTGCCAGCGCTCTAGGCGGAGGATTAGCCTAGTGAGCCAGGGTGCTGGCCCCTTGGCATTGTTCTTGGCAATGTTTTTTGGATATGACCCCAAAACAAAGGCAACAAAAGCAAAATTAAACAAGTGAGACTATGTCAAACTAAAACTGCTTCTGCATGGCAGAGGAAACAACAGAGTTGTCCATGGAATGCAGGAAGATACTTTAAAATCATATATCTGACAAGAAGTTCATATCCAAAATACATAGGGAATTGAGTCATTATTTTTCCACTCTGGGTTATACTGATTTCTGCTCAAGTGTTGGATCATATATATATATTTTTTCTTTTTATCAGTCTGTGAAGGCATGGATTCTAACACATTTATCTGAAATGATTCTTTCCTCAGCCTTCCTTGTTTAACTTTCTAAATGGCTTCTTGAGTTTCCATGCAGGAACCCCTTACTGAAATGCAGAAGCCATTTCCCCTGTTAATAATTTGTTCCTCATTCAAAAGCAGTCTGAGTCCGAATTTTGTGTTCTTTGCTTTTTCTTAGTGTAGCAATATCCTTACTATGTGGACAGGCTGGACAAGATTATGACAAAATCCATAGAGGAATGGCTGAAGATATTTGTATGTTAGAAGAAATGCTGGGAGGTTTGAAATCAGAGAATAACAGGCCAGCGCTGCGGCTCACTAGGCTAATCCTCTGCCTTGCGGCGCCGGCACACCGGGTTCTAGTCCCGGTCAGGCGCCGGATTCTGTCCTGGTTGCCCCTCTTCCAGGCCAGCTCTCTGCTGTGGCCAGGGAGTACAGTGGAGGATGGCCCAAGTGCTTGGGCCCTGCACCCGCATGGGAGACCAGGAGAAGCACCTGGCTCCTGCCTTCGGATCAGTGCTGTGCGCTGGCTGCGGCGGCCATTAGAGGGTGAACCAATGGCAAAGGAAGACCTTTCTGTCTCTCTCTCTCTCTCACTGTCCACTCTGTCAAAAAAAAAAAGAAAAAAAAAGAAATCAGAGAATAAGGAAATGTACTGACTTCCCATACATCTCCCAGCCCATACTATGTTCCAAGTACAACTACAGCCCTTAGTTCAAATCAGATCCCTGAATCCTGGCAATAACCCACAACTCAGGTATTTTTCTTTTTTTAAAAATTTATTTATTTATTTGAAAGGCAGAGTTACAGAGAGACAGAGGCAGAGAGAGAGAGAGAGAGAAAGAGAGAGAGATATATCTTTTATCCACTGGTTCATTCCCCAAGTGGCCGCTATAGCCGGAGCTGTGCCAATCCAAAGCCAGCAGCCAGGAGCTTCTTCTGGATCCCCCATATGGGTTCAGGGGCCTAAGCACTTGGGCCATCTTCTACTGTTTTCCCAGGCCATAGCAGAGAGCTGGATCAGAAGTAGAGTAGCTGGGGCTGTAACCAGTGCCCATATGGGATGCCGACACTGCAGGTGGCGGCTATACCCACCACACCACAGCACTGGCCCCAGGTATTTTTTCCAAATGTGTCCATACTTTATTTCTGGTCATTCCTGCCTTCCTGACCCTAAGGACTTTCGCCCAACCTACATTAAACCTCTGCTTGAAAGAACAACTTCACCTGAGACATTTCTACCAAATTAATCAAGACTTCCACTGCCATGCTCTCCCAAGTGCCAATACCCAAACTGTATTGATCACACCCTTTCTGACTCTACTTCGAAGCCCTGAAAAACTGCTCAGCTCTGATCAGATGACTAGTCTGATCCTTGATCTTCACCAGCTACCCACTGGTGACTAATTTTGGAAGGTAGAAATAAGCAGTGAGAAAAAGGATATAGATATTGATTATGAGAAGAGTTTTATAGTATGGTCCCTGTTCCTAGAAATAATGCCCTGTGCTTGTGGATAGATATTACAAATGAGTTGAATGTGATATGCTGCTCCCAAATTTTTACCACTATATGGACTGTAGTCCAAGTGCACCATTGTAGTATATAACCTGAACCTGTAGGGAGGGACTGATAAAATATTCTCTGATCCTGTGTGGGTGAATGATAGTGTAAATAATGGGGTCTGTGGGCCCTTTAACGAAATATGTCCTACCCATTCTCACATATCCCCCCTCACTCTTGGGTATTAGGATATTGACATATACTTGCATATAGTAGTAGCTCAACCTGGGATCATTTATACAGGAAATTCTTGTGTTCTTTCATATGGCATCTGTCATTCCTGATTCTCATTTTTCACGACAAACAACCCTCTTCTTTGGTGCTCACATATACATTGCTCTTACAACTTTGGTTCTCTGGGTGGTCCATGTTTTTTTATATCCTCTCTCCAATTAACCCTGCCATGTTTCTTCCTGGAATGCCCTTTCCTTCTAACTCTTGCTCAAACTTCCTGTCTTACCAAGCTTCCACATTTTTCTTGGTGACTGTAGAAATCCCCCAGGTATTCCTTTTCTGTGTGTTCACATGACAGCAATCTTAAGGCCTCATTACTATAAGAATGAAATCAACAAAACTTGACAGTTTTTAGCTGACCTCATCCCATAGTGAACTGTGAGCTCACAGAGGGCAGAGGCTGTGTTGTTTTCATCTTTTCTGTTCTCTAGTGCTTAACCCATAAGCTGGCACATATTATTAGGCTTTCAATGTCTGTTTTCTGGATGTGTGCTTGGAAACCTTTTTTTCTATTTATCTTGTCTGCTCCATGTGACCCTTTTGGTCACCTTTTCCATTGTTTTGTGTATAAACTGAATATATAGATCAAGAAGTCACCAAAATTAATGGGCATTGACAAGCCAACCCTATTTATTTCTACCATCCAGGAAATGGTGTGGGTCTCTCTTAAACTTGAATTCTCTTATGCATTTCCATTAATGTGAAAAAAGTACTTCTGGAAGCATCAGTAGTGCTGACTAGCCTGGAGATTATTAGCATTTATCAACAAGCTGTTTCATGAGAAGAGTGTTAGTAATTGTTTTGAATTTTGTAGCTAATTGCAGGAACAAAGTAACAACTAATGCAAAATTTGATTTTTAAGATAAAATATTCTTTTTCTAATCAAGTCCACATGGTAAAGACAGCATGAAATTATTACTCTTCACTATTTGTGAGTCAAGAGAGAGATGAAGTGGCTGATTCTTTGATTCCTAGCTAAAGATTTGAAAGCTAATACATTATGTGTTTCAAGGAAATTTGCAGAAGGTAGGGGTACAAATGCTGAAGACATCAAATCAGGCGAGTTTTGGCTCAGGAATTAAAAGGAATAGGAAAAGGTGCTTCTGAGCATTAGAAAAGCTCAGAATGGGGCCGGCGCTGTGGCTCACTTGGTTAATCCTCCACCTGCGGCACCAGGATCCCATATGGGCACCAGGTTCTAGTCCTGGTTGCTCCTCTTCCAGTCCACCTCTCTGCTGTGGCCCGGGAGGGCAGTGGAGGATGGCCTAAGTGCTTGGGCCCTGAACCTGCGTGGGAGACCAGGAGGAGGCACCTGGCTCCTGGCTTCTGATTGGCGCAGCGCGCCAGCCGTACTGGCCATGGCGGGGGGGGGGGGTGGTAAACCAACGGAAGAAAGACCTTTCTCTCTGTCGCTCTCCCTCACTGTCTAAATCTATCGGTCAAATAAATTAAAAAAAAAAAAAAGAGTAGATCAGAAGTGACGGTGCTGTGGCACAGCATGTTAAAGCCAGTACAGGCATAAAAAAAAAAAAAAAAAAAAAAAACAACTCAGAATGATAGACGTGGAAAGGCTTTTAAAAGTATTTAGTATGTAAAAGTATGTGGCACAGTAGGTTAATCCTCCACCTGTGGCGCCGGCATCCCATATGGGCGCCGGTTCTAGTCCCAGCTGCTCCTCTCCCCATCCAACTCTCTGCTATGGCAGTAGAAGATGGCCCAAGTCCTTGGGCCCCTGCACCTGTGTGGGAGACTGGAAGAAGCTCCTGGCTGCTGGCTTCGGATCGGCACAGCTCTGGCCATTGTGGCCATTTGGAGAGTGAACCAGCGGACGGAAGACCTTTCTTTCTATCTCTCCCTCTCAATGTCTGTAACTCATCTCTCTCAAATAAATACATTAAATCTTTAAAAAAAAGATGGCCTTGTCTAAATATGTTCAGAGTCGGTGAACTCAGGGGGCTTCCATAGCCTTGGCAGCTCATGACAAGAGCCTAGGGTGATTACTGATGCCATAAACAAGAGTGTCAATTTGTTAAGTCAACAACAGGAGTCACTGTGCACTTACTCCTCATGTAGGATCTTTGTCCTTAGTGTGCTGTACATTGTGATTTAATGCTATAACTAGTACTCAAACAGTATTTTTCACTTTATGTTTCTGTGTGGGAGCAAACTGTTGAAATCTTTACTTAATGTATGCTAAACTGATCTGTATATAAAGAGAATCAAAAATGAATCTTGATGTGAATGGAAGGGGAGAGGGAGTGGGAAAGGGGAGGGTAGCGGGTGGGAGGGACGTTATGGGGGGAAGCTATTGTAATCCATAAGCTGTACTTTGGAAATTTATATTCATTAAATAAAAGTTAAAAAAAAAGAAAATGGTTATAAGAGAAGGTACCAAAAAAAAAAAAGTCCCAAAGAGCATGTTAAAATGTTCAGGCAGCTACTTAATTTTTAAACTTGTAATTATTTATAATGTACTTTTTATAGGTTTACGAATAAAATGATTTGGCATCAAAAAAATATGTAGTTCAATGGGCCTCAGGGTTGTTTTTTTTTTTTTTTGCTTATATTCCCTTAATGGACAAAGGTATTAAGAAAAACTACATGTATACACACAAATACACACATTTGTATGTAGTTTAAATGATAGTATGTAAATATATACACATAATATATATAATGAGATATAATTTTTTTAAACTTTTATTTAGTAAATATAAATTTCCAAAGTACAGTTTATGGATTACAATGACATTTCCCTCCCATAACTTCCCTCCCACCCGCACCCCTACCATCTCCCGCTCCGTCTCCCATTCCATTCACATCAAGATTCATTTTCAATTATCTTTATATACAGAAGATCAATTTAGCATATATTAAGTAAAGATTTCATCAGTTTGCACCCACACAGAACATAAAGTGTAAAATACTGTTTCAGTACTAGTTATAGCATTAATTCATATTGGATAACACATTAAGGACAGAGATCCTACATGAGGAGTAAGTACACAGTTACTCCTGTGGTTGACTTAACAATTTGACACTCTTGTTTATGGCATCAGTAATCTCCCTAGGCTGTAGTCATGAGTTTCCAAGGCTATGGAAGCCTTTTGAGTTCTCTGACTCTTATCTTATTTAGACAAGGTCATAGTCAAAGTGGAAGTTCTCTCCTCCCTTCAGAGAAAGGTACCTCCTTCTTTGATGACCTGTTCTTTCCACTGGGATCTCACTCGTGGAGATCTTTCATTTAGGTTTGTTTGTTTTGTTTTTTTTTTTTTTTTTGCCAGAGTGTCTTGGCTTTCCATGCCTGAAATACTCTCATGGGCTTTTCAGCTGGATCCGAGTGCCTTAAGGGCTGATTCTGAGGCCAGAGTGCTGTTTAGGACATCTGCCCTTCTATGAGTCTGCTGTGTATCCTGCTTCCCATGTTGGATAATTCTCTCCCTTTTTTATTCTATGAGTTAGTATTAGCAGACACTAGTCTTGTTTGTGTGATCCCTTTGACTCTTAGTCCTATCAGTGTGATCAGTTGTGAACTGAAATTGATCACTTGGACTAGTGAGATGGCATTGCTACATGCAACCTTGATCGATTGTATTGGAGTCCCCTGGCACATTTCTAACTCCACCACTTGGGGCAAGTCTGAGTGAGCATGACCCAAATTGTACATCTTTTCCCTCTCTTATTCCAGCTCTTATATTTAACAGGTATCACTTTTAAGTTAACTTTAAACACCTAAGAATAATTGTGTGTCAATTAAAGAGTTCAACCAATAGTATTAACTAGAACAAAAAAATACTAAAAGGGATAAAGTATTTCAACATATTGTGTATTTAGTATATACTCTAAAAATATTTTCATCACAACTTTGGCATTGCTCATTTAATTCATTCAGTTTATAGAAAATGTCCACCATATATCCTTAATAGTGAGTCTAGTCTTCATTGCCAAACCATTCAGCCAACTCAGATCGGTTTTCTGCTTGAAAGAGTCTGGTTTATTATACCCCCCTGAGACAGACATCTCACAATGAAATTATAACATGAAGGTAGGTAGATATGACCTGGATCCTTCCTTGGTTTGTCACCTGGATGAAATATAAGTATTACCTCATCAATATTTCTTACCCAGACACTCTGCTTTGCCTGCCAGGGACTCTCATTCAGAAGCTTCTATGTTCTTGATTCCTGCCTTTGTTGTTTGGTACCCCAGATGGTTTATTCCCTGGAACGATGCTCTTTTCTAACATTCAGATTATTGTAAAAAGGTCTTTCTTTTGGCAAATAGGAAAAGAGACATGTTGGAAATGGAGATGAGAGAGTAGACTCTACAAATAATTATGCACATATCCCAGGCTACTCACCTGTGGAAAGCCAGGGATCCAAATTTGAAAATCTCTTGTCTGTTCCTCCCTCATTTTACTGATGGACAACTAAGACATAGAAAAAAGAGTAGATTCACCCAAGATAGTGATGCTTGTTAACCAGTGGCTGAGCCAGGTGTAGACTATAGGTATTTTGATTTCTCAACGGATGTGTTCCCCATGATACCTCATTATTTGCCCTGTATTTAAGTAACAGTATTCTATTTAGTTAGTCACAATGGGACTTTCTCACAGAAGAGGTCTGACCTTGATATCAATTCACAGTGAGGTGTGTGCACACAAAGAAGATGAGGATGGTACTTGTTTGTTTCTATCTGTACTGACATTACTTTGCAATTTAATTGGGTAAGTTGACTACTTAACAAGCTTTCATTCAAAAACCTGTAACTTAAGCATGTTCTATATTAGTGAAAAAGACACTTTATGGGACTGAAACCTCTTTGTAATTATCAATTTATTTGAACAGCTCACTGTTTACCTCATTTTGTAAGTGCACTGGATTTAATTGTAAGGTTTCAAAGTGCCTAAACACTGACTTTTATTTCTTTATGTCAAAATCTTCTAAAAATTTCAGTAGTCTAGCACACAAAGGGCTCCAGAGTCAAACTTCCTTGATTCAAATGTTGGTCTGTCACTGTTAGGAAACTGGCGCAGTTTTAGCCAGGTTGACACATGGCCCAGCTACCTGAGCCAGGCTCCACCCCCATCCTAATGGGATTCACTGCTCCTGCTTCCCTGCCTGCCCTCAGGAAAAGTTTTAAAGGGGCCTGTTCCTGAACACATGCTCTCTTGGCTCTCCTCTCCTGCCCTCTTGGCTCTCTTGGCCCTTCTCTCCTGCACTCTCTTGGTTCTCTCTCTAGCCTCCTTTGGTCTCTTGGTTCCTCTCTCTTGGCTCCTTTCCTCCTCTCGTCTCTCTTCTCTCTCCTCTGTCTCTCTCTCTTAGAGTCTCCTTCTCTCTTTCCTTTCGCCCTTCCTTCACTCCGGTCTGTTGGGTGTTCCCCAATAAACCATTTCCCTTATTCCAGCGTTCGGTGTGTTTTGCGACAGCTAACATTAATATATAACAGTCACCTCCTAGCAATATGAATTTGGACATAGTGCTAATCTTTAATACCATAGTTGGCCCTTCTGTAAAGTGAATTGTGATGATTGAATATGAAAGTGAAGGGCTTAGAAGGACTTTGTGTAATCATAGGTACTCAATAAATGTTATCTACTGTTACCATCAACATTGGTTGAAACCTTAATCTAACTTCAAGAGCCCAGGTGGCTAGCCTATTAAGACTAAACCAGTCAAAAAGTACATCAAGGAAGGAGGTACTTTTCTCTGAAGGGAGAACTTCCAGTTTGACTATGGCCTTGTCTAAATAAGGTTGGAGTCCATGAACTCAGGAGGCTTCCATAGCCTTGGTAGCTCATGACAAGAGCCTTGGATGATTACTGACGTCATAAATAAGAATATCAATTGTTAAATCAACAACAGGAGTCACTGTGAACTTGCTCCCCATGTAGAATCTCAGTCCTTAATGTGTTTTACTATGAGAATTAACCGTAAAACTAGTCCCCAAACAGTACTTTATACATTGGGTGTCTGTGTGGGTGCAAACTGTTGAAATCTTTACTTAGTATGGAGTTGATCTTCTGTATATAAAGATAATTAAAAATGAATCTTAATGAAGAATAGGATGGGAGAGGGAGTAGGAGATGGAATGGTTTGTGGGTGTTAGGGTGGTTATGGGGGGAAGAACCGCTATAATCCAAAAGTTGAACTTTTTAAATTTATTAAACAAAAGTTTTCTATTAAAAAAAGTGTATCACAGTGACATGGAGGAAAGCTCTGAGGGGAGAGAGGGGACCAGAGGGAGAACAGGGCTGGGCAGTATTATGGAAGATTCATCAAGCCACATCTGGAAAAAAAATGGTTTTGTGAAAATGCTGTCCAGTAGCACTTTCTAAATTATAGAAATAGTCTACATGTATACAATCTGATATAGTAAACAGTAGTTACATGTGACTCATGAACACTTGAAATGTGGCTAATCCAAATGAAAAACTGAATTTTTCATTTATTCACTGTTCATTTACAGTTAAATTTATAAGTATGTATGGCTTGTGGCTAACATGTTAGCCAGCACATGTTCAAGTTTTGTTTTTCTATGTTACAATAATTTTTGAGTAGTAAGCAAGCTTACATATATCATCACAAGAGTGAAGATAAGACTGGCTCAGAAACAGTGAATTCTATGTGGTTGGTCATGGTGACTTGGAATTAGGGGTGATTTTCAAATGGAACCTCATATGTTCCAGCCTTATCCATTCTTTTTTTACCCCCTTCATCTTTCCTTCTAGTTCTGCTCCTCTTTTCCACCTTCCATCTGTATTCTCCACCTTCATTCTTCCTTGGTTCCTTTCAGCCAGATCCTTCATGCAAATATATGTTGAGACCTGTGCACATATAGGTATGTTCTTATCAGTAAGATCAGTAAACTATCCATGAAGAAGTGTATTGAGACAGCTCTGTTGCTAAGGCTTATTTCCTTAGGAAAGAGAGGTGATTATATGGATATTGCAAGCTGTGGCAAAGAAGAAGCTGCCTCCTTCTCACACGATTATCATACAGATGTTCATTCTCTCTCAATTTACTATTGATTTCATTAATCTGTTAAGTAAGAGATCTTGGGAAAAGTCATTTAAGTTTTTGTGGACTGTCAGCAAATCTCCCCCAATTTTACTGGAGCTAGGTAGAGACGGCATTTCAGTACATCCCCCATCTAATAACATGCTGTATTTGCAAGCTTAACTAATAATTTAAGGGAAAGAGAAACACTGAAAGTACATAAAAAATTAATTCCATGAAACATATCTGGAAAGTAAAGAAGTAACTGTGTGGTTCACTTTAGAGAGAACCACTCATATTGCTATCCAGGTAGTATTTGGGGCCAAGGTTCATCATGTGAACAAAGTTATGTACCTTCTAAAACAACTTCATTCTGCATTTCTAACATTTAGGTTAAAGCAACTCAGTGTTAGTATTTTGAATATTCTAAATGTGCACTGAGTCATACTTAATATTTTAAATGACTTGAACACTTGCTATTATGAAAGAAGCTATTTTATAGAGCACCATAAAACCTCTTCTTCTTTGTGGAATCCATCCATATTAAAATTATAATTTCAGCAGATTTCTGTAGAGAAAATGGTGACTCTGACCTTTTATTCCATTTGACCATGGATACGAGGACTATAATTTCAACAGTCAAATCCCAAATGTGTTATTGTGTGTGTTTTCTTTGCAGGACGTTATTGGGGGGGGGGGGAAGCCATTGTAATCCATAAGCTGTACTTTGGAAATTTATATTCATTAAATAAAAGTTAAAAAAATGTCATTCTATCTATCTGGTAATAACTCACCATAATCTATTTTCAGTTGCCCCCTTTTTTCCAACAAATTCTCTAAACTATTTTTTTATTTTATTTAAAATAGAGTAACTGTTGAAAGCTCCCACACATCTTGCTGAGCAAGGTAGGTTATTAAAATTATTCACTCAGAATGTGATAGAAAAGTGGGCATTGCTTTGGGGTCGTTTCCAGGGGTCAGGAGCTTTTCTGAGTCTTGAGCATATAATACAGGTAATACAGTGTCAGAAGACAGGCATGAAACATTTGTTAGTGAATGCTCATGAATACAAACCAAGATTTAAAACATATCTTCATATTGCAAGATAATGAGAAGTATCCAATAGATAGTGGCTCAAAATTTAATATGGAAGGTTCCAGACAACTCCTGCAAGCTTCATTTCCTACATACATCAAACTGCCACCTTCCCAGTATACTCTCCACACAGTTGCTGCCTTAACTACCCAGATATAACATAATGGCCTTGACTTATATTGTTTTAAAACTTGCTGTAGTTCCTTATGCTTACCAGATGTAGTTTTTTTCGAGTTTAAATGTTAAAATCCTTGGCAATTTTGATCTTTCCTTCATTGTCAATCTCTCTTCTATTATGTTCTTTGGAGCCCCATTGAAGTGTTTTCAGCTTTCTTGCTAACACTCATGCTTTTATGCCATCTCTAATTGCTTATAATATTCTTCCCCCAGGGCCTTTTCCTTTGGGTCTATATGCCAAAGAATTATCTATTATTCAAATCACAGTTCAAATCCTACCTCCTCTAAGGAGTCTTCCCAGAGTCCACAGTTATACCAAAACCTTTATTCTGTACTGTGTTTTAATGCTGTGGTGTAGAAGAGCTTTAAGCATCTAGATTTAGTATTTATAATTTCTCAAGTGTAGTACTTAAAATCATTTTATTCATTGTCATATTTGAAAATAAATTTTGATTACACCAAAAAGTATGGATAATGGGCAAGAATTGAGGAGAACTTGAAGGCTCTATGAAAACACAAGTTGCAAAAAGACACTTTAGAAGTCATCTGTTAACTCCCAAATGTACTTTTTATTCATTAGCAAATACCGTGGTGCTTGGTGCTTTGTATGGACAGAAAATTCTCCTGAAGTTACTTTAGGTTTTACTGGTAGCACTCTTGAACTAGAAACATCATGGGATGCTGTGGATCAAAGACATTTCAGGAAGTCTGTTTTTAGGAGCTTTCTATAGCCCACCAGGCCCCCAAACAGAGTGGCACATTGTTCTTCATCCCATTCAGTGTCATTGTAGAGAACAATATGGCTGAATTGATGTAGCATAGTCTATGGGACCAAAGAGCACATAAATCCCAGCTGTGCCTCTTACTAACTGCCTGACTCACTGTAAAATGGGCCTTGATGCCTGCCCTCCTTCTCTCCCTCCACTCAATTATTTTTAAAAATATCTATTGATTTCCAACCATGCACCAGACACTGTTCCAGGCACTGTAGATACAATAGCAAATAAAAGAGACACTGTCCATACACCCATGAAAGTTAAAATTTAAGAGATTTTGTCTACCTTCTGGTTAGTAAACCTGCTGTGAAGATTGTTACTGGTGGATGTAAAGTGTTCAAAACGCATCTGGTGGTAACAAAATGTGAATTTCCTTTTCTTCTCTCCACTTTGGCATTATGGTGTTATTTATACATGATATGGAAATGCAATATAGCCCCATACATATACATATATAGGTATGTGTGTGAGCACACAAGAGTCATATCACTCACACTTATTATTTTAGTATAAGATTATTGCCCTTTTCACATACAGCCCTAATGGCAGGTCAATCAGTCAGTTGAGACCAGGCTTAATTGATTTGCTTTGAGTGACTTTCCTGCCAAAAAACAGGATGGATATATGGGTAGTCATTGAATCATGTGGCTGTAGGGTTTCTATTGGTATTAGAATTTCAAATTTAGTTTCCTGCTTCTGGTTATACACAGGAAGCAATGACAAGTTATCAGATCTCTAAATTGTTGCAGTGACATACTAATTTAAAAGGCACCCCTAATATGTTGCATTGGGGTTCAGAAATCAGTATTCTTGTAAGAAAATAACATTACATAATGAAAAATGTGCCAAGCTATTTCATGAAAAATTTCATAAACATGACATCCCATAAGCTCATTTTTATTTTTCAGACATTAAGCAATTTATATTATAATTGTGTGTCCTATTTTGTCTTCCTTCACAAGCTGCTAAGATCTTTATAAGTGATACCACAAGAGAAGTCAGAAATACAAAAGTCAGCCTACTGTTTCATCTTGTCGTTTACTTCCAAAATCTGTCTGGTCACAAAGTTCTCTTGCATTTGCCTCTTAAATATATCTCTACCTCCACTGTCACTGCCTTAGTTCATGTTCTCATTATCTCAGCCACAGTTTACAGCAATAACCTAACAGGACTCCTTACCTCCAGTAAATCCTTCCCCATTTTGGAACATAGTTGACCTTGTCACTTTCATTTTCAGTGGCTCCATTTTCTAATCTGAATGAAGCCCAGCTCCTTAGCATGATATGCATAGTTCTGTATGTTCCCTCTCCATCCAGTTTCAATGCTGGTCATTCCTGGTTTATTTTTCTAGTAGTCTAAGATACTTAGCTCTTAAGAATATAGCATATTCTATGGATATTTATGTGTCAGGCACCTGTCTAGTCCCTGGACAGTATGACAAAAGACCCTTTCTTCTGGGGATTTACATTCTAGGGGGAGAAACAAACACAAAGCACATTCATTATTTCTACAATTTTTATGACTTTCCATATGCTGTTACCTCTTCTTGAAGTAATTTCCTTACTCTCTATTCATCTAGTAATTGTCTACTCCTGTTTCAGGAATCAGCTTCTAAGTATTACATCTAAGGGGAGATTTCAGCCTGCTTTCTTTTTTCCTTTTTCCTTTGCGCATTTTCATAGTTTCAATATGGCATCTGCTTTGCTGTTTCTCATTATTTGCATGTCACACCTAGCGCCCATGACATTCTCTATTTAATGGAACAGTATCATTTTTTCATTACCTTCACAGTACCCAGTACTGGGCCTGCATTGAAGACTCATAAAAGGTATTTGAATCCATAAAATAATGGAAGGAGGAAAGTAAGGGAGGAATTAAGGGGGGGGGGGACAGAAAAGAAGAAAAAGGGATCAGAGAGAGGAATTGAGGAAGGAAGAAAAAAAGGAAGGAAGTAGAAAAAAATAGAAAAGGAAAAAAGAAAGGGAGGTAATCATGGAGGGAGGGAAAAAGGAAAGAAAAGAGAAAGTCAATTTAGTCCCACTTCTTGACTTTGGAAAAGCTAGCTTTTTATCATGACCCAGTGGGACTGGATAATCAAGAAAATGTCACTAAATTTTATAACTGATAATTTCCTTAAAGATTATGGAAGCAATGAGTATTTCCCCTTGTGATTTGTTTTATTCATCATTATGTCTACAGATGAATATTAAAGAAATTAAATTAACTCTCCTTCACAAATAGGTGAATTAATCTTTGTTCTCATATCCTTTTGCTATGTAAAAATTGTCTGAGCTTTCAATAAGTATATATTTTATTTAAATCATTTGTTTTTCTGAGAGGTGACAAAATGAAATGGAAAGAATGGAGTCAGAAGAATTAACATCTAGTTTGCGTTCTGTCACTTAGCAGCTAACTTCCTTTCCTCATCTGGGAAAGAAAGGAAACAGACCAACTGCACTTTGCACTGCCTCCAGTTTTAGTAGTGTCATTTTGGTTTCCTCCTTCCAGGCAATTTAATACATATATTAATTGAATGCTGATTAGTTATAGACTGCCTTAGTTTTTATTTCATTTCCTCCAAAATATATAACTTTGTATTTTCCAGTAATTTTAAATATTTATTTTTTATTTATTTTTTAACTTTTATTTAATAACTATAAATTTCAAAAGTACAACTTTTGGATTATAGTGGCTTTTCTCCCCCATAACCTCACTCGCATCTGCAACCATCCCATCTCCCACTCCCTCTCCCAACCCATTCACATCAAGATTCATTTTTTTTTGACAGGCAGATTGGACAGTGAGAGAGAGAGAAAGAGAGAAAGGT